>NW_022436981.1:10540523-10634230 GCF_009761245.1 Sapajus apella | reverse complement strand
TATTCTTTCTTCGTGGTGAGAACATCTAAAATATACATGGCACATGTATACCTATGTATACATACCTATGTATACACGTGCCATGTACCACAGATCTGCACGATCTGCACATGTACCCCAGAATCTAAAGTATAATTAATAAAGAGATACACACACACACAGACATATACACTCTTTTGGCCATTTAAAAATATGCCTTATTAATAACTACAGTGACCATGTAGTGCTCTAGATCACTAGAATGTATTCCGCCTAGCTGAAATGTTACATGCCCTTGGACTAATATCTCCCTTTTCCCATCCACCTTTCCCTCCAGCCCCTGGTAACCACCACTCTACTCTCTTCGATCAGTTTCACTTGTTTAGATTTTACAAATAAGTAAGATTATGCAGTAACATTTAAGTTCTTAATAAACGTTATTAAGACTACAATTTACTGAGTGCTTCCAACTGCCAGGCCCTCTGCATGAATATATGCCTTTAATTTGTGAGGGTCCTGGTTTTACCACATAAGGCAAACAACTTCTCCCTTCGTAAGCCCTCATTTCCTCACTTCCACATGGGGATAGTTGGTCAATAAATAACTTCTAGGGAAACTTCCAGCTTTGACATCTTATATGTTATCTGACATTTTTTACATGTGGCTATTGCATATGTATTATTCAAAAGATCTGTCTTCCAAAGTTTTCTAATAGCCTTTTGTTCTTATTTCTTCTTCCATGTTCCTGAAGAAATAGAATTTTGTTTTCAGATTTCTTCTACTACCTGCATTTCTCAATTTCCGTCACATCCCCTTTCTCTGCTTATTTAAAAAGTCTGATCTCTGTCACTCATGTTAGACTTTCTCGTCAAATGCCTGATGTTCCTTGCTTGTCCATTGATAGCCAAGAATGAGCCACTGTGATGTTGACTAGAAACTATGTGGGTAGGTGGTACTTGCTGACTGTGGTGTGGAAGAGGACCTATTTTGTTGATTCCTAAATGTCAGTATCTATAGGTCTTTTTTTCAGGGGGAGGATGTCTTTCCTAGAGGGGAAGCCCCACTTTCCTGCCTGATGGTGTGAGTCTAATAACTTGAGTTCTGGGGGTTGGCTGGGGATCCCTCCCACAGGGTCTTGCTGTTTCCATGTGGTGCTTTACCTACTGTTGAAGGCCAGTTGAGTTGATTCGCACTTTTTAATTTTCAAATTTTTTTTGAGAAGGAGTCTTGCCCTGTCACCCAGGCTGGAGTGCTGTGTGTGATCTCGGCTCACTGCAACCTCTACCTCCCAGGTTCCAGTGACTCCCCTCCTTCAGCCTCCTGAGTAGCTGGGATTACAGGGGTACGCCACCAAACCCCACTAATTTTTTATATCTTTAGTAGAGATGGAGTTTCACCATGTTGGTCAGGCTGATCTCAAACTCCTGACCTTGTGATCTACCCGCCTTGGCCTCTCAAAGTGCTGGGATTACAGGTGTGAACCACTGTGCCCAGCCTGATTTGCACCTTTAGCTTCCTCTGCTTCTGACTGAGATCTCAGATCTCTCTGGTCAAAGTGCTGGTATTATAGGTGTGAGCCACTGTGCCCAGCCTGATTTGCACCTTTAGCTTCCTCTGCTTCTGACTGAGGTCTCAGATCTCTCTGGAACAGCAACAGTTATAATATATATAATGGCTGCTATTTATTGAGCACCAACTTGATCAGGCATTGTCCTAAGCAATTAACGTGAAGTGTTATCAGTGACTCCTCTCAGCTCTGTGAATAGGTACTATGATAATATTTCCACCAATTTATTGTGACATGGAGAGTTAACTTGCTCAAACTCAGTCATGGATCCAGCATGTGAACCCAGAGCCCATGTTTAACTTTACCACTTGACCTGCTTTCTGTTTTCTACCTGCTATTTTCCAAATTCAAACCTGTCTTGTCTGTTTTCAGCACTTCTGTTCTGTTTTGAAGGACTTAAGCCTTTTTTCTTTTTCTTTTTCTTTTTTTTTTTTTTTTTTGAGACAGGGGTCTCCCTATGTTGCCCTCAAACTCCATATGTTGCCCTCACTCAAGTGATCCCCTAGCCTCAGCCTCCCAAAGTGCTGGGATTATAGGCATGAGCCACCACACCTAGCCCTTTCTATTTCTTTACTGCTGTTTTAGTGGAGTTTCAGGAGACAGTAGAGATAAATGTGCACCACACATAACCGAAGATTGAAATCACTTTTTGGATGTAGAGGCTACACTGGTCACAGTGACTGATGGATGGTCATTGTGAACCTGGGATTCCACTGCATTGCCTTGGCTTCTGTTTCTGCTCTGACTCCAGTTAGACTCTCTGTAGCCAGAGAAGCCTTTCGAGCCTTAGCCCACATATGTCATGGTTGCCACCTTACCTAGAGCTGTTGCTGACACTCAGCATCCATCACTCGGGAAATGATTGGCCAGGTTTCAAGATCCAGAGCATGAAAGCATCAGATAAAGGAGGCAGAACTGGAAGTGTTTCACTGTATGACTGAAAAATCACACATATATGTGAAAGGCCAGAACGATTAAAATTAAAAAGTGAATAATGGATAAGGTGAATACAGGTGATTTACATTTTCTTCTGTCTGCTCATCTATTTTCGTATTTCTACAGTATATATGCATATACCAAAAATGTGTATTATAAGGTATTTTAAAATGTTCACTCTGATTCAGTGGTTGTACTTCTTAGAAGCATTCTAAGGTAATAATAATTGAAGAAGTGTGTAAAAATGTAGCCATAGGAATGTTTATTCCAAAAACATTTACACTAGCATTAGAAAACCAAGATGCATAAAGAGGAGTATAAAGTTGGACCCTAAAGTCCAGTGACTCTAAAGTCATTAAAAATATTTAACAAGCCGGGCGCAGTGGCTCAAGCCTGTAATCCCAGCACTTTGGGAGGCCGAGGCGGGTGGATCATGAGGTCAAGAGATCGAGACCATCCTGGTCAACATGGTGAAACCCCGTCTCTACTAAAAATACAAAAAATTAGCTGGGCATGGTGGCGCGTGCCTGTAATCCCAGCTACTCAGGAGGCTGAGGCAGGAGAATTGCCTGAACCCGGGAGGCGGAGGTTGCGGTGAGCCGAGATCGCGCCATTGCACTCCAGCCTGGGTAACAAGAGCGAAACTCCATCTCAGAGAAAAAAAAAAAAAAAAAAAAATTTAACAAAATGTTCATATGGCATTCTTATGTGGGGAGGGAAAGCTTACGAAACATTATGCACAATATAATCTCCTTTTTAATAGATGCACAGAATAATATCAAAAGATAAATACCATAGGTTGAGAGTGGTTATTATAGGGCCTGGGATTGACAATTCAAGGCTAATGCTTTTCCTTGGGGGCCCCAAGCACTCCTACCTGGCCCTCTGCTAAGGGGTAGGAAGGGGGCTGGGAGGAAAATGTAAGACAGGTGAAGGCAATTAGACATGATGGTGCTCAGGCCAGATTTCCTATAAGGATAACTCCTGAACACAGGCAGTTCCAGCAGGATATGAAATGAAATTTCTGTAAAACGCTTTTTTTGAGTTTTTCATAAAGGATTTTGTAAAAGATTGTTTAACTTGTGGGGTATATGTGCAGGTTTGTTACATAGGTATAAACGTGCCATGGTGGTTTGCTGCATCCAGCACCCCATCTATATGAGTTATTTTCCTAATGCTGTCCCACCCCAATCCCCCCACCCCCTGCTTTACCTCCCCTACCTCCCCACCCACCGACAGGCCCTGGTGTGTGATGTTCCCCTCCCTGTGTCCATGTGTTCTCATTGTTCAACACCCACTTATGAGTGAGAACATGTGGGGTCTGGTTTTCTGTTCTTGTGTCATTTTGGAGAATGATGGTTTCCAGCTTTATCCATGTCCCTGCAAAGGACATCAACTCATCCTTTTTTATGGCTGCATAGTATTCCATGGTGTATATGTGCCACATTTTCTTTATCCAGTCTATAATTGATGGACATTTGGGTTGGTTCCAAGTCTTTGCTATTGTGAACAGTGCAGCAATGAACATACGTGTTCATGTGTCTTTATAATAGAATGATTTATAATCCTTTGGGCATATACCCAGTAATGGGATTGCTAGGTCAAATGGTATTTCTAGTTCTAGATCCTTGAGGAATTGCCACACTGTCTTCCACAATGGTTGAACTAATTTACACTACCACTAACAGTGTAAAAGTGTTCCTATTTCTCCACATCCTCTCCAGCATCTTTCGTCTCATTTTTTAATGATCGCTATTCCCTCTGGCATGAGATGGTATCTCAATGTGGTTTTGATTTGCATTTCTCTAATGACCAGTGATGATGAGCTTTTAATCATGTTTGTTGACTGCATAAATGTCTTCTTTTGAAAAGTGTCTATTCATATCTTCACCAACTTTTCGATGGGGTTTTTTCTTGTAAATTTCTTTGTAGATGCTTTCATTGTTTTTAAAAAGTTAATCCAGACACTGCTGTCAGCTTTCCATAGTATTGGTTTCTGTAATGTCCTAATAGAGCAAAGGAAGGACACTCCTGAAGTTAAAAAAAGCTTCGATGACACCGGGTGAGGTGGCACACGCCTATAATCCCAGCACTTTGGGAGGCTGAGGCGGGCGAATCACCTGAGGTCAGGAGTTCAAGACAAGCCTGACCAACACAGAGAAACCCTGTCTCTACCCAAAATATAAAATTAGCCAGGCGTGGTGGTGCATGCCTGTAATCCCAGCTACTTAAGAGGCTGAGGCAGGAGAATCACTTGAACCCAAGAGGCAGAGGTTGCGGTGAGCTGAGATCAGGCCACTGCATTCCAGCATTCCAGCCTAGGTAAGAAGAGCAAAACTCCATCTCAAAAAAAAAAAAGCTTCTATGGAAGGATTTGCAGAGAACAGAAGAAAAAGGTTACATAGCAAAAATTTCCTTCTGGTTATCTTTGGTGTTAAGATTATTTAATTTTATTGTAAAATTATCTGTATCTTCTAATTTTCTCACAATACATATTCCTTTTGTATTTTTTAAAAGATGTTTTAAAAATATACAGAAAATGTAATCTAGAAAAAAGTTACTTTTTCCAGTTCCAAGCTAAATAAGTGAAAGTCACTTTACTGATTACAAAGAAATCTTTAAATGTGAACTTGGTATCCACTGTTTGCAACAGATCAATATAGAGAGGTTGCAGAACAACAGAGACTCCTCAAATCTCACTTTCCTTAGGAATATATTTTTCTAGATATATTTGACTATGTCCTAACTATGTTCTATTTATTTGCATGTCAGAAATTATCTTAGGCAAGTTGCTTTTCTCCCTTTTTTCCAACTTGGAAAAACACTTCTCAGATTGCTACAAAAGGCCAACTGAGAACTCTTCATTTTTGAGACAGGGTCTCAACTCCATCACCCAGGCTGGAGCACAGTGGTACAAACTTGGCTCACTGTAGCTTCAACCTCCTGGCTCAAGCGATCCTCCCATCTTAGCCTCTCAATTAGCTGGGACCACAGGTGTGCACCACCATGCCTAACTAGTTTATTTTTTTTTTAATTTTCAGAAGAGATGAGGTCTTGCTATGTTGTCCAGGCTGGTCTCAAACTCTTGGCCTCAAGCGATCCTCCTGCCTTGGCCTCCCAAAGTGTTGGGATTATAGGTGTGAGCCTTGACACCTGGCCAACTCTCTTCCTTCTGTACAGACCTGATATATGGTTTTCACCTTTAACATAACATGTATTATTTTTTTGAGATAGGGTCTCACTGTGTCGCCCAGGCTGTAATGCAATGGCATGATCCTGGCTCACTGCAACTTCCACTTCTCAGGCTTAAGCAATTCTCCTGCCTCAGCCTCTTGAGTAGCTGCGACTACAGGTGTGGGCCACTGTGCCTGGCTAATTTATTTATTTATTTATTTTTTTGTAGAGACAGGGTTTCATCATGTTGCCCAAGCTGGTGTTGAACTCCTGAGCTCAGGTGATCTGCCTGTCTCAGCCTCCCAAAGTGCTAGGATTACAGGCATGAGCCACCAAGCCTGGTGTGTATTCGCTTTTTAAAAAGCCTGTCCCATACTGAATTGTGGGAATCTATGAATCATCTTTTAATGTCAATTAAAAGTAACAGTGGCTACAGATATTGATTTCTGAAAATACATGAGAATTTGTCTCTAACTATGGTTAAACATCAAAACCAAATCTGAATCAGGTACAGGTCTACCAGACACAAACTCTGAAATTAAACAATAGGACTGTTACTGGGAAGGGGGAATCCTTTGAGTGAAAAGGTAACATACAGTTTTCCTTGGTGGCTGGTGCTCTCCCCCAACTTTCATACTGGAACAAGAGTTAGGCGCAGGTTTAAATGATCCTTTACTATTCTTTTGTGAAGAATGATAAATGAGTCATTTGGCTGAAACTGTTGAAGTGTTCCAGTCCTAAGGGCTTCACTCTCACTTCATGTCATGTATTGGTAAGGTACCTAGATGAGATTAGTGTCTGTGCCTACATGTAAAGACCAATGATAAAATGAGGAAATGATTTTTTTTCTTTTACTAAGAGATGGGGTCTTTCCATGTTGCCTGTGCTGAACTCAAACTCCCCAACTCCTGGACTTAAGCTATCCTCCTGCATCAGCCTCCCAAACAGCTGGGACTATAGGTACATGCTACCACACCCAGCTAGGGACAATGATTCTTAAAGTCTCTGCTGCTATCTAGGAATCTTATTAAATATTGTTATTTTTAAAAGGCCACCCAAATATATTTTCTTGAAAGAAACATTTATTTATGATCTTTATTGGTGAAACAATTTCAAACAAATCCAGAAAAGGTTCTCACACTTTGAGCCTTTAGTGCAAAGACATTATGCCATGCAGGAAATAAAATGCTTATCCAGTGGAGCGCTCCCCTGAGGCATTTAAATATTAGAATGCTCAGGCAGAAGACAACTTATGTGACAGAAATCTGCCCAAAAATCTGCTTGAAAAAGGGCATGATAAACCTCTTATTAAGGTTTCTCACAACATAAATATGCTTAAGCAACTTATAATTCCAACTTAATTTCAAAACACCCCAACTATCCCTTTAAATAAAAAAAATAATCAATTTATACTCTTCTTAAAAGAACTCCAACAATTTAAAATAAGTTCCAATTTCATATATATATATGTACATTTATAACTTAGGTGCTCTTTTGCACTATATACTTTTATTCATGCAAAAGTGATAGAGAACTGGACTTGAGGCTCTACAGAGGCCTTTCTGAGAAAGCTGTGTAGCTCCTTACTCTGGCGAAGAACAAGGGGGTGTACATCTTGTCAATCTCAAAAGCACTGACTGCAGTCTCACCAGTTGATCTGTAAAGAAAGCACAAAATTACCAGTACAAGGAAATTTCAACTCGTTTAAAATCCTTGTGTGTTTGGGGAAGGTTGTTACTGCTTTAGCCTTTTTTCTTTTTAATCCATCTTAGGAAATTCTATATACTATAGGCATACTGTAGAAAACTTGAAAAATTTAGAAATGTATAAAGAAACATCATTTATAATTCTAACACTCAGATCCATATGAAGGATATTTTCTAGTGTTTCTTGAGATCAAACTTAGTAATTCTGCTTTTCATTTCATTTAATTATTTGCATTTTCCCACACCATTATTTTTCAGAAACTATTTTTGGTGGCAGGATGGTATTTCATTGTCTGCTTGTATCACAGTTTACTTAATTGGGGATTTAGGTTGTGTCTACTATTTCTCAATTTAAAATAATGTGATGTTGATGTTCTTCAGAGATTTCTAAGAGTAGAATTTTTAAGTCAGAAGGTATAGACGTTAGGTTCTTGTTAAAATATTTCAGGAAGAACTATATTCCTAGAAGAGAATTTGATTATTTAATATTTACATAATTACAGGGGAGGGAAAGTAGGTGGTAAGTTATGCTACCACTGCTTTTTATTCCTCCCCTTCCAAGAGAGAAATAAACAAAAGCAGAGAATTCAAGAGATTTTATATTATATGGACGTCAATGTGATAATTAGCAGCTACAAATAATGCCTATTGTAATGTCCTTTTTTTTTTTAAATCATATATATATAGGTATTTCTAATGGGTCAAGTATAAATTATAACCATCCGTTGTTCATTTGCTTAGTTCTACTTCAGGGTTTGGTTTATTTTTTTCTTTATTTATTTATTTATTTATTTTTTTGAGACAGAGTTTCACTCTTGTTGCCCAGACTGGAGTGCAATGGCATGATCTCAGCTCACCGCAACCTCCGTCTCCTGGGTTCAGGCAATTCTCCTGCCTCAGCCTCCTGAGTAGCTGGGATTACAGGCACACGCCACCATGCCCAGCTAATTTTTTGTAGTTTTAGTAGAGACGGGGTTTCACCATGTTGACCAGGATGGTCTCGATCTCTTGACCTCGTGATCCACCTGCCTCGGCCTCCCAATATTTTTTTCTTTTTTGAGACAAGGTCTTGCTCTATCATTCAGGCTGGAGTACAGTGGTATGATCATAGCTCACTGCAGCCTTGTACTCCCGGGCTCAAGAGATCTTTCCACCTCAACTTTCAAATTAGCCAGAACTTCAAGGAGCATACCACTATGCCTGGCTAATATTTTTATTTTTTGTAGAGATAGGGTCACCCAGTTTTGCCCAGGCTGGTCTCAAACTCCTGGCCTCAAGTGATCCTCTTGCCTTGGCCTCCCAAAGTCCTGGGATTACACGCAAAAGCCTTTATACCTGATCACGTTTCTTTGAAAAGTAGAAAAAAATTCCACAGCATTACAGAGAGAAGCAAAAAGGAGATATAGTAGAACTGGTAGGCAAAGGTGAGAAATAAAAATGTTCTGTTGTCAAGGCCTTCCAAATGAGCAGGGAAAAGTTATTTGTAAATCAGAAATGTGACAAAGTTTTCAACAATGTGGTTAAGGTTGCAAAGAGGCTAATGGAAGCTGGCCTCAAAACTTCTCTCTTAGAATTTTAGATTCAATCAGAACAAAGAGGCTTCGGACACATACCAATATACTTGCAGCTCGAACAAGAGCGAACATTAATATTCACAGGAATTGATATTTTACTTCCCTGATTCTTTTTTAAGTTTTGCTTATTTCTGTCTGGCTCCTTTTTTTTTTTTTTTGAGATGGAGTTTCGCTCTTGTTACCCAGGCTGGAGTGCAATGGTGCGATCTCGGCTCACCACAACCTCCGCCTCCTGGGTTCAGGCAATTCTCCTGCCTCAGCCTCCTGAATAGCTGGGATTACAGGCATGCACCACCATGCCCAGCTAATTTTTTGTATTTTTAGTAGAGACGGGGTTTCACCATGTTGACCAGGATGGTCTTGATCTCTTGACCTCGTGATCCACCCGCCTCGGCCTCCCAAAGTGCTGGGATTACAGGCGTGAGCCACCGCACCCGGCCCTGTCTGGCTCCTTTCTCATACCTCCCCTCTTCAGTTCCCTGATTATGCTGTACAGGTTAAATGCTACTGCATAGAACAAAGAGTTTTAAATAGGAATTCTAATAGATTTGGCTTTGGAATATCTGCGATCTTATTTTTTTAGTAGACTTACTTTCCTAACTACAATTTTATTAAATCAGTGTATGATCCCTGAAGATAAAACAAATGAAAATAAAGCAAGAAAAATAACTAAATTATGGGAAAAAAAAAATAATCCGCTAATTTAAAATGGCCTTAAGTCTGCATGGACAGCTCACAGATGACTAAGTACCATTCTCCCTATGGAATGCTACTTTCATTTCCAAAGTGGTGGTACCAATTCCCATTCCAATGGATACTATATGAGTGTTCCAGATGCTCTGCTTCCTCAAGCATGCTTACATTTGGGCCATTTTCTTCAGTTGTAGTACTATTGGTTTTAGTTTATAATGTAGTATTATTACCTCTGAAAAATTAGCAACATATCTGAGATTCTTAAGCTGGATATGAAGTATACATTTATAGTGTAACCTTGCTATTTTTATTGCATTCACCTACTTGTAAGTAATGTGACAAGAATGATGTATCCAGATGAGTTTGTTGAACCTCTGGTGGCCACTGGAACATAGTTGTAGCCCCACATGAAAACTCTGATCTGCTTCTTGTACAGGGACACGACGAAAATATCTGTATTTATAGTCAAGTGGTTTCTGCAAAAGAAAAGATGCATAAGCTATAATGAAACCTTACTTCAGCTATATGTTTACAGAAATATTGTGCAATAGTGACACTAAAAGCAACAATATCTGCACGCAGTAGAGTTGTTTTGAATATCATGATAATGTATCAATGCTTTAAAAACTGTTACTCTAAAAATATCAGGATTTTCTCTATCATTATCTCAGTTAATCATCAAGATAATCTCATGTGTTAAATATGATTGATTGCATTATTTCTATTTAATAGCTAAAGAAATGAAGATCCAGGGAGGTAAAACTACTATGTAACCAAAGTTTTTTAAGAGGGAAAGTGATAAACTGGTGAAGGATGCACAAAAAGCAGAGTAGAACTTATCTTTTGCAATAACAGTAAAATAGCAAAATAAGAAAGCTGACATTCTACATGGGAGTTCCTAAACTCTTTTATTAGATAAAACCTAAGCAACTAACGCCTTCCAAATCCCCAATTTTGACTTCAAAAAACCCACAGTCACAGTCAAAGCAACTCTGTTTCTCAGGCTGCTGCCGCCCAGGCTCCAAATGCCCATCAGACGGAACTTCATACATGATGTAGGAGAAAAGGGGATTTCATACAAGAGAAATACCCTTCAAAAGCTGTATTATATAGGCAACAAGTAAATGTTAATATTTATTCCAACTACCATAGAACTTGCTTCTTGGGTACATATAACAGTTTTTAACCAGAATTGAAAAAGTGCATATAGAGAAAGGTTGTGAAAAAATTAGATTATCCATCTGTTAAGACAATTTAAAGCACTCTAGAATGTAATAATGTCAGTAATCTTATTTGCTTGGCATTTTTTTTTCTTTCGTAAGAACAGGAAGAAGAAAATTATCTGAAGTTAGCTTGTTTCCGGTAGAAACTGAAGTTCTAAGAATATCCATATAGCCAGCTGTGCATGGTGGCATATGCCTATAATCCCAGGTACTTGGGAGGCTGAGGCAGGAGAATTGGTTGAACCCGAGAGGTGGAGGTTGCAGTGAGCCGAGATGACACGACTACACTTCAACTTAGGCAACCAGAGGAAAACTCTTTTTTTTTGAAACAAAAGAAAGAAAGAAAAAGAAAAAGAAGAATATCCTTATAGAAAGAATTATCTAAATGAGCTAATTTAGGAAGAAAAAAGCCCTGTGATTCAAAATGAGAAGAGCCAAAACCATATTGAGCTTTAATTTTACTAGTTATTTCACAAGAGATTCTGGCTTTACATTTTTAAAGAACATTGGACCAGAAAAGGAAACTATCTGATGAAAAACAAGCCGATCCAATAAAAACCACATTTTAGAGGCAGCCAGTGGGGGCCTAGTGGAGGGAGGGGTAACAAGATGGCAACCAAGACGGTGGAGCTCCAAAAGCTGAAGCTTGCTGAACTTGCTTGTGGTTTGGAGACCAAGGGAATAAAGCAAGATCTTATCCACAGACTCCAGGCATATCTTGAAGAATATGCTGAAGAGGCAGCCAATGAAGATGATGTACTGGGAGATGAAACAGAGGAAGAAGAAACAAAGCTCATAGAGCTCCCTATCAAAGAGGAAGAACCCCTTGAAAAAACTGTCGATGTGGCAGCAGAGAAGAAAGTGGTGAAAATTACATTGGAAATACTACAGACTGAGAGAATGCAAAAGAGGGCCAAACGAGTCAATGTACCTGTGAGCTTGGAGAGCAAGAAAGTTGCTCGGGCAGCTAAGTTTGGGATTTCTTCAGTTCCAACAAAAGAGCTGTCATCTGATAACAAACCTATGGTTAACTTGGATAAGCTGAAGGACAGAGCTCAAAGATTGGATCTTTGAACTCCTTCCTTCAGCTTATCCAAGTTAACCATAGGTTTGTTATCAGATCTCCAGAAAATCTGATGATGATGAGAAAAGCGATTTGGAATTGTCACAAGTTCAGCTGGAGCTGCAACCACAGACAATACAGAGGCAAAGAAGAGGAAAAGAGCAGAGTGCTTTGGGATTGCCTGATGAAAAGTTCTTGATACTTTCTGTTCTCCAGCGTTTCCATTTCTTTGATTCTTCTTGGTTACATATATACCTAAATGCATAGTCATGTGTCTATGTCCTGCCTTGCAATGAGGGAGCATGTACCCCAGGTACATCCATGAGCTGCAGCAGCAGTTTGACTTATTGCTGTTTCAGCTTTAAAGCTGTGTTTTTGTTTTTGATTATGTTGCTTGTTAATAAAAATAGAAACATTTTAGAAAAGTCTTCAGTTTTCTTCAGTGATTGCTAGAAGTTAATATACATTTTGTGTAACAGTATAAACAGATAGGGGGGTTTTTTCATTGTTCTAATTGAGAATGCTTGAATGAATAGGCTATTAAGATAAGAAAATTATTAATTCCACCTCATATACTCACTTCTTCTTTTTTCTTAGTTATTACAGCAAATACTTTGGTCTGATTGTCTGTGTCTTGTGACAAGCGATAGTGACCTAGTAGAATTGCATCAGTCCTTAAAAAAAAAAAAATTGAATCTAAATCAGTTATTAGGTGGGTTTAAGTAATCTAAGAAGTAATAAATTACAACAGTATTTACTCCTGCTTGAAAAGAATCAGCCAGAATCAAGTAAACCTCAATTCCAAGGCTCCAAAGACATAGTGAAGTAGATTCTCTAAGGAAAAGCCCAGAAACTGGTATCTTTCACAAGTCCCCAAATGATTGCTTTAAAAATAATCTAGTATTAAGTGAAGGAAGCACTGGGTTACATTAACCTGCAAGCAAACATATAAAACGTAGACTGAATGGAAAGCCATTAAAAAAAAAATACTACCTGGTATTCCTAGTTCTTAAACGAGGAACAATGGACTGAGGCTCCTCAGGGGTTGTCAACATCATCACATGGCCATCAGGAAAGAATCTTATGTACCTATATAATAAAAAAAAAAAAAAAAAAAAAAAAAAGACCAAAACATACCCCATACACAAAGTATAAAACATGTCCTTATCTATCAGTACCTAGGCCTAGGTCTACTCATATCTATGAAACCAACACTAAAATACCATGGGCTAAAGAACTGCTAAAACATTAAACAAATATGACTATCTGTTAAGTCCAGCAATAAAGAACCAAAGATACATATCTTCTTCAGGGGGAACTGCTGAGCTTTTAAATTTCAGTCACTGAATAAAGTTAAATATTGTTTTACTAAAGTTCTGTGCTTTTCCCAAAGCAACAATTTCAAACAAAGTGAGAGCCAATAACACACAGTAGTTAACATGTCTATTTTTTTCTAAATGATAGTAATATTTGGTGGGGAATAAAAGCACAAGCTATTTGAAAAGGCAAATAAGCATACCCAGCACAAAAGACAAGGAGAAATCTAAAAGAAGCCAGAAGAAATTCTATAATTTATATTAGCCTATTGGTTTTTTTAGTGCAATTCCTATATTGTAGTACTAGATAAAAAGGCTGAGGGCCATTTTGAAGGTCAATCAAAAGCAACAAAGAACAGATGTCCATATCACTAATACATGGAGAGAGAGAATTTTCCACTCACTCAGTGTACTACAGTTGTACCTGTAATATTCCACTTGGTGCCAGGCTCTATAGAAACCATCAAGAGACTGTTCTCCTTGACGAATATATGTGGTTTTACTGATATACACTCCTATGAAAATAATTTTTAAAAATTATAATCATATTAAGAGATTTCCATTATAATATTTACTGTGGTATCCTTTAAACACGCTTATAGTACTCATGTTCATCACAGAAAATTTAAACGATGTATTTATCAAAATCAGCATTATAGATCACTATTTCTGTTGAGTTCTACAGAATCCAACTTACCATCAAACCGGACACGAGGCCGTTCTAAAAACATCTCTCTCCAGGATGTGTAAGGAACAAGTTTAATACAGCTTCTGCCCCAAACTTTCAAGCAGGCCAGACGCCATATTTCAGGGTCTCTAGGGAATAAAAGCACACCATCAATAAAGACTAAGTCCCTATAAACAGGAATAAATATTTTTGCTATCAGCCATCTTTTATTTAACAAGTATTTGTTGAGCATCTGGGAGGCACTGTTCTGAGGAGAAACTAATGGACAAGGAAAATGCCCTGCTCTTTTACTGTGCGAAAGCAAATTGAGAGAAAAGCCTCTGGTAGTATACTTAGTGCAAAAATCAACCAACCAAGAGTCAGCAGACAGAAACGATGGTGATGAGAAAACAGAGGAGGAGGGAAGCCGGGAAATGCCTCTCTGGGAAGGTAATCATAGTGATGGGGATAAGTATCCCAAGCAGCAGCCAGAGCTAGAAGGAGCACACAGCTGTGGCAAAGTGGGCATTGTGCAGAGGGAAATATACGATGAGGCTGTTGGGGCAGGTGAGGTGGCATCTTGTAGGCCGGAGTGGTTATTTACATAAGATGGATGCCACCAGAGGGTTCTGAGCATGATTTATGCTTCTATCGTAAAAGATCACTCTGGTCACCGGGCAAGATGGCTGAATAGGAACAGCTCTGGTACACAGCTCCCAGCGAAATCAACACAGAAGGGGCATGATTTCCACATTTCCAACTGAGGTACCTGGTTCATCTCATTGGGACTGGTTGGACAGTGGGTGCAGCCCAAGGAGGGTGAGCTGAAGCAGGGTGGGGCATCCCCTCATCCGGGAAGCACAAGTGTCCAAGGAACTCCCTCTCCTAGCCAAGGGAAGCCATTAGGGACTGTTTATTGCACTCCAGTCCACACACTGCTTTTCCCATGGTCTTCACAAGCCACAGACCAGGAGATTCCCTCCAGTACCTACACAACCACCAGGGCCCTAGGTTTCCGGCACAAAACTGGGCAACGGTTTGGGTAGAAACCAAATTAGTTGCAGCAGTTTTTTTTTTTTTTTTTTTTTTTCCCATATCCCAGTGGCACCTGGAACACCAGCAAGACAGAACTGTTCCCTCCCCTGGAAAGGGGGCTGAAGCCAGGGAGCCAAGTGGTCTGGCTCAGTGGGTCTCACCTCCACAGAGACCAGCAAGCTAAAATCTACTGGCTTGAAATTCTTGCAGCCAGCACAGCAGTCTGAGTTCAACCAGAGTTGGTTGAGCTCAGTGGGAGGAGGGGCATCCACCATTGCTGAGGCTCAGTAGGTGCTTTCAACCCCACAGTGTAAGCAAAGCTGCCGGGGAACACCAAACTGGGCAGAGCCCAACACAGCTCAGCAGCCACAGGCACTGTCTCACGAGATGTCCTCGCTGGGATGAGCATCTCTGAAAAAAGGCAGCAGCCCATCAGCCTTCCTGGAACAGAACACCTAGGAAAAGGGGCGGTAATGGGTATAGCTTCAACAGACCTAAACGTCCCTGACTGGCAGTTCTGAAGACAGCAGCAGATTTCCCAACATTGTGTTCCAGCTCTGTTAAGGGACAGACTGCCTCACGTGGCTCCTTGACCCCCGTGTATCCTAACAAGGAGACACCTCCCAGTAGGGGTCAACAGACACCTCATACAGGAGAGCCCTGGCTGGCATCTGGTGAGTACCCCTCTGGGATGAAGGTACCAGAAGAAGGAACAGGCAGCAATCTTTGCTGTTCTGCAGTCTCCACTGGTGATTCCCAGGCAAGCAGGGTCTGGAGTGGACCTCCAGCAAACTTCAGCAGACCTGCAGCAGAGGGGTCTGACTATTAGAAGGAAAACTAACAAACAGAAAGAAATAGTTTTAACATCAACAAAAAGGATGTCCACTCAGAAACTCCATCCAAAGGTCACCAATGTCAAAGACCAAAGGAAGATAAATCCATGAAGATGAGGAATAAACCAGCAAAAAAAAAGCTGAAAACTCCAGAGATCACAGCTTCTGGCCAGCAAGGGAGCACAACTGGATGGAGAATGAGTTTGATGAACTGATAGAAGCAGGCTTCAGAAGATGGATAATAACAAACTACTCCAAGCTAAAGGAGCATGTTCTAACTCAATACAAGAAAGCTAAGAACCTTGAAAAAAAGTTAGACGAAATGCTAACTAGAATAACCAGTTTAGAGAAGAACATAAACAACCTGATGGAGCTGAAAAACATAGCATGAGAATTTTGCAAAGCATACACAAGTTTCAATAGCTAAATCAATCAAGCAGAAGAAAGGATATCAGACACTGAAGATCAATTCAATGAAATAAGGCAAGAAGACAAGATTAGAGAAAAAAGTGAAAAGAAATGAACATCGCCTCCAAGAAATATGAGATTACATGAAAAGACCAAATTTATGTTTGATCGGTGTACCTGAAAGTGATGGGGAGAATGAAACCAAGTTGGAAAACACTCTTCAGGATATTATCCAGGAGAGCTTCCCCAACATGGCAAGGCAGGCCAACATTCAAATTCAGGAAATACAGAGACCACCACAAGATAATCCTCAAGAAGAGCAACCCCAAGTTGACAGTGGACAATCTAACATAATTGTTAGATTCACCAGAGTTGAAAGGAAGGAAAAAATGCTAAGGGCAGCCAGAGAAAAAGGTTGGGTTACCTACAAAACAAAGCCTATCAGACTCACAGCAGATCTCTCGGCAGAAACCCTACAAGCCAGAAGACAGTGGGGGTCAATATTCAACATCCTTAAAGAAAATAATTTTCAACCCAGAATTTCACATCCAGCCAAACCAAGCTTTATAAGCAAAAGAGAGATAAAATCCTTTATAGGCAAGCAAATGCTGAGAGATTTTGCCACCATCAGGCCTGTCCTACAAGAGCTCCTGAAGGAAGCAGTAAACATGGAAAGGAACAACCAGTACCAGCCACTGCAAAAACATACCAAATCTTAAAGACCAACGACGCTAGGAAGAAACTGCATCGACTAATGGGCAAAATAACCAGCTAGCATCATAATGTCAGGATCAAATTCACAGATAACAACCTTAAATGTAAATGGGCTAAATGCCCCAATTAAAAGACACAGACTGGCAAACTGCATACAGAATCAAGACCCATTGGTGTGCTGTATTCAGGAGACCCATCTCATGTGCAAAGACACATATAGGCTCAAAATAAAGGGATGGAGAAAGATTTACCAAGCAAATGAAAAGCCAAAAAAAAAAAAAAAAAGATGTTGCAATCCTAGGCTCTGATAAAACAGACTTTAAACCATCAAAGATCAAAAGAGACAAAGAAGGGCATTACATAATGATAAAGGGATCAATGCAACAAAAAGAGCTAACTATCCTAAATATATATGCACCCAATACAGAAGCACCCAGATTCATAAAGCAGGTTCCTAGAGACCTACAAACAGACTTAGACTCCCACACAATAATAGTGGGAGACTTTAACACTCCACTGTCAATATTAGACAGATCAACAAAACAGAAAATTAACAAGGATATTCCAGGACTTGAACTGAGCTCTGGACCAAGTGGACCTAATAGACATCTACAGAACCCTCCACCCCAAATCAACAGAATATACATTCTTCTCAGCAACATATCACACCTATTCTAAAACTGACCACATAATTGGAAGTAAAACACTCCTTAGCCAATGCAAAATGATGGAAATCCTAAGAGTCTCTCAGACCACAGTGCAATCAAATTAGAACTCAGGATTAAAAAACTCACTCAAAACTACACAACTACATGGAAACTGAACAACCTGCTCCTGAATGACTACTAGATAAATAATGAAATGAAAGAAGAAATAAAGATGTTCTTCAAAACCAATGAGAATGAAGACACAACATACCAGAATCTCTGGGACACATTTAAAGCAGTGGGTAAAGGGAAATTCATAGCACAAAATGCCCAACAGAGAAAGCAGGATCTAAAATTGACACCCTAACATCACAATTAAAATAACTAGAGAAGCAAGAACAAACAAATTCAAAAGCCAGCAGAAGACAAGAAATAACTAAGATCAGAGCAGAACTGAAGGAGATAGACACACAAAAAAAACCTTCAAAAAAAAAAAAAAAAATGAATCCAGGAGTTTTTTTTTTTTTTTAAGATCAACAAAATAGAATGACCACTAGCCAGACTAATAAAGAAGAAAAGAGAGAAGAATCAAATAGATGCAATAAAAAAATGACAAAGTAGATATCACCACCAATCCCATAGAAATACAAACTACCAACAGAGAATACTATGAATACCTCTATGCAAATAAAACAGAAAATTTAGAAGAAATGGATAAATTCCTGGACACTTACACCCTCCCAAGACTAAACCAGGAAAAAGTCAAATCTCTGAACAGACCAAAAACGGGGTCTGAAATTGAAGCAACAATAGCCTACCAACCAAAAAAAAGTCCAGGACCAGATGGTTTCACAGCCAAATTCTACCAGAAGTACAAAGAGGAGCTGATACCATTCCTTCTGAAACTATCAGAAACAAATGAAAAAGAAAGAATCCTCCCTAACTCATTTTATGAGGCCATCATCCTGGTACCAAAACCTGGCAGAGACACAACTACAAAAGAAAATTTCAGGCCAATATCTGTAATGAGCATCGATGCAAAAATCCTCAATAAAATACTGGCAAATCGAATCCAACAGAACATCAAGAAGCTTATCCATCACCATCAAGTCAGCTTCATCCCTGGGATGTAAGGCTGGTTCAACATACACAAATCAATAAATGTAATCCATCACATAAACAGAACCAAAGACAAAAATCACAAGTATCTCAAAAGATGAAGAGAAGGCCTTCAACAAAATTCAACAACCGTTTATGCTAAAAACTCTCAATAAACCAGATATCGATGGAACGTATCTCAAAATAATAAGAGCTATTTATGACAAACCCACAGCCAATATCATACCAAATGGGCCAAAACTAGAAGCATTCCCTTTGAAAACCGGCACAAGACAAGGATGCCCTCTCACCACTCCTATTCAACATAGTATTGGAAGTGCTG
The DNA here is from genome assembly GCF_009761245.1 of Sapajus apella. Lineage (NCBI taxonomy): Eukaryota > Metazoa > Chordata > Mammalia > Primates > Cebidae > Sapajus > Sapajus apella. The sequence continues at coordinate 10,615,254 of NW_022436981.1, read as the reverse complement.
ACCTGGGCAATCAGGCAAGAGAAAGAAATAAAGGGTATTGAAATAGGTAAAGAGGAAGTCAAATTGTCTCTATTTGCAGATGGCATAATTATTTATTTATTTATTTTTTGAGACAGTGTTTCAGTTTCACTCTTGTTGCCCAGGCTGGAGTGCAATAGCACGATCTTGGCTCAGAACAACCTCCGCCTCCCAGGTTCAAGCGATTCTCCTGCCTCAGCCTCCCAAGCAGCTGGGATTACAGTCATGTGCCACCATACCTGGCAAATTTTGTATTTTTAGTAGAGATGGGGTTTCTCCCTGTTTATCAGGCTGCTCTCGAACTCCTGACCTCAGGTGATCTGCCCGCCTCAGCCTTCCAAAGTGCTGGGATTACAGGTGTGAGCCACTGCACCCAGACGATTGTATATTTAGAAGACCCCATCATCTCAGGCCAAAATCTCAAGATGATAAGCAACTTCAGTGAAGTCTCAGGTTACAAAATCAATGTGCAAAAATCACAATCATTCCTATACACCAATAACAGACAAACAGAGCCAACTCATGACTGAACTCCCATTCATAATTGCTACAAAGAGAATTAAATACCTAGGAATACAACTTACAAGGGGTGTGAAGGACCTCTTCAAGGAGAACTACAAACCACTGCTCAAGGAAATAAGGCAGGACACAAATGGAAAAACATTCCATGCTCATGATTAGGAAGAATCAACATGGTGAAAATTGCCATACTGCCCAAGGTAATCTAGAGATTCAGTGCTATCCCAATCAAGCTACCATTGACTTTCTTCACAGAATTGGAAAAAAAAACCCTTAAATTTCATATGGAACCAAAAAAGAGCATGCAGTGCCAAGACAATTCTAAGCAAAAAACAAAACAAAACAAAAAAAAACAAAGCTGGAGGCATCACACTACCTGACTTCAAACTATACTACAAGGCTACACTAACCAAAACAGCATGGTACTGGTACCAAAACAGATATATAGACTGATGGAACAGAACAGAGGCCTCAGAAATAATACCACACAACTACAACGTCTGATCTTTAACAAACCTGACAAAAACAAGCAATGGGGAAAGGATTCCCTATTTAATAAATGGTGTTGGGAAAACTGGCTAGCCATATGCAGAAAGCTGAAACTGGACCCCTTCCTTACACCTTATACAAAAATTAACTCAAGATGTATTAAAGATTTAAACATAAGATGTAAAATCATAAAAATCCTAGAAAGAAACCTAGGCAATACCATTCAGGACATAGGCATGGGCAAAGACTTCATGACTGAAACACCAAAAGCAATGGCAACAAAAGCCAAAATAGACAAATGGGATCTAATTAAACTAAAGAGCTTCTGCACAGCAAAAGAAACTATTATCAGAGTGAACAGGCAACCTACAGAATGGGAGAAAATTTTTGCAGTCTACCCATCTGACAAAGGGCTAATATCCACAATCTACAAAGAACTAAAACAAATTTACAGGAAAAAAAAAAAATCAAAACATGGGCAAAGGATATGAACAGACACTTCTCAAAAGGAAACATTTATGCAGCCAACAAACATGAAAAAAAGCTCATCACTGATCATTAGAGAAATGCAAATCAAAACCACATTGAGATACCATCTCAAGCCAGCTAGAATGGCAATCATTAAAAATCAGGAGACAATAGACGCTAGAGAAAATGTGGATAAATAGGAGTGCTTTTACAAAACTGTTGGTGGGAGTGTAAATTAGTTCAACCATTGTTGAAGACAGTGTGGCAACTCCTCAAGGATCTCAAACTAGAAATACCATTTGACCCAGCAATCCCATTACTGGGTGTATACCCAAAGAATTATCAATTGTTAACACATGCACACATGTTTATTGCAGCATTGTTCACAATAGCAAAGACCTGGAACCAACCAAAATGCCCATCAATGACAGACTGGATAAAGGGAATGTGGCATATATACACCATGGAATACTATGCAGCCATAAAAAAGGATGAGTTCATGTCCTTTGCAGGGACATGGATGAAGCTGGAAACCATCATTCTCAGCCAACTAATGCAAGAACAGAAAATCAAACGCCACATGTTGTCACTCATAAGTGGGAGCTGAACAATGTCAACACATGGACACAGGGAGGGAACATCACACACCATGGACTGTCAGGGAGTAGGGAGCCAGGGGAGAGATAGCATTAGGAGAAATACCTAATGTAGATGAAGGGGTGATGGATGCAACCAACCACCATGGCGCATGTATACCTGTGTAACAAACCTGCATGTTCCGCACATGTATCCCAGAACTTAAAGTACAATTAAAAAAAAAAGGATCACTCTGGTGGTTTATGAAGAATACGCTCTAGGGTTTTAAGAGTGGAAACAGGAAGACCAGGCAGCATGCCACTGTGTAACCCAAACCAAACAGAACAGTGGCTGAGTCAGAAGGGTTATTGCAGAAGTGGTAAAATGGTCAGACTGGAGATAAATTTTGAAGGTAGCACCAACAGGACTTTGTTTAAAAAATTAGTGCAAAAAGCTAAGTAAAAGATGTATTAAAAATTGACATGATTCTGCTCTAACTTAAAATATTTTTAACTCCATCTCTAACTTAAAATATTCATTTTTTTTTTTTAAGTGATGAGGTCTCACTATGTTGTCCATGCTAGAGTGCAGAGACTATTCGCAGGTATGATCCCACTACGAATCAGCATGGGAGTTTTGACCTGCTCCATTTCCAACATGGGCTTGTTCACGACTCCTTAGGCAACTTGGCGGTTCCCAGCTCCGGGGAGTTTGCCACACTGATACTTAATGTGGACACCCAATCTGCATAGTGTACTGCAGCCCAGAACTCCTAGGCTCAAATAATCCTCCTGTCTTCACCTCTTGAACAGATAGGACTACAGGCACCTGTACCACCACAGCCAGCTAAGTATTCAGTTACAAAGATGCAAAAACTAGCCTGGGCGGCATAGCAAGACCCCGACTCTTAAATTGTTTTAATTAACCAGGCAAAAATACAAAATGAAAAAAAAAAAAAAAATTAACCAAGCATGGTGGCACACGCCTGCAGTTCCAGTTCCTCAGGAGGCTAAGGCAGGGGGGTGGCTTGAACCCAGGAGTTTGAGGCCACAGTGAGCCATGGTGGCACTACTGCACTACAGCCTGGGCGACAGAACAAGACCTTGTCTCATCTGTTCAAAAGTAAGTAAATGAAGCAAAAACTACTTACATCAGTGTCAGATTGAAAAAGTCCCTTCAAATTTATATTAAAATGTATATTTAAAATGTTTGCTTTTTAGCAATTACTTTTATGATGACACATGAAGTTTTATTCCTGAACATTTGCTAAACCAACTCTTTGTTTTCGTTTTTAGGCTACTTAAGCAGTGGGAATGGAGAAGGAACAAAGAAATCTGTAACTGGTTGTGATCAATTAGATGTAAATACCACTGCACTCAGACCAGCCCAATTTCTACTTTATAGTATTTTCTCACATATAATTACAAGTTAATTGAGTAACTATGAAAGTTGTCAAAATCAAATGAATCACTAATGTGAAGAAAATCCTGACAGAGCTGGGGAAAGGCCATGAAAATAAGGTTCTCAGGCTAGTATTCCTGATAAAAAAAAAAAAAGACTACAAAAACTACAACCCTACACAAAGGCCATTACAGCCTTATACAAAAAATGTTTCTACAAGGACATGTGCCCAGCAAACTGCCTGTGCAAACCTGAACTGGTATTACCCTTGTAGCCAAGGATAATTATTTCCAAAACAATTAAGTAATCCTTCTCATTTTTTCCTTTAAAAACCTGCCTTTCTTTATCTCCCGAATAAGCACATGGTTTACTATGGCATGTGTATTCCCACTGGCTCTAGCCCCAGATAACTTTTGGGAGTTTGGTATTTAGGTGGTTTATTGTTTAGGCTGACATACAGAAGTGTCAGAAGTGGGATCTGAAAAAGATCACTACCTGAAGGAATCAGAGATTCTTGGAGCCAGTGTGCAATATTGTACTTAACCGAAAGCACTATAGTTCCATGGCTTGCCTTTTCTGCTCTGGTGGATGTTCTTTCAGGCCGAGCCTCCTTCCTTTTGGTAGAGGCTTTTTAGTATCATTTGGGATCTGGTTTGGATAAGGTCACCTTAATAAAGGACCATACATCCCTTTTGAAAGGATAAACTTTTTGTCTTTCCTGGGTAAGTTCTCTCTGGTGCAAAGAAAGGTGTCTTTTTAGATTGGGTACTCTTGGTTTCTACAGAATTTACATTCTGTCCACCTGTCTTCCAAAAGTAAAAAAGTCAATTTACTTTTGATTTTGTCTGCACAATCAGTTTAATATTTTGTTTGATCTGCATTCCTAGGTTAAAATATTTGTGAATGTTCTTATTTTGGTTTGACTCTTTTCCCTTGCTGCTTTCTGAAAATCTTCCATGAGTAAAAATAAAGATTCTGAATGGTGGGCATAAGAAGGCTAATTAAAAACCACAAGGGCCCGGTGCAATGGCTCACGTCTATAATCCCAGGGATTACTGAGGATTGGGAGACTAAGGTGGGCAGATCACCCGAGGTTGGGAGTTATAGACAAGCCCAGCCAACACAATGAAACCCCATCTCTACCAGAAATACAAAAATTAGCCGGGCATGGTGGCGCATGCCTGTAATCTCAGCTACTCAGGAGGCAGAGGTTGAAATGAGCCAAGACTGTGCCACTGCACTGCAGCCTGGGCGACAGAGTAAGACTGTCTCAAAAGAAAAAAAGAAAAAGACAAACCACTTGGGGGGTCACCATCACCTAAAACACAAGTCTAAACTCCTGACATTCCCTGACAGGATTTACAAAATTTTCTTTGCCCTCGAGAAATTAGTAAGAAACAGAATGGGATTCTCAAAGGTTAAAACATGCCAGGTTTTCTGGGATTCCAGCTGACTACATCTTAATGGCCTATTTTTGTGCACATTTTTAAACTGATGGACAAAATTACATCAAGAAAAATTTGGAGCTCAGATTATTATCATTCAAAAACCTGTAACTATAGAATATATAGTCTAAGTTGCCTATTTTTTCTTCATATTTTGAATATGCTGACTTTTCATGTTGAAATAAACTCACTGCTTATGACATGTGAACCAAGATTAAATAAGAATTTTTTGTAATTTGCAGGTTATTTAAAGCTTATTTCAAAATATAGAATAAGAAAGAAATCAGTAAGTAGGAGAGAGAGATGTGAACAAAGTTACAAAGATATATTTTTGGTTAGAAAAAGGTTAAAAAGAGAATAATTTTGCACAAAACAGAATCTTCTATGGTGGATTTTTGTCCTAAAGTAAAAAGACTAGTTCAGAAAGAGGAAGGTATACAAGAGCAGAAAGTCCAAGCATGTTATCAGTGTAAGTTGTGATAAGGTTCATAAAAGAAATTTTGTGTGTGGTCAAGTTGGCTATAATTGAAGATAATTGTTTATAAGTCTAAATATTGAGCTTTGCTATTAGAAATACACTAATACAAAACTAAAAAGCTTGGTCCTCTGTTAAAACAGTGAGGTTTTCTTAAAGTATGTATTTGCTCTTAGTACTAATAAAATTGCAAGAGGTTTTGATTTTAAATTCTAAAACCTATCGAACAGCCACCTGCAAAACTAGTTTCTACTTCTTCCTGGGATCTAATTAATTTCTCTGGTTCCAGGTTGGAAATGCTGTCTTTTTCACTCAGACTGGAAATTTCACTTCTCAAGGTAAAACTTTTCTTTCCGAAACTTCTCAGATTTATATCAGAAGTTCAACTTTTGCTGTACCCCTCCTGCACATGATTTGCAGGTCATACACCTTTGCCTTCTGTTCTTTCTCCCCTTGAAAAAGCGTATTTTTTTGCTTGGCTGGGGTGATAACTCTCTCCTTCAACCTTTTTGTCAACTCCAACTTTTTTCCTTCTGGTTCTAGCTCTGCTATTAACAGTCTGACACTGAAATGGTTTTTCTGTTTTTTTGCTTTTGAGATAGGATCTTACTCTGTCATCTGGGCTGGAGAGCAGTGGCATGATCATGGATTACTGGGGCCTTGAACTCCTGGGATCAGGTGATCCTCCTGCCTCAGACTCCTGAGTAGCTAGGACCACAGGCATACACCACTATACCCAGCTAATTCTTCTATTTTTTGTAGAGACGGGATTTCATCATGTTGCTCAGGCTGGTCTCAAACTCCTGGGCCCAACCCACTGAGCCACATCAGCCTCCCAAAGTGCTAGGATTATAGGTGTGAGCCACTGCCCCACATTTTTTTTTTTTTTTTTTGAGACAGGGTATTACTCCATCACCCAGGCTAAAGTGACATGATCACAGCTCACTGCAGCTTTGATCTCTTAGGCTCAAGCCATCTTCCTGCCTCAGCCCCCCAAGTAGCTAGGCATATACCACCACACTTGGCTAATTTTTTTTTTATCTTTTAATAGAGATGTTGTCCAGGCTGGTCTTGAACTCCTGAACTCATGCAATCCTTCTACCTTGGCCTACCAAAGTGCTGGGATTACAGGCATGAGTAACCATGTCCAGCTTGAATGTTTATCTTACAGGTCTAGAAGAACAATGTTTTCCTCCAATATAACTTGATTCTGTACTCTTGGCTTTTAGTGATATTGGAATTATTCCACGTAACCAGAAAACTTCTTACACTATTTAAGAGCTGTGTATTCTGCTCAAGGTATCAGTTTTTTTGTTTATATTCCTCTCTAATGTAGTGCAGACACATACCCTTGGATACTTGCTGTCCCTCATTAAATTCAAGTACTCTTTTTATCAGGTTTAACTTCCAATTTATCTAAACAGGTTTCCCACAAGGAGAAGCAATTACACTACAAAGATATTTATCTTTTTGACAACTGGCCTAAAAAACATTTGACGTTTTTATCAATATAATACCTGTGTTGCCTTTATTAGGTTTTTGGTGATTTAAGAAAACTGAGCTTTAAAAGGATTAAGGCTTTTATATCCATGTAACTTTCTGCACTGCTTTTAAGATTTTTTGATTATCAGTACAATGAAATGAGTAACTATTAGTTAACAGTGGCCAACAATTTTTTTTTGATCAAATGTTTTGAACTTTTAACATGGTATCTCCAGCAGGTTTCTCCAGGATCAAGATCCCAAATTAAGGCTTTCTGATCTAAAATTAACTTTGGGATCTTCTAGCTGGGCTCCTGGAGAGCCCCAAAGGATGGATCTCTCATTCTGTAAATCTATCAAATGATTAGCCTCACTTGGTAAATTGTATGGGAGGCACTGTTAATTATTATATCTTCTTTCAGTTACATTTATGGGTATGCTACTGAGATAAGTTTTCCCAAAACTACATAAACTCATAGAAATCTAATATGCTATCAGTTATAGATTTCTATTATGTCCAATATTTTTTAAAGTTATATTTGTATAGATGTTATTAATGTGAATATTCTAAAGATTAGATGAAATTTATGTAAAAGTCTGATAGTCCTGATGTGACACTGTCAGTTATGATTCTGGTTATCTTAAAATGCTACATGTACTAGAAAAAACTAAATTTCCTTGTCAACTGAGAACTTTCATCAGATTTTTCATGGTTATTCTTTTTGTCATCACAATTATTATTCTGAATTCTCTAAAAACATTTGCTATCAGCTACATTCCAAAACTGCTGTTCATGGAAAAGACTCTAGCAGTACTCTTGAACAAAGATTTTCGGTAACTTTAAAAACAATGGAGTCAATAAAAATTTCCCGAATTCTAATAAATTCATGAGTTCATAAAACTGTTAATAAAGATCCAGCAAAACAAAAAAATTACACAAAGTTGATGTAACTGATGAAGAGGATGTCTTTATGACTTTAGAAGACTTTTGTGAACAAAGGTGGAAACATTTGCTTTTTCTCCCTACTTGAGTCCTCCAAAATTCAGAAACTATTTGTATTATTTTTATTTACTTAAGTTCAATGAAAATCTACTCTCTTTATATGAGGATACAATTAGATACATTAGTTATATTACCAAGGCTTTGCCTGAAAACGTCATATTTAAGAATGTGCATAAAATATCTGGCTTCAAGAGTTCTTAGCCTTATTGTGAGTAAAACCTGTTACTTCCTAGCAGGCCCAAGAATCTTAAGACCATAAGTGAAGTCTAAAGTCTGTCTCTCTTTGACCGCATAGCCTTAAGAGATTTTTAAATCTGAAATTCCTATATGACCAATGTAGGAAAGAAAAAATTTCTTAAAAAAACTACAATACACCCGTTGTTATCCACATGTACACTCAACTGTTTCCTGAATTCTCCTAGTTTCCTCAATTCTCCTAGTTTCCTCCAGGATTGGGCTACAATACTCCAACTAAAAACAAAAGCTGTTCTGCTCCTAAAGCCCTATATTCAAATTTTCAGAAACAAGTTTCATGCCTGATATATGAGCCACACAACAATATCATGACCAGGGACATTCAAACATAATCAGGAGAAGCTGACGTTTTTGTGAAAGCAGTAGACAGCTTTTCCTATGACAGTAGAACCACATCATAGTAAGACTTTTACCCCCACTTAATGCTACTTTTTTCACTTGACAGAATAATGGTGTAATTGAAATTTCATAATCAATAGCTTCTGCTAGTAACTTAACAGAATCTAACTCAAGAAATCCTTTAGTATCCATTGGTCAAAAAAGAAAGTATCTGTGCTATTGCTAGTACTATATACTGTACCTACATAAATACCTCTGATAAAGTTCAGACCCATGTATATAAAATAAGAAAACAGGTCACATGATTATAAAAGATCTCACCTAATTCCCTACAGTCACTGATCTATTCAATTAGTTGTCTTTAGGTTCATGGCTAGGTTCAAGCCTAGGTTCATGGCTCAAAACCATTATGCAAATTGGAATTGTCATATTAACTACTAACTTTGTATCGGTTATTTGTTAAATGTCTGTAGAAGTATCACACCTAACAATAATGCTGGCGCAGCATTTTGAGATAACAAAAGACTATGCAACAGACAAAAATCAAACTTAATAATGGAATCCAGGTAGACACAGCCTGAGAGTCATTCCCTTCAAATGTCCCTTCTTGCTCAACTGTGGCTTAAAAGAGTTTTGACACGGACTCCTAGTCACTAATCATTTTCCCCAACATGGGATGAGACTAGCAACCAGGATAAGTCTATCCTGGTATTATGGGATGTCAAAACCCAACTACATGATGACTGATCAGATAAAAGATATTGATCAAAAGAGAAAAACATGAAAGTTGTTAAAATAAAAATGGAGTCACTAATGTTAAGAAAACCCTGACAAACAGAGTTGAGGAAGTCCATGAAGAGAAGGTTCTCAGGCTTCTATGCCTGGTAACAAAAAAAGACTACAAAAAAACACAACTTTGCACAAAGTCCATCACAACCTTATACAAAAAATATTTTTGCTGCTAGGACATCTGCTCGAGAAACTGCCTGTCCAATGTCAGACTGACATCACCCTTGTTACTGATCGTTGTAGTCAAGGATTATTTCAAAACAATTATGTAATCCTCCTCACTCTTTCTTTTAAAAACCTCTGTTTCCCTGAATAGTTTACTATGGCATGTGTATTCCCATTGCAATGTTTTATTCTCAAATTTCTCATAGAGAGTCTCTCTGCTTGTTATTTAGGTTGACAACAGTGCTAGAGACCCTAGTGGCAATCCACTAGGTGTTTAACAGGCACTTGTTAAATAGACTAGCAAGGCCGGGCGCGGTGGCTCACGCCTGTAATCCCAGCACTTTGGGAGGCCGAGGCGGGTGGATCACGAGGTCAAGAGATCGAGACCATCCTGGTCAACATGGTGAAACCCCGTCTCTACTAAAACTACAAAAAATTAGCTGGGCATGGTGGCGCGTGCCTGTAATCCCAGCTACTCAGGAGGCTGAGGCAGGAGAATTGCTTGAACCCAGGAGGCGGAGGTTGCGGTGAGCTGAGATCGTGCCATTGCACTCCAGCCTGGGCAACAAAAGCGAACCACTGTCTCAAAAATAAATAAATAAATAAATAGACTAGCAAATAGAATTGTGAAAGAGAATCTTCAAGAAATTCAAATATTTTATGAAAACTACAAGAGTCCAAGTGGAATTCATTTATTTAAAAATAATGCATCTGAATTTTAGAACAAAGTTATCTTTAAAAATTCTATATAAGGACTAAGTATATATTTTTATATAAGATGGCCATGAAAGACTAGTCTCAAATTACCTTATATTAAACTGGGATTATTCTTCACATAGCAAAAAGGAAATTTTTTTTAACTTTTTAGTTTTGGGAGTATACGTGCAGACTGATTCTATGGATCAACTGTGTGTCAAGGGGGTTTAGTGTATATGTTATTTTGTCATCCAGGCAATAAGCATAGTACCCAATAAGTAGTTTTTGATCCTCACACTCCTCTCACCCTCCACCCTCAAGTAGGCCCTGGTATCTATTGTTCCCTTCTTTGTGTCCATGTATGCTAGATGTCTGGCTCCCACTTATAAGTGAGAACATGTGGTGTTTGGTTTTCTGACCCTATGTTAATTCACTTTGGATAATGGCCTCTAGCTTCATCCACGATGCTGCAAAGAATATTATCTCTTTTTTTTGAGACAAGGTCTCACTTTGTCACCCAGGCTGGAGTGTAGTGGCATGAACATGGCTCACTGCAGCCTTAACCTCCTGGCTCAAGCAATCCTCCCACCCTCAGTCCCCCCAAGTAACTGGGACTATAGGCGCATACCCCCAAGTCCAGCTAATTTTTATATTTTTTGTGCAGATGGGGTTTCGCCATGTTGCCCAGGCTGGTCTCAAACTCCTGGGCTCAACTGATCCTCCCACCCTGGCTTCCCAAAGTGCTGGGATTACAGGTGTAAGCCACCACATCTGGCCTGCAAAAGATATGATCTCATTCTTTTTTATGAGTGTGTAGTATTTCCTGGCATATATATACCACATTATCTTTATCCAGTCTACTGTTGAAGGGCATTTAGATTGAGTCTATGTCTTTGCTATTGTGATCAGTGCTGCAACAAACATATGCGTGCATGTGTCTTTATGGCAGAATGATTTATATTCCTTTGGGTATATACTCAATAATGGGATTGCTGGGTCAAATGGTAATTTCTCTTTTAAGTTCTTTAAGGAATCGTCAAACTGCTTTCTACAGTGACTGAACTAATTTACATTCCCACCAACAGCATGTAAGCATTCCCTTTTCTCAGCAGCCTTGCCAGCATGTTTTTTCTTTTTCTTGTTTTTTTTTTTTGAGACAGAGTTTCACTCTTGTTACCCAGGCTGGAGGGCAATGGTGCGATCTCAGCTCACCGCAACCTCTACCTCCTGGGTTCAAGCAATTCTCCTGCCTCAGCCTCCCGAGTAGCTGGGACTACAGGCATGTGTCACCATGCCCAGCTAATTTTTGTATTTTTAGTAGAGACGGGGTTTCACCATGTTGACCAGGATGGTCTCCATCTCTTGACCTTGTGATCTACCCACCTCGGCCTCCCAAAGTGCTGGGATTATAGGCGTGAGCCACCGTGCCCAGCCTGTTTTTTCTTTTTAATAAAAGCCATTCTGACTGGTGTGAGATGGTATCTCACGGTGATTTTGATTTGTATTTCTCTAATGATTAGTAATGTTGAGAATTATTTCATAGGCTTGTTTGCCACATACATATCTTCTTTTGAAAAGTGTTGCCCAATTTTTAATGGGATTGTTTTTTTGCTTGTGAATTTAAGTTTCTTATAAAATTTTATTTATTTATTTTGAGACAGAGTCTTGCTCTGTCACCCAGGCTGGAATGTAGTGACATGATCTCAGCTCACTGCAAACTTTGCTTCCTGGGTTCACGCGATTCTCCTGTCTCAGCCTCCTGAGTAGGTGGAATTACAGATCCATGGCACCATGCCCGGCTAATTTTTGTATTTTTAGTAGAGATGGGGTTTCATCATGTTGACCAGACTAGACTCAAACTCCTAACCTCAAGTGATCTGCCTGCCTCAGCCAAAGGGTTTTTATAGTTTTAGATTTTACATTTAAGTTTTCAATCCATCTTGATTTGATTTTTGTGTATCATGTAAGGAAAGGATCCACTTTCCATTTTCCGCACATGGCTAGCCAGTTATCTCAGCACCATTTATTGAATAGTGTCCTTTCTCACACATAGCAAAATTTTCAAAATACAGAGTAACTTTTAACCACAAGAAAATTCTAGAGCTGTTTTAATCTAAACCATTACCACTATGGGTTTACAGTTACTATAAGAATGGCTTAAATATATTTTTCTAATATAATTTCTTTTCCCAAATCAGTTAAGTTAGCATGCAAACCATGTGGAAGTAGTATGGGTTACTACATCTGTCCTACATATTATTCTATACCCTAGAAACCCAGCATATTCTAGTCTTTAAATTCTAAGTTATTTGGCCAGGCATGGTGGCTCACGACTATAATCCCAACATTTTAGACTGCATGAAGCCATGACTGACTGAGAATCACTCTCTGGGTAGATAACAGGCACCTTTCTGGCCCCTTCTCTCAGATTCTTTCCTCCCTCCTCCACCTAAAGACAAGGCCTCCAAGTTCTTATGGTACCTTGTGATGACTTTAAAAGGCATGTTCAACTTTAAAAAGGTCTAATTAAGGCTGGGCATGGTAGCTCACACCTGTAATCCCAGCACTTTGGGAGGCCGAGGTGGATGGATCACTGAGGTCAGGAGTTCGAGACCAGCCTGACCAACATGGTGAAACCCTATCTCTACTAAAAGTACCAAAAAATTAGTCGGACGTGGTGGCATGCGCCTGTAGTCTCAGCTACTCGCAAGGCTGAGGCAGGAAAATCATTTGAACCCAGGATGTATAAGGTGCAGTGAACTGAGATTGCGCCACTGCACTCCAGCCTTGGTGACAGAGTGAGATTCCCTCTCAAAGAAAAAAAAAAAAAACTAACTTGTTTGAGAAAATTATGTTAAGTACAGCTTAGCAAAACTTGTTTACTCTAAGTTTTAACTCAAAACACCAATCAAGTTATTTTATCAAAATTGGCAAAGGACCATAATCTTTGTTTTCACCATTGCCTGAGTTGTTTAAAAAACAAAAACTAAGTACCTGGCACAGATGTAGAATCCTCTGCACACCAGGGACAACTGCTCCAATGATCTGAGGTCCAAGTCACTAGACACCACCCATCGGAAGATGTACATGAGGACCTCCATTGGCAGCACTGCAAAACAAAATCACCCTTCAGTGACTCTCCTCTATGTCATTCTGTTGTCACAACTACATTCCCAGTACAAGTATACATTCCTAGAAATTTATAAATCACACCCTCTGTATTGCTCAGAGCTACAGCATGAATGTATTCAGCTACTAAATAATAATAATGGTTCCTAACATCAAGACATAAATATCTTTGTTTTTTTCAGTATAGATCTGAAGCTACTTTTTGTAAAGGAATCTTTTCCCTAAGATTATTTTACCGGAAATATATTAAATGTTTTAGAAAAATAATCTGTGTGTGATCCATATGGCATCTATTTCATCTATCCATATTTCATCTCCTTCAAAATTTTCAATTGTCCTCCTCTGAAAAAGCCCCAAACTAAACAATATTTCACATTAAAAAATACATTAATTTTTTTCTGAGACAAGGTCTTGATCTATCACCCAGGCTGAAGTACAGTGGTACAATCTCAGCTCACTGCAGCTTCCGCCTCCCAGGTTCAAGCAATTCTCATGCCTCAGCCTCCCAAGTAGCTGGGACAACAGGCATGCACCATCACACCCAGCTACTATTTGTATTTTTAGTAGAGATGGGGTTTCACCAGGGCCAGGTCAACTGGTCTTGACTCCTGGCCTTAAGTGATCCTCCCAACTCAGCCTCCCAAAGTGCTGAAATTACAGGCATGAGCCACCACATCTGGACAAAAATACATTAATTTCTAAACATTCAGCCTGTCTCAGGACAGTTGTCCAACATGGCTGAAATGCTTCATACCAGTATTCCTCCAGTTTTCTAAGGGTTACTTCAACAACTCAGACTTACCTGTTAGATCTTTACTGAAAAGGTATGACATCCTTAAACAACAGCACTAAAAACTATTCTGCTTCAGATTTTAAAATAGCTTACTAGTATATGCAAATGATAATTATAACTAGATCTTCTGCCATATTCTAAACTAGAGCAGCAGTTATCCGGCAAATTATCTGACCTTATAAATTTAGAAATCTTTAATCTAAGCTTAAGCTATTTCTCATTGAGTTATAAAAAACACATATTCAAACCTGATATATGAGTCTGACTGCTCTCAAGCTCAGGCTGACACAGTTTGAGCACAGACTCCTGAAATGTGAGCTGCTGCTGAAAGTAGGACAAGAGATCTGCCATTTTGCTATCATCATCATTATCTTCAATGCTGAAAAAAGGGAGGTGAATAAATTAAGTGCCTCAGTCTACAAGCGTATACTTTAGAAACTGATTTTTCATACCATTTTCAAATTCGCTTTACAAAGTCACCTAAAGCTTATCCAACATGTGATACATTTTTAAATGTGATGAATTTATCCTGCCTTACAAAGGAATATCATACCAAGTTTTTCAAGGAAAAAAGCTTCAGTAGTTATCCAGAAAGAATTAGAATTTTTGAATATAGGTGTTGAGACTTAACTAATTAATTTTAAAGTAGAGATTTTATGAGTTAGTGAAAACTTTCAAATGATTTCAAAAATCTTAACGTAGTAAGTTCTTTAATCTTAATTTATTCTAACTGGATAAAAACCAAATCTACAGATGTCATTTTAGGTACTTACTTACCAAGGGTTTTCTAACAGATTTGCCTTATCAGCCTACCTTTAGAGAGGAAAATATCTAATTTGAAAACATCTTAAGGTGCACATATCATCTACCAATATACACAAATGTGTAGTTAAGGGTGATTAAAAAAAAAAAGTCTGAGCTTTCTATTTTTACTGAAGTAAACCTTAAAGATAATCAGACTTACAAAAAGGCATGAATAATGAAGTTAGAAAACCAGGAAGTTTCAAGTGATGCAGACTTAAATTAAAAAAAAAAAAAGAAAAGAAAGAAAGAAATGAAAAACCAGGAAGGGTATTTTATAATACAACAAAATTTAAGTGCGGTTGAGGCTAGATGGACTCAATGGCTATTCTACAAACATATTACAGGAAAGGAAAGAAAAAAAAAAAAAAGGTAAACTTTTAGGGATTATCAGATCTTATAAAAAAAAAAAAAAAAAAAAAAGATTGTATCCTTAAAGAACTTTCATAGCATCTGGGTTTGTATTAAAAAAATGGGAATGAAAAGATATGCCTCTTTAATATTTTAATATAATCTTTATTAACAGCATCTGGCACGTATTTATAAAACTGGCTAAGAGCTGAATCTAAGTTACCCAAATTTAAAGAAGATTTAGAAAAAGCTCAAATGATTCATTTTAAGTATGAACTGCCTTATACTGTTCACTCTAATCTGATGAACAATATTATTATCTGAAAATTTAAACAAGCAATTAATATTGACCTCATTGGGATGTTTTTAATATGACTTATCCAAAGCTTACATGTTAATACCATATGCAGTTCAAAACATTGGCAATAAGCATATGTTATCAATAAAGGTGACAATTATTTCATGACAGAGGGAATATATTAATATAATAGCTAATATGATATTTCATTAACAAACTCTTTTTTTTTTCCCTGTATTGTCTATTTTTAACCTGACATTCTCTCATGGGTACAGACCCCCTTCCCTTCCAATATCAGCAAATTGGGTTTTGGGAGATACTGGAATTAAGCTAAAACAACTTTATAATTGTCTTACAAACAGCTTCAAAAGTATCATCTTAAAAATATTTTTCTTGATATTTATCCATATAAAACCAATGCAACTTCATAATTTGATGCAAGTGGCAACTACACAATGAAACATGATTTCTTTTAGGAATATATTCTGCACTTGTGCTTTTAAATAAATGTTAGAGTTTTAATGTTCTACTAACAAACATTAAGAAAATAATGTCTTTTATACTTCAGCATTTTCCTCATTAAATTAGAAGCCTTTTTTAAAATGTAAAATTTCAAATGTTTACAAAAGAAACTAGTGGAACAAAATCCCATGTACCCATCACTCGATTTTAACCATCATTAACATTTTGCAAACTTTAGCCTAATTACATTTTAAAACTTTCTACTTCAAACAGGTTTCAGAAAGTTGAAATGCGTCCTTTAATTTACTCCTTTCAGTAACTACTGCTTTTTAAAACCGTTTTCACTTTATTATTTTTACATCTGTTTAAAAGGTGCATTTCTATGTTAACCTTTTGATTTCCCTAATTAAAAAATTTCTGCAACTTTATAAACAAAGATATACTAAAGAATATAGAGCTTAACAGAATTAGCACCATCTTCTTATGTTTAGAGTCAATAGGGCAAAGATGCTTAACTTTAACAAACTCTATGCATTACTGTCTATCAAATTATATACGCACTAGCTGTTTCCAACGCCATCACCATCTGGAGACCGGGTATAAGTAATCTTGAACTCTATATCAGGTACAAGTTGCATAGCCCTACGATAAAACTTGATGGCTAAAAGAAGAAATAAAGCTAAATTAGCTATGACCACACATTTTTGTCATTTCCTTTGATTACCCTTAACTGTGGTTTAATTTGGTAACTTTCTTCACAAACAGCCAAGTTCTGTTTTTCTACATGCAACAGTAGTTCAGTGACACAAAATTATTTCCAAACCTTACTGCTCAGAAAGAACCTTTTCCCTAAACTTAAGATGTTGTATTTTACTCATATATTAGCCCATCTTTTTCCTCACCCTCTCATATATCATGATTTTTAAACAGTTGTCTTTCTTTGGGCTCTGAAGATACAATTGCTATAGCCAACAAAAATACTCTGTCTCTCTTTGTTTAAGACAGGGTCTCACTCTGTTGTCCAGGCTGGAGTGCAGCTGGCACGATCTCGGCTCACTGCAGACTCCACCTCCCAGGCTCAAGCAATTCTCCCACCTCAGCCTCCTGAGCAGCTGTGGCTACTGGAATGCGCCGGCCAGCACACTCGGCTAATTTTTAAATTTTTCTTAGAGATAACATCTTGCAATGTTGCCCAAGCTGGTCTATAACTCCTGGGTTCAAACAATCCTCCCACCTCAGCCTGCCAAAGTGCTGAGATTAGAGGTGCGAGCTACCATGCCTGGCCAAAAACACTTGTAAGCAAACTTTTCTAAGACACAGAGTTGAGGAAAATTAAATGCTTCTTACTGGATAGAATAAAGAATAGTTTGTTTTTTTAATTATCTTTTAAATTTAACTTCCTTTAGCCCACCGCCTCTTATTTAGCTAAGTAACCTTCAAGATTTTTTTTACAAATCTACTAGTCTAGTACTTTAGAGCTATGATATTCAATAACTCTCCCCACAGAGATACACCAATAGAACTTGGCGCTGTAGAGGCTAGTTCTTTTTTCCTTTGAAGAAGTTTATGATTCAACATATTTCTGCCACATTCTATTATTCTGGATGAATTACCATACACTAAGTGGAGATGTGAATTTCACAAACCAATGAAGGGTGCACAGGGACTTGACCAATTGGGCCTTTCTAAAATCTAAAGAAAAATATCACTAGAAGAAACTTGCACATAAATGCAGTAACTCTAAATATGTTATTTTTGAGGCATTTCCAAATGATTCCAGCACAAAGGTTTTTCCTGTGCCTCAACTATTATCTTTACAATCACAAAATGAAAGCGTAATTACAAACTTAATATGGTAAATAGTCCTATCAGTTTATTTATACATTTCTATTGGGTTAATAAAAGACACAAAGCTGACACACATATTACCACATATTTTTGTTGGTAATATGTAAATTATAACTTATAAAGGAAAATACATATTTTTTCCTCAATTCTTTATATTCCCATCATCTGAAGTAATTTTCACCTATAAGAAGAGCATATTTTAAAATGAACAATTTTTAAATATTAATGAATAACTAAAGCTAAATGTAAAAAAAGTGTTATTTTGCTCATCCTACCAATATGATGATGTTTCCCAGCAATATTTTTTGCAAAAAGACAGGTTACATAGAAAAACAATTTCTATTTTTTATTTTTTAAAAAACAATTTCAAATACAGTTGGCCTTCTGTATGCATAGGTTTCACATTCTCTGATTCAATCAACTGCAGATAAAAAATATTTAAAATAAATACAAATTTTAAAAAACAATACAATATAACAACTATTTACATAAGTTATATATAAATATTACACCATTTATATAAGTGACTTAAGCATTTTGGTATTTGCAAAGGGTCCTGGAACCAATTTCCAATGAATACTGAAGGAAGAATATATTAAGAAAACTGATGTTCTATACCAAATATGTTATAATTTAAAAAAATATGGTTAATAACAGAGTTGTTATTCAGAAATATTATGATGATATGATCCTGTGCTCTGAATTTTTACCTTCATAGAGAGCTCCATTTTGTTCTTCTTCTACTGCTTTTAGGAAGAATTCTCGAGCCTATAAAAATATAGAGTAAAAATTTTTTAAAACCTGCATTAAAAATTAATATGGATGGCAGGAGGGCGTTTTAAATAAATTGTGTGAAATAACTAGTCATAGGCAAAATAATGAGCCTTGATCTAAACCTCATACTTTACATAAATATTAACTTGAATGGATCATGGACTTAAATGTAAAACCCATAAAACTTTTAGAGGAAAAGAAAACAAAGAAAATCTTGGAAACCTAGGACTAGGCAGAGTTCCTGTATTTGACACCAAAAGCACCATTCATAAAAAAAAGATGGATAAGTGGGATCTCATCAAAATTAAAAATTTTTGCTCTGTGAAATGCCCTGTTAAGAGGATGAAAATATTTACAAGCCACATATTCAATAAAAGACTTGTATATAGAATACAAAAAGAACTTCCAAAACACAACATTAAAAATATTAGCAATCTGGCTGGGCATGGTGGCTTACACATATAATCCCAGCACTTTGGGAGGCTCAGGTCAGCAGATCACTTGAGGCCAGGAGTTTGAGACTAGCCTGGTCAATAAGGTGAAACCCATCCCTACTAAAAATACAAAAGTTAGCCAGTTGTGGTGGTGCATGCCTGTAGTCCCAGCTACTCTGAAGGCTGAGCCAGGAGAATCACTTGGGAGGCAGAGGTTGCAGTGGGCCAAGATCATGCCACTGCACTTTAGCCTGGGTGACAGGGTGACACTCTGTCTCAAAAAAAAAAAAAAAATGTATACACACACACATGCAATCCAATTAGAAAAGATATCAACAGGTATTTCAGAGAAGAATATATATTAATAGATAAGTAATAAGCACATGAAAAGATGTTCAACATCATAAGCCATTAGGGAAATGCAAATTAAAATGACAACGAGATACCACTATATATCTATATTAATGGCTATTAATAAAATTAAAGGCCAGGTGCAGTGGCTCACGCCTGTAACCCCCTGGCTCATGCCTGTAACCCCAGCACTTTGGGAGGCTGAGGTGGGTGGACTGCTTGAGGTCACGAGTTCAAGACCAGCCTGACCAACATGGTGAAGCCCCATCTCCACTAAATATACAAAAATTAGCATGGCGTACTGGTGAGCACCTGTAATCTCAGCTACTCAAGAGGCTGAGGCAGGAGAATCACTTGAACCCAGGAGGTAAAGGTTGCAGTGAGCTGAGATCATACCACTGCACTACAGCCTGGGCGACAAAGCAAGACTCTGTCTTTAAATAAATAAATAATAAAAAGTAGCAAGACCAAATGCTGATGAGGATGAACTGGATCACTCATACATTGCTGGTGGGAACTTATAAGATACTCTAGAAAACACTTCGGCAGTTTATTTTAAAAGCAAACATGCACTTACTATAGAACTTAGCAACCACATTCGGGGTTTCATCCCAGAGAAATGAAAATTATGTTCATGCAAAAATCTGCACACACATTTCGATAGTTCCATTCATAATAGCCAAACACTGGAAACAACACGAAAGTCCTTCAACCAACAAATGGTTAAACAAACTGGGGTATATCCATACCATGCAGTACTATGCTGCAATAAAAAGGAAAAAACTACTGATACATAACAACATGGACTGATCTTGAGGGAATCACACTTAGTGAATAAAGCCAATCTCAAAAGGTTACATACTGTATGATGCCACTTATACAACATTCTTGGAATATCAAAATTACAAAATGGAGAACAGATTAGTGATTGCCAGTGGTTAAGAATAGCTAGAGAAAGGCCGGGCGCGGTGGCTCAAGCCTGTAATCCCAGCATTTTGGGAGGCTGAGGCGGGTGGATCACAAGGTCAAGAGATCAAGACCATCCCGGTCAACATGGTGAAACCCCGTCTCTACTAAAACTACAAAAAATTAGCTGGGCATGGTGGCGCGCGTGCCTATAGTCCCAGCTACTCAGGAGGCTGAGGCAGGAGAATTGCCTGAACCCAGGAGGCGGAGGTTGCGGTGAGCCGAGATCGCGCCATTGCACTCCAGCCTGGGTAACATGAGTGAAACTCCGTCTCAAAAAAAAAAAAAAAAAAAAAGAATAGCTAGAGAAAGGGAATATATAACTATAAAACAGTTCTGTATCTTGATTGTGGTGGCGGTGACATGAAGCTACCTTGTAATAAAACTGCACACAACTGTTTATACACATACACACAGACAAGTGCTTGTAAACCCAGGAAATCCAAATAAACTCTCTGGGTTGTCTGAATGCCTATTTCCTTGTTTTTGATACTATACTATGGTTATGCAAGTTGTTACCATCAGAGGAGGCTAGATGAAGGGTACACAGGACTTCCCTGAACCTGTGAACCTATAATTACTTAAAAATAAAAAATAAGAGGAGATAGAAGATTTAAGTCATCAGAGTAATGCCAATTATTTAATGACTAATTGACAACACAAACTTGGATCTGATGGTAAAAAGATGGCAGCCTCTATGGAAAAAGAGAATAAAAAATGAAATGGTATGCTGTGCCTACTCTGTGTAAGTTCCAGAAGAAATGTGAATGTTAGACAGCATTCAAAGCATTTTCAGTGTGAAAATATTTCAAAATTTTCCAGAATAAGGAAATGATTAATGCATTATTATAAGCTGATTAACTCAAAATATAACAAAATACTGCATGAAATTAAGGCCTCTGGAAAGATGTTAACATGTGAGCAATCTTTTTTTTTTTTTTTTTTTTTTGGTTGGCTCTGTTAATAAATTCAGATATCAATCTTTCAGAGACCACATGAATCCCAGAGGTCTATAAATTAACAAAAAACAGCTCAATGAAGATAGTTTATCTACAGAGAAAAAAGCCATTCAGGAGTAGTGGTATCATCCAAAGTATCTAGAAGAAATTGTGAGAAATATATAAACTAGTATACTAGTGAAATTTTTTTTTTTTTTTTGAGTCAGAGTTTTGCTTGCTACCCAGGCTGGAGTGTAATGGTGCAATCTCGGCTCACCGCAACCTCCGCCTCCTGGGTTCAAGCAATTCTCCTGCCTCAGCCTCCCGAGTAGCTGGGATTACAGGCTCATGCCACCATGCCCGTCTAATTTTTGTATTTTTAGTAGAGACGGGGTTTCACCATGTTGACTAGGATGGTCTCAATCTCTTGACCTTGTGATCCACCCACCTAGGCCTCCCAAAGTGCTGGGATTATAGGCGTGAGCCACCACACCTGGCCCAAAATTTTTATTTTACATGTCATGTGCTTATGTCCTGAAAGACTGGTTACAATGACTACTTACTGTGTCAGTGAAAATTTCCAGTTGCCAAAACTAAAAAAAAGGTAATTTGTTACAACATCTATAATACTTAACTTTTCTTCTTTTGCCTGTTCTTGTTTTCCTTTGGTATCTGCTGCTGTTTTCTGGAGAGAGCCTCTTGTTGCTCTGCAAGGTCGATTTTCCAAATTGCTAGCACTTACACCTGGAGCAAGTTCAAACATCCACTGAGCTCGGAACATCTGGAGTTGTGCCTAAGGAGAGAAGAGCACAGTAGGACTCACCAAGGAAGGGTAGCTCAATTCTGGAACAATGTATCAGTATGTCCAACATCTACTTTCATGTATATACTTATCATTCTAAGTCCAGAAATAGCTGTTACTAAATATCCATTAAATACATGTAATCGTTTAAAATAATTTTCTACTCAAAACATAAAGAATCAAGAAAATTTGCATAAAATACGTCTGTCAATACAGCAAAAGCTGAATGGTACCGGAGAACCAAATTTTAATTAGAATTGAAAATATAAGCCATCACTTACAGACTGAAGTTATAAGCTTCCTTTTTTTTTTTTTTTTTTTTTTTTTTGAGATGGAGTTTTGCTCTTACTGCCCAGGCTGGAGTGCAATGGCACAATCATGGCTTACTGCAACCTCTGCCTCCTGGATTCAAGTGATTCTCCTGCCTCAGCCTCCCAAGTAGCTGAGATTACAGGTGTGCACTGTGCCCAGCCAGCTTCCAATAATTTTTTAATGACTATAGCATCTAGTAGACATTAAGAGTATTACCAAAAATTCTGTAGGTAAGCCCAAAGTCTTCCTCTTAATTAACATTCTGTATTTAAGAAAGAAAGTATCTTTCAAATATTTATTTTAAAAATTTAAATGTGCAACTTTGAGGCTGGGTGTGGTGGTTCATGCCTGTAATCCCAGCACCTCGGGAGGCCGAGATTGTCGAGAGTTCAAGAACAGCCTGGCCAACATGGCGAAACCCTGTCTCTACTAAAAATGCAAAAAAAAAATTGCTGGGCATGGTGGCAGGCACCTGTAACCCCAGCTACTCGGTAGGCTGAGGCATGAGAATTGCTTGAACCTGGGTGGCAGACGTTGACAGTGAGATGAGATCGCATCACCGCACTTCAGCCTGAGCAACAGAGCAAGACCCCATCTCAAAAAAAAAAAAAAAAAAAAAATTAAAGCACATAAAAAGTGAAGTCCCCCTGTATGGCAGACTCTGGTGTGTTGCCCAGATTCACTTTCAGAAATAAAGAGCCTGTTACTCAAATTGCTGGGAATTCTAGCTGAAAAACAGCCCTTTTGGGTATTGCCTCAGCAAAACCACTGTCTTCTCAATCTATTGTCAGCCCTTTTGGGTATTGTCTCAGCAAAAACGCTGTCTTCTCAATCCCCACCCGATGACTGATTAATGGCTAATAAAGGCTTCGTTCTCTGTCTGCAACTCAGGTCAGCTGTGAAAGGGTATTACATCTTCGGAACTCCCTCGAGGATGGCTAAGCAGTCCATTAAGACTGCATTGCAGCTGGTCTTCTCCCTGCCCACTCGTTTCCCTCTCTCCCTTCCATAGGTGTTGAACCCAAAAGTACTCCTTAATAAACTTCCTGCACGGCAATCTTCACCTAGTTTGATTCCTGGGGAACCCAAGCTGGGTTACACGTTCTGCCTAAACAGCCACTGCTAACGGGGCTGCATGTTATTCCTGACGTCCTTTTTTTAAAAAAGCCGTATCTAGAATGTTTTAAAAATAATTTTTCTCTGTATTCTGTACACAGCTTTGTTGCTATGCTTCCAACATTTTACACATGTATCTCTGACCTACAGAATCTTCAGCAGCATTCCATGTGTCTACTAGACCATCTGGTTCCAAATAAATATTAACCTTACAAGTGCAGTGAGACACACTTAACTAGTTACAGCAACTTTTTTTCTATTTTAATGCTAAAGATTTACTTCATCCTTTTAAATGGCTGTAGTGTTTTCACTGTATGGATGCATCATTACTTAATAACAAGTGATGAATATTTAGGTTGTATGATGCTTTTCCAGATAAACAATGCTATACTAAACATCTTTATACTTGCATATTTACTTACTTTACCATTTCCCCACTATTTCCTTAAAGTTCATTTCCTGGAAGTAGAATTGCTGTATCAAAGGAATGCATGTTTTTCATTTTGATCGATACCACCAGTCTGCCCTCCAGAAAGTTGTAGCAATTTGCATTTTCATGTACACTGCACAACTATTCTCACAGCCTGGACATCGATGTACATTATTCACCAATCTGATTAAATTATCAGTGAGGCTAATTATCTCTTCAAATATTTAATAGCCGTTTGTATTATTTTTCCATTAACTGTGCAGTCATATATTTTTATTCTCTGTTCCTCCAAATATATGAATGCTCTATATAATGAGATGATGAACCCTATGCTCACATAAACAGTTTTTCCAACTGGCTATTTCTCTTAACTTTATTTATGATACCTTTTGCTATACACTGGTTGTAAACTTTTAGGTGGTCAAACCCATCAACGTTTTTAAGATTATGGGTTCTGAGTCATGCTTAAGCCTTAGTTTGAATACTTAAAACCCATATGTTAAACTACAAGCAGCCAGTATTGATGTTGCTTTTTACAAAGAAATCCATCACATTGGTTAATTATTCTATAAACCAGTATGAAACAGTTAAACTCAATGCAAACAGTAATAACCTACAAATACCCATAATTATGACCAATTTCTGCATATGTATGAGAAACAATAGAATAAAAATTAAAGACGTAATTGAAGAAACATGCCTGCAGATCTGTTTCAGCAGGACTTTCATTTTCTTCATCATCATCATCTGCTCTGACAGTATCAGAATGACAATCTTCCTCAGCTTCTGCCTGAGGGGGAAAAAAACCCAAATAATATCAGGAATATACACACACCAGCTGCCCTCTGTAATCAATATTGCCCACTCAGCCACTTGCTATTTAATATTCACACTGTCAACAGTTTATGAAACCCACTTTGAGTACCAAGGCTGCGGGGTGCCCTTGAGACCTTACTTTTAATTCCCAAAGGAAAATGAGTCTGAAAAGCATATTCTCTACTCCAAACCACAGTACTCACATTACTGTGAATCCTAACATTTTTCCCCCCAAATTTAACATCAGTTCCGTCCATCCAAAAATCAATTTAATTACAGTTGTCCCACAGGGGATTGGTTCCAGGAGCCCCCAGGACACCAAAATCCCTGGATGTTCCAGTCCCCTTATATGGCATATTTGCATATAACCTATGCACATCTTCTCACATACTTTAAAATAATACAAATTTAAAAACAGTATACTACAAGAACTGTACACATGGCATTTACATTGTATTAGATATTTTAAGTAACTTAAAGATGACTTAATGTAAATGCCATGTATACAGTTCTTATAGTATACTGTTTTTAAATTTGTGTTATTGTTGTATTGTTTTTTTTTCCCCCAAATATTTTTGATCCACTGTTTAATCCCAGGATGTGGAACCTGCAGGTACAGAGGGCCAACTGTATTATAAAAAGTAACAATTCAAGGCTATTACTATTCATAAATGATTTATAATGTAATTAGGTAAAAGAAGCCAAATCTTTCATTAACATATATATAACTACTGATAATCTATAAAAAAATTATTTTCACTTTTTCTGGCCAGGTGCGGTGGCTAACACCTGTAATCCCAGCACTTTGGGAGTCTGAGGCAGGAGCATCACTTGAGGTCAGGAGTTCAAGACCAGCCTGGCCAACATAGTGAAACCCCATCTCTATTAAAAATACAAAAAATCAGCCAGGTGTGGTGGTGTGTGTGCCTGTAGTCCCAGCTACTTGGGAGGCTGAGGTGGGAGGATTGCTTAAGCCTGAGAGATGGAGGCTGCAGTGAGCCGAGATTGTACCACTGCACTCCAGCCTGGATGAACAGAGACCTAATCTCAAAAAAAAAAAAAAAAATGCTGGGCACGGTGGCTCACACCTGTAATCCCAGCACTTTGGGAGGTCAAGGCCAGCGGATCACCTGAGGAGTTCGAGACCAGCCTGGTCCAACATGGTGAAACCCTGTCTCTACTAAATATATAAAAATTAGCTGGGCATGGTGGCAGGCACCTGTAATCCCAGCTACTCAGAAGGCAGAGGAAGGAGAATCACTTGAACTCAGGAGTTGGAGGTTGCAGTGAGCTGAGACTGCACCACTGCACTCCAGCCTGAGCAACAGGGTGAGGGTCTCAAAAAAAAAAGACAAGAAAAAAAATTATCACTTTTTCTTAGAAAAAATGAATTAAAAATAGGTTCATCTTTGGTATTCTCTTTTAGTTCTACAAGTTTTTTTTTTTTTAAAACTTTTTATGAGAAAAATACTTAACAGGAAAAAATTCCCAAGTATTCATGATCCGATTTTAATAATTATCAGTGTAATAATTCCTTGCATCAAATACCAAATCACAATATTCACATTTCTCAAGATGTCATATGTAAAATACATATATTTCAGTTTGTGAAATCAAGATTCAAATAAGGTCCACATTGTAATTGGTTGCTATGTCTCCAGTCTTTTGTAATCCTGTCTTTTTTCTTGTAATGTATTTAGGATGAAACTGGGTCATTTTTCTGTAGAAGCTAGATTTTATGAGGTGTCAACAAATGTGTTCCTTTGACCTCTTACTCTTATTTCCTGTAAATTGTAGCTGGATCTTGAGAGGCCAGATTAGATTCTGCTAAGATTTTTTTTTTCTTTTGCAAGACTGCTTCATAGGTCATGTTGTATTTTCCATCGGAAGCAGAAATGTTCTAGAATGCAGTTGACAAGGTGCTAAGACAGATGTTCCAGACATAATCAAGTCTAACACAAAAAGCCCAAATAATTTTAGTGTCCATAAACTTCTACAAGTACCCAAACAGAAAATACTATAATGGTTCATGTTAATGAAATACAACATTGCTTCTCTGTAGATATCCTCCTCACAGGTAAGTTTAATGACACCAATCAGATATAACTTGATACTTCAATTTTTTCAATACTGTAGAATAAACAAATCCACTGGACTCTAGTTGAAAGTGTATTGTTGAGTGGCTAAAAACACAGATTGGTTTCAGAAAATAGTAACATTTAGTTGTCCTATGGAGTTCAGGTAACAGTTTTTGTTTTCTTGAGACAGTCTCCTTATGCAACCCAGGATGGCCTCAAACTCCTGGGCTCCGAAGGTACTTCTGCCCCACATCTTGAGAAGCTGAGACTACAGGCTTATGTGGCCATGCCTGGCTGTAGCAGATGGTTTTTGTTTCATGGATCACTTAAGAGAATATAGTCACGTAGTCCAGGCAAGGCACAGTGGCTCATGCCTATAATCTCAACACTTTGGAAGGCTAAGATGGGAGGGCTTGAGCCCAGGAGTTTGAGACAAACCTGGGCAACATGGCAAGACCCAGTCTATACAAAAATTACAAAAATTAGCAGGGCTTGGTGGTACATGCCAGTAGTCCCAGCTACTCAGGAGGCTGAGGTGGGAGGATCGCTTAAGCCTGGGAGATGGAGGTTGCAGTGAGCCAAGATTGCACCACTGCTCTCCAACTCGGAAGACAGAGCGAGACCCTGTCTCAAAAAAAAAAAAAAAAAAAAAGAATACAGTCCATAAAATGATGTCACTTCTTTTATACAGCTAGCATGTTATTAAATGTGTTCTATGCAAACATGACTTCTGTGTATTAATGTTTTATATGTACTAGGAAAGCTCCTTAGTCAAAAACTTTTAATAGTAAATGTTTTATAAAGAAACCCCTTCTATTTTATCTGTCTATAAATCCAATTTTTATATATTGGATTGGCTTTAGTGGAATAAAGCTAGACTGGAATTACTGTGTGTGACCTGAGGCTTAATAGAGGTCTCAGTCAGATGTCTTACATTTCATCCTTTCATTCTGAATAAATGTTTGCTAAATTAAACTGAATCCTACCTTACAGTAAAAATGGTATGTTGTCTCAGTTCAGTCTGTTAGCTAATAGACTTCAGCAAATGAAACTTGCTCAATACTTAAAGAAATGTGGCAATCAGGGAAATGACCTTAAAGGTTAGCTAGATAATAAACCCATTTAATTTTACTAGTTCCAAAGATGGTAAGTTTTAAATTTTGCAAATTTTAGTTGTATGTTATTTCAGGGTGGGGGGTGTTTATATTAACACACATCTTTAACATAGCCACCAGACATAGTTGCACTATATTACAGAACATAAATTAGCCTTGCCTCTTATCTTATCTCTGGCAAGCAGACTCAAACCAGAGGTGCCTTTCAGAGTTGACCAGTTAGTATACGGTAAAATGCTGGGCACACTGTAAAGCATACATCTGTGAAGCAATAAATGAGATCAAGAACTCAGGTCAATTTCCAGAAAAATGGAAAAGGATTAATGTATTGTCAAATACATTTTTTTTTTTTGGTCTCTTTAAGTTGGAAGCTTTTCCTATTAAGAACACCACTAGTAGGAAAATATGTAATGAAAGACTGAATGTATAAATCCCACTGAGAATTGTATTTCTCTCTCTTCTAAGAATCTGCTTTATTATTGTAAACTCTAAGTACAGGTAATGGGAGTGTTCCTGAGTTCTGTGGGGTATCCTTTGTAGTTTAGTTTTCTAACTCTTGCCTAGCAGTCATTCTAAACGGACTTCAAGAGCTTCTCCTGCTGTCCAGTTGGCTTGCATATGCTGCTTGCTCTATCTGGAATGCCTTCCTCCTCACTTAGCTATTTCTATTCACCCTTCAAGATGCAGCTCAGGGTTCATCTTAGTCAGAAGCATTTTTCAACCTTTCTGATTGCCTCTTTTGTGTTCCCATAATACTTGTGCTTACTTTTATCACAACACTTGTACTGAGGCTGGTTGTTTCATTCACTAGAGTTAAGGCATCAAGGACAGGAACATATCTCAGTTACCTTTGTAACCATAAGGCCAAACACATTGCTTGATTTGTAAAGGCCTGTCTAGGCCTCAGCTGTCATATCTATGGGACATCTGGAAAGAGATACGGTGATCTACTGAGGTCCCTTTTCATATGTGACATTCTGTGATTAAAAGTTTATCATAAATCACCTTGCAGGTTTGGTTATATTGAAGATCTAGTATTGTACCTTAGTCTCACACTATGCTAAGCTGGTAATAAGTACTCAAAATCTGAATGATGAGGAAAGGAAATGGGAGACGTGTAATATAGATGGCATCTTTCTTCTCCCCTGTGTTACAGTGGCGTTTTAAATCATTCTTACTTTGATTTTGACAGTACCATCACAAAAACAAACTACTATATCTGGGATCTGGCTGAGCTGACATTTGGTCAACTCAAATACCACCTGAAATAAGTAGGCCCTCAGTTGCCACCTGGAGGTTTTCCTTTTATTTTTCATAATCGAGTTTGACCTAAATATCACCCTCACTTAAGTAGCTCATGTGTATGAGTAGCCCATGTCTTCATCATGTTACTCCTGTTTCACAGGTGGGATTAATAAACTATAAAGGCTAAATGCTTAATCCCAGTCAGAGAACTACTTCTGAAAGTTTAGGATCGGGGCATTTGATGCCTTTTCTATCCTCCAGATTAATTGAATAAATTCAGCCATTCATTTATGCAATAAAATTTGAGTCTACCATAAATTAATTCGTTTGGAATCATTTCATTCCTGATCTTTCAGCCCCAGCCAGAGGTTAGTTTCTCAGATGGACAACTTATTCTAAACCAAAGAAAGGCACAGGACAGAAACTACGTATTCCAGTACGAAACAGTCCCCTGGAATCTACGCTGTCAAACTCTGCAGCTTAGCTCAGTCTCTCCATTTGGACCACACCGACGCCGCGGAGACGAACCCTCCAACCCCACTCTGCCAGGGCCACCTGCCAACATCCTACCTAGGAAACTGACGCCTCGTGGGGCAGACGCGTCCTACACCCAGGGCTTCTCAAGGTGCAGGCAGGGCCTGTCGGTGGGCCCGGCTTTTCAGCAGAAGGGCAATCAACAAGTGTCTCCGCTTGCCAGGGCTCCCTCCCAAATTCAGACGCTGCGACAGCTCACCTCAGTCTATGCTCAATGCTTCTGATAAAGTCCCTCGAGAGGACCGAGACTGATTCAATATACTCAGTGAGCTGAGAAGGGACATTTTCCCCGGCTGTCCTGCAAACGTCCCCCTCCTCACATCGAGCCCAGCGGGGGCTGGGGTGGCTCAGCAGAAAGGAACCCTAGGGAGAGACCAGGGTTGGTACCCTCCCGTCCTCCGACTCACTCCCTCTCAGGCCAGGGCCCTCTAACGGGCGGCAGCCGTGCAGCTCCCACTCCTCCTAGGGTCCCTGCCGACCCCCAACCCTAGGCCCGGGCCCTCCTTGCACACCGCGCTCCCGCCCCGCGGCGTCCACCCTCCAACCCCCTGGCCAGGTTACCATGCTGGCGGGGCGGCCTGCAGCACTCGAGGGCGGCTCTCCGCGCCCCCTCTGCACCGCCCCCGAGGAGGGGTGCTGGGTGTCCGGGTGTCTACTCCTGCCTGTCTCTGCAGCGGGGCTTAGCAGAGTTCTCGGTCGGAGAAGCGCACCAGGCAGCGGCAGTAACTGCGGGCCCGGCGTACGGCAGCCATCTTCGCGGGGCAGGGGGCCAGATCGGGGCGCGCTGGGGTGGCGGCGGCGGCCGGGGACTCGGGGAGTGGAGGGACGCCCGTTGCCAGCCGCGGCGGGAGACTGTGCGAGCACCGGAGCGTCCGCCCCAGTGGAGACCCCGGACGCCGCTGCGGAGCTGCCCCTCAGCTGCGGGAACCTGCGCCGACGCGCCGAGCATGCGCAGTGTCGGCGCTGCCCTTGTGCGCTGCCCGGCCCCCCAGCCCTAGGGCTGCCTCGTGGTGGGAGACGGGGGGCGGGAAGGCAGTGTGCGCGCGCCAGGCATAGGGCTAAGGCTGCCCGAGCGTCGAACCTCAAGCTCAACCCGTGTGTTCGGCTGAGTGAACAGTTAAGCGAACTTGACCAAGCATTATCTCAAAAATGTTTACAACCCAAATTTAGGGGTGAGCCCCTAAGGCAAGCCGCCCAGAAGAACATAAAACTGGACGCTTGGAACAGTCGCTACAAAGTCCTCGGAGACTCTGGCTAGAGTCCTGCGCCAGGAATGCGGGAAAACAGTGAAACTTCTCAACAGTCACAGCTGTTATAACGACTTAAGTTTTTGAGAGCACAAACTGGAGGTTGAGGAAGAGACGCGCTTTGCTGCCCAGCAGGAGGAAAGCAAGAGCCACGCAAAGCACATCTCACTACAAATCCCATAATGCAATGGGGGGGAGGGCTTTCGACTCCATGGCCCTGAAACCCAAGTGCCGCGGAAACAGCGCTCGCGAGGCTCTCTGGGATATGTAGTCCATCGCTCAGGTTTGAGCGCCGGAACTTACCCTTAGTCCTCAGCCCCACCTCTTAAAGCCCAAACTACCTGATTTCATCTCAAGTGAATGTACTTGTTTACCAGATGATACTTTGTTTTTCCACAGTCTTTTTGTTTTCCACAATCTTTTTTAACTACGGGTTTCCCTGTTCTGTGAAAACCGACAGGCTTCATAGCCTATTACCTTCATTTAGCAAACATTTACTGAGTTTTTAAAGTTTCTACTGGTGACAGGAACTAATAGGGCTCCAAGCATTCAACGAGTTTACAGAGTTTAAACTTCTAATCCATTCTATTCTGGAGATTAAAAATGCAGTACATCTTTGGCAGAGAAGTGGAGGTGAAAGTGCTGGGGGAGGAGAGACAGTGCCAGCTACAATAAGGAAGTCCCAAATGCCTCGTTGCCTAGGCTGGAGTGCAGTGGCGCGATCTCGGCTCACTGCAACCTCCGCCTCCCAGGTTCAAGAGATTCACCTGCCTCAGCCTCCTGAGTAGCTGGGATTACAGGCATGTGCCACCACTCTTGGCTAATTTCAGGCTGGTCTCAAACTCCTGACCTCGTGATCCGCCTGCCTGGGCCTCCCAAAGTGCTGCGATTACAGGCACGAGCGACCGCGCCCGCCTGCAGTTTTTAAATATTGGGCTTCACCCTTCGGATGAGTGTAATTTTATTTGCACCCTAAGTCGGCTACCTATAGTGCCTTCGTGTTTAAAAGGGGCCAAAAATGTAAGTTTTTAGTTTAAAGGGAGACTCTAGGGCTTAAGTCATTTTAAAGATAAATTTCCTCCCAATGAACTCCTTAAAATTGGATTTTGAAGTTTAAACTGGGGAGGAAGGGTTAAATCTAAGGATTTATAATGGAATAAAATGATAAATGTGACTCTTGAATGCTAATAAGTTTTACAAACTGAGAATGAAGAAATAGTTTCAGAACGAATCTGTTTCATTTAAAATGTTGAGTGCTAATTTAAAATAGTTGGTCAATTAGCACAGATGATTTCCTTTATTCTAGCAAGTAATTAAAGCTTAATAAAATATTTGTAAAGATAAATTGAGCATTAAAACACTATTATGTTTCATAGCTAGTAATTTTCTATTTTCAGTCAGTTCCACAGTATCCGCTAGACCTCCTTAAAAGGTTATATTCTCTCATCATACTGTATTTACAGGATTATAGTTTCCTGAGGCCAAAACTACTGATCTAAGCTACTTAACTAGCCTAGCAGACTGTTGCTAAAGGTAGACCAAGACAGTACCTCAGTTTGCCACATAGACCTGCTGAGACAATTTGATTAACTAAAACTGATAACTTTACCTTAGAAATTGCTTTTCATGGGAGTAGTATATGACTTGTTAGATTCCTTCTTGTGTCTCTATCTTTCCACTGATAATGATTTTCCATTTTCATTTGCCATATGGGCTGGCTTTTAAATAGGTAAAAACAAAGGTAGATACAAATGTTATACATCTGTCAAATGACCAGATAGCCTTTTTCCATTTGGGAGAGGGTATCTAAGGAAGCTTGACTATCTTATATCTTGCATGTTTCTTCACAAGATCAAGAGGAGAAAGGGATTCAGGCTTTAGTATAGAGTCTTTCAGTAAAAAACAATCTTCAGTCTGTAGAATTCGAAAATAAAAATAGTGAGAAAAAACTGTTATGATGATCAGCTGGGAATTGTAAACTCAGAGAACAGTCCACAAAGTGTTAAAGGGGCTCTGCTTTATTAATTAAATCTGTGTTGCTTAAGGCAGCGGTGACCAGCAGCATTAGCACCAGCAACTCTGGGAGTGCAGCCCAGGAATTTGTTTTAACAAGTCCTCCATGTGGTTCTGATGCTTCCCGCTAATGTTTAAGAACTGTTGGCTTAGAACAATTATGTAAATATAAAATCAGACACCTGGAAGCAACTTCTTTTTTCAAAGCGCTCTAGCCTCATAAGGATGATTTTAGGTAATGTCTACACTTATGACATAAATGAATGTGTTATAAAATTACATGTGTTAGATTCCCTATAATTAGTTACAGAGGGAGGACGATTGTTGTGTAGAGGATATCTGACTAGAGTCAGTTTCTCACCCGGATAAGGGTCCAGTTTTTACAACTACTTGCTAACAATATAAAAACTCTTAAACGTTAAAAGGAATGTTACCAGGCAATCAGGTGCGTTTTCATCGCATTTTTCTGTATAGGTAACATGAAATTTGCTCTTTAACCACCTTGAATACAATTCAGTGGCATTGCTTACTTTCACAATGTCGTGCCACCTCAGCTACGTTTTTTCAAATCAGAAAAATGTTTTCACAACGATTACCTTTAATTAAATGTGCTCAGAACATCCATCGACAGCCTCCATTTCTAAGTCTTGATGGTTGATCGAGCCGATCTGCAACTAGGAGTGCGTTTGGAGTCGGAGACCGCCTCGTGCTCAGCTGGCGTTAGGGATCCCTGGGCGCAGTGCAGCCCTCTGCCCGGAGCTGCGCCGCGCAACTCGGTTGGGCGAGCCAGGGCGAACGGGACGCGGTGCAGGGACGCGCAGGGCCAGCGAGGGGAGCTGCAGGGTAACTTTTCCCAGGGAAAGCGGCCGGTCGTCCCCACTAGAAGCCACCCAGCCTTTTGTTTGTTTTCCTGCCGGAGGCTGGAAAACGACCGGGTTCCTGCTGCACTACCATGCGCCGTGCGGCCCGTGCGACTCGCCGGACCTCGCGGGCGTCCCGGCACGGAGCCCTCGGCCGGTCCTAGCAGGGATTGTCCCCATTTCCAGTTCCCGAGCGGGCTGCTGCGCCCGGCTCGTCGAGGAGCAGCGCTCACCGCAGGGGCGGGCCCCCGCCTGTGTTCGCGGCGCCAGTAAGTGGGGCTCGGGGATTTAGGGGCTTCTGCCTGGCGACCTGTCACTTTAGTAGCTGCTGGGCGGGGGTGGCCGGGGGACCCCTGGCCGGTGGCCCCGCGACGGATCGGAGGCGCAGGAAGAGGCTAATGGGTTACAGTTTCTTTCCGCGATCATGTGGGTCTCTCCTTCCTGGCATGAAAACTCGGAGCCTGGAGGATTTTGATGGGTGTTTACCTTTTAGTCTTAAAGAGGGGGAAGACCCTAGCCAATTTGAAGCCTCTTTGCGGGGCACGTTGAGGACTTGCTCTTGGAATTTCCCTGACTAGGCCCTTGGCTGTCCCACAAGGGGTCTGAGCAAAAATCCTCGTATACTTATTTGCAACCATTTTTTATTGGATTTCTTTCTGCTCTGATTTCTTTCTTATTAATCTGAGTAGCTGTTATGAGAAGGATGTTGAAGGATTTTCTGTAACAACTGATTCTTTGTAATGTTAACCTTTTAAAGTTTGACTTTGACACTAACATTAAGGACTTACATGTAAGGTAGCTAATGCATCATTCTGCAGAGAAGAGTAGTCCTTTCCCCTTATAACTAAATAAGACCTGCTTTTGCTGGAGTTGGGCTAGGCTCAGGGAATTCCACACTGAATTTGACAAGCGGGACTGGATTTCTCTAAGGTATAAGGTATTGGGGCTTGTGGGTTTTGTTTTGTTTTGTTTTGTTTTATTTTGTTTTTTTTGGCCGGGAGCACTCTTTGTAGTAACAGAAGTTTGATAGTTACAGTTTTCATTTCTCACATTTCCCAGTGAGTGGGGGTTCAGGGTATGCTTCAATAGTGAATGGCACCATTGCCGAATATAAAGTTTAAATGAGCTTTAAATTTCTGTAGCCAATATATGAATTATTAAGAATTTGTGTCTCAATCATATGCTGAACTGTGCTGGGACTTAATATATGCATAAATATGCACATTTGAAATAGTTTCTGGACAATATGCTACAATGTGGTAATGACTCTTTAAGGCTTTCCTATATGCTTGAGGACCAGGAATTGTAAAACACTAGGAAGTAGGTGTAGAAAGGAAAGCAGTACTGGGATCCTTTATTTAAAATGACATCTTGTACCATTCCCCACTCTCTAAGTGACTCTGCCCACTTTTTATTTCTCTCTTTTCACTTTGCCTTGTCCCCTTCTCCAAAGTCAAAACTGGTGGCCAGGCAGCAGGGAGGCAGCCACATTTCCTAATGAAACCAGTCTAGGTTCAGATCGTGAAGGGGTACGCTGGAGGGTTGATGGAGCCTGTCTGGTTAGGCAGACCCCTGCTGTCCTTGCCAAGGGAACTCAGCATTTAATCACAAAGAAAAGGTCTTTTCACTGAAGTTTCTTCTCCACAGACTAAGTATAAATGAGCTACTAGGACACCAAACAGGCCATTTAGGAGTTTTATTTATTGACTGTTCGATATCATCAGAGCTCTTTTTATGCTTTAATGTTTGTTATTCTCATTGCTTTTCGAGGTTCTTAGTACGGTGGAAATTATGTTAATGTTGAAACATTGGAATTATCTTTAACCATATTTTCCTTCATTTCCTTCATCCTCTATATCAATGAGTCAAGACCTTTGAAATATGTTTTATATAGATCCCTCCTTCTATATTCTAATCTAGTCCTCACTCTCTCTTGCAGTACTGCAACAGCCTCCCAAGCCTGACTCTTACTAAGCTCTCATTAAATGTTTGCTGAATGAATGAATGAATGAGAAGTTTCCCTCTGATCTTTTCAGAGTTATGTTGCCTGTGTAATCTTTAAAATGATCACTTCACTCTTCTGAACATGTAACCTTCAGTTTCTCTTCATTATGTACTATCTCAAGTTTGAAATAATATGCCTGACTTCTCAAGGCCTATCATAATCAGCCTCACCCTTCCTATCTAAAATCTTCTTTTTATTTCAGCATGCATCTTTGCACTCTAAGCAGCCTGGTCTTCTTGCTGTCCTGCTAATGGGGCCAGACTCCTTCCCACCACAGTGTCACTGCTCATAGTGCTTTCCTGAGAAACCCGCCCCCACTTCTCTTCACTGTCCTGTGCAACTCCTACCTATTCTCAGAGGAGCCTAAGTCTACTTCTTTTATAATACTTTCTCTTTCTGTTTCTCAAGATACTTGCTTGGTCAACCTTCATTATACTGGCTGTATTGATCTCTAATTGGTTTAGGTTATTTTAAGCCTCTTTAGGGCAGGAGCCATATTTTATGCCTGGTAATGTGGTATCGTGGGCTTTGAAGTACGATAGAATAGGGGAAAGGGTGTGACTCCACTTATTAGTCGTGTGGCCTTCTGTAATTCTCCTAGTATTAATCTCATGTGCAAAATAGGGAAAAGGCTTCCCCCCAGCTTTACTCCCCTGTTGTGGTGTGAAGCTGGTTTATAGTGCCTACTTATAACCGGCATATACATGATAAAGGTCTGCTTATCCCTTGACAGTAACTTAACAGAATCCAATCCCTGAACACTCAGCCTAGAGGCCTAGAGAACCAGTATAACCATGCAGCGAATCCTTAGTAAGTATTATCCTGCCCTTACTTAAAATGGCTTGAGCTTAGGTTATTCCTGGCTGCAGCTCTGCTTCTGGGATCTGTTGCTGTTTTTCCATCTGAACCTTGCCAAGAACACTACTGCTTTAAAAAATGTGGTGTTTTTTTTTCCCTGCTGCTCCTGCAGCAGTCCCCTCCGTTTCATTTTGTAGGATCTTGCAGAGTTGGAGTTGTACCTAACCCTTCTATTGACGTCTGCCCTTATAAAATGCATTTTTCTGCTTGCAGGGTCTGTGTGAGTGCGTGTATTTGCTTGGTGGTTCCTTGGCAGAATTCTGGGTGTAATGACCTTTCTGTATATGGTAATCTGAAAGCCTATCAATAGTATCTCACTTTACTGTTGAGTCTTTGACCTGTGATCTTTGCTGACTGTGGCTTTCTGAGAAGGGCCTATGTTTAGAGTATTGGAAATCTCCTACCTGTGGACTTCAGTGTTTATGGTTGATGTGGTTGACTGGGAGAATGCGCAAACAGAGGTGTGTGCCAGATGACTTATACACAGGTTTTGGGGTTATAGTGTAGTTGTGTCTTAGTTTGTGGTTGTGCTTACCTTTGAAATTGAGTTTTAACTTCCTTATAACAACACATGTGTTCTAGAAAATTACCTTGTAAAAGAATTTGGTGAAACAGATCATTTTCCGGGGCAAATTGCATTAAAATGCGAAGAAAGTGTTGTGGTAGGAAGAAAATCAGAGATGCCTTTGATTGCAGCCGGAGAAGTAAAAGCAGCAGCTCAGGTCTACCTCGAGATGGTAACCAGGGTTGACGTGAGCATCCTCGCTCAATCTCTGTACTCCTAGCGAGCTGCTGTCCGATGTTAGAAAAAAGTACTGCTCAACAAGTTTTAGGGAAACACGCAACCCAAACAGAAGGCTTCTATTCCTGATTTTCTTCCAAGGACACTGAAGTATCCCTGCACGTTAAGTACCTGACTCGCTGTGCTTTGAAAGCTGAAGTCTTCCTGGATAGGAAGAGTGTCTTGTTGTGAAACTTACCTGTGCAGGCTGAAATCAAATCCAGCACATGTTGACATGTGAAGTCATGTTTGCGTTTGAGAATAGCACATCTTCAAACATCTGCCTCCCCCTTTTTAAAAACTATATGGGCTCAGAATTAGCAAAATATTTATGTGCTTTTTACAAAGGGGTACATGGGGAACATTTGATACATCTGTAGTTGACTATAAAATGTGTTTTATGTTTACACATTTAAAAAATATGCTGTGTTACTCTGAAGATAACAAGGATTCTGTTCTTCCTCGTTGGGTCTCTGGATCTCATCTATAAAGTGAGGATGTCAAATAATCATTAAGGACGTTTACAGAAAAAAAAATCCTAACTCTATAGTTTGAAGTTTCTTCAAAATTAAGCTTTGAATATGGGTCCTATTGCATTTAGCATTCAAATCTATATTAATTAGCAATCAGTTATATTTTATCTTTAAATTTTTCCTAGATTTTAATAGCTAATCAAGGTTCTATAAAAGATAATGCCTCCGAACCCAAAGGATGAAGTATTATAGTGTAATGTCCAACTATATTTGACAATGTCTAAAAGTCACTATCTGCATGAACTTGTAGTTCCTAGCAGATGATGGTCTGAACTCACTTTTTTTGAAATGGAAGGGCCACAGTAGTGCCTCACTTTTCATTTGGTGCTTTTCCCACCCTGTCAAGAACTCTTAGTACTCACTTAATAATATGCACAGCGATGGCCCAGATCTTATGAGAACCACATATTTTTTAGGAGAGATGAGTGTGAGTTATTTATTTGATTTTCGTACATCCGCCATTTTTTTATTTATTTTTTTTTTTTTTTGAGACGGAGTTTCACTCTTGTTACCCAGGCTGGAGTGCAATGGCGCGATCTCGGCTCACCGCAACCTCCGCCTCCTGGGTTCAGGCAATTCTCCTGCCTCAGCCTCCTGAGTAGCTGGGATTACAGGCACGTGCCACCATGCCCAGCTAATTTTTTGTATTTTTAGTAGAGACGGGGGTTTCACCATGTTGACCAGGATGGTCTCGATCTCTTGACCTCGTGATCCACCCGCCTCGGCCTCCCAAAGTGCTGGGATTACAGGCTTGAGCCACCGCGCCCGGCCGTGAGTTATTTTTTTTACCTTTCTATAGGTGAAGCATGATTTGTGATAAAGTACTGATAACTTGTGACTGCCCTTGTGACTACCATAAAAGATAATGCCTGAGAACCAGAAAGGTCATTGCCTGGGCTATGTATTTGGCAATATCACGAAAGTTACCATCTGCATGAACTTGTGGTTCCTGGAAGATAGTTGTTAATAGTTTTGCCCTCTTAGACATTGCCTTTGCTTTGAAAGAGAATTTGCTAGAGAATGATTTAACTAAAACAAAGGTGAATGAGAAAAATGTAAGATATACATGGCTTCATGTTATCTTAGCTGTTGAAAAGCAAATTTTTTCCTAAGTTAGTGTAAAGGTTTTTAGAAGGAGTCATCATTTTGGTACCCTAGTTCCAATACAATTGTCCAATTTGCAGAGAAGTGGGATGTGACGGGATGGCAGTGAGGGTGGATTTGGTAGTACAAGAAAATCACCTATGGTCAGAATTGCCTTTTAAAGCTCCATAAATTGTTCATTCATTAGTTAATTCAATCAACACATCTTTATTGTGAGTACCTACTTATACCAACTATGCCAGTTCTCTTCTAGGTACTGGGAATACAGTTGTGAACATAGCAGCGTTTCTGCCCTCACAGAGCTTCTGTTTTAGGGATAAGCACAGCTTTGTATGTAGCCCTGTAACCTAGGGGTAAATGAGGGTTCTGTGGAGAGTACTAAAGTGCTTCTACTTATTTGGGGATCTCCTCATTTTCAGGGCTTGACAAATTATGGCTTGTGTGTCAAATCCTTCCTGCCGCCTGTTTTTGTAAATAAATTAGTTCTGGAACACAGCTATGCCCACGTATTTATGTATTGTCTTTGACTGCTTTCATGTTACGACGGCAGAGCGGAGTTGTGAGGGAGATGGAGAGCCTGCAGAGCCTAACCTGTTCGCTGACCCTTCACAGAAACAGTGTGCTGATCCCTGCCCTATTTTATTTTACATTAAGCCTTTACTTCCTTTACTTGAACTCTTTTTGATTTTTTGTATACATGCTAGCAAAGCATCTTATATTGAGGTTAGGTCCTTAGTCAAAAGTGTTGCAATATATTTAGAGATACTGATAACATGTGGCTGTCCTTGTAACTAGCATAAAAGATAATGCATTAGAACCAGAAAGGTAAAATAGTACTGGGTAATGTCCAGCTGCTTATTTGGCAATACCACGAAAGGTAATATCTCCATGAACTTGTGTGTGATATGCTCTTAGTCATTCCCCCATCTTCACTGTCCCCTGTCTTGCCCACCCCTGAAACACAGGCAGGCAGGACTATTGCCACCCTCGGCAGTTTTCCTTAAGCTGGGGGCTAGCTGGGAACTCTCGTTCTAGCTCATCTACAGTTTCAAACATGGCAGGGTAAAGGTTTGTTTTTTCTGGCTTTTTTTTTTTTTTTTTTTTTTTTTTTTTTTGACATTTTGCTTTCACTTCAGTTCTTTACAGTCCACCAAAGCCAACCAAGTGTCCCAGTTTAAAAATCATCTGCAAGTGATTGAAGACTTTTTTTTTTTAAGGTTCAAGACATGAACACCTTTGATATTGCAAGAGAAGCGACAGGGAGCTGTGAAAGCTTCTCATGGGATTAAGGACCTCATGTAGGGGGAGTTCTTTTTTCAGAAGCTGGGAGTGAAAGAGGAGAGGGATGGTAAAGGTATGAACAGTTTCTGGGGCATAGAAGAGGACACACCCTGTAACTGGTTCTTGTTAACATCCAGTGGATGCAATAGCTAAATGCATCTTTAATTCACTCCTCTGTCAAGGTCAAGACAAAGCAAGATCCATGTAAGGAAGGTCCTTTTGGCTTTGTAACTGCTATTCCTCATGCAGAAAAAAAGCAGTAGTCAGAGAGGCAAAATGCTTACAAGACTTGCTTGCTAAAATGCATAAGGGCAGAAGAATTAGGTCCAGGAGAAAAATATAAACCCAGATGCACTATTTCTAGTACTTTTTAAAAAGAAATTAACAGTATTCACTGACTCTTATAAAGTTAGGACACATTGAAACCTAGAATACAAAGTGTAATTATAGACCTGTAAAAGTAAAATGGAACACAGAGGTACCATGAGAAGAGTCATCTAATGATTTTGCACAGAATCCACTTTTCCTAGGAGGATAAATGAAAGTAACAGAATCTTTTCCATGTAAGATAATTAATGCGAAGGGAGACAAGCTCCTCCTAAGGATCTGAATGGTGTCAGTGGGCCTGATAAACCACAGCTCCCAGAGAACCCCAAGTTTGCATGAAATCTTTTGTCTCCTGTCTTAGAAAATGTTAACTGATGGCATTAATTCATTGATCAAGGTTTCAAATTAAAGAATGAACTACAATTTTCCCTGCCCCAGCCTCTGTTTTTTAGGCTGTGAATGAGCAAGGCTGCTTTGCCTCCACCGAGGATTGAAGCTGAGGGGAGGGAATTGGGGCAAATCACAGGAAGGTTTTCCCCAATGTCACCTAGCCAGGAACATCATAACATTGACTTCAAAGGTTTGCCGGAACTCTTTGATAGAGAGATAAAGCTGTCTTTCTTTGTTCGTTGGGTACAGCCTTACCCAAAGGCCAAAGGCTTGATCTGACCATATAAAGGGGAACTTTCTGTGATTCTCTGAGACCTAGTCGTCCTGGCATTGTTTTGGGAGGGCCCAGGCTGCCTGCCTGCCTCAGCTATTCTCTGGTATTCACTGTTCTTTCACTTCAGAACTTCAAAACTTTGAGTCAGGCCCAATAAATAAAATAGTCTTTATTTTGTATATGATAAAATAGAAGCACTGAGAATTTTGAGGTACTTAGTCGAGGTTGTGCAGAAAATAAATAGCAAAGACTAAAATTCAAATTTGGGCTCTTCAAATAATCTTTGAGGACTTGCTAATGCAAGTGGAGTGAGAGCACGAGAATGAAGGAATCTCGGAGAGTGTCGAGGCTAAAGCAGAGGGTACACCTGCAGGTCACCGCCACGGGGAAGGGGCTGGCAGTGAGGTGAGAACAAAGCATTATAGCATCAAGGGAGAGGGCTGTTCTCTGGGTCTATATGTGTGGGTGGGGCAGGAGGCTTGGAAGATGTGATGTGTGAGCTTGGAAGAGAAGGAATCAATGTTTAATGTCCGTTGGGGCATGGCCGAGGCACTGCGGCACTTGTGCGTCTCTTGAAAGAGAGATGTGTAGCATACAGGGTCCTTCGGTAGCACTGTCTTCTCTGCTAACCTTTGTTCACGTGATACAAAAAGCAGAAACATTTATCCATTTTTTTCCTTAGACAAATGCTAGCTCGATTCCTGATACAGAGCCACAGAATCACACAGCTTTAGAGGAAGAAACCACCTTAGAGCAAGTCCAATGCCCTGATTCCACCAAAAGTAAACCCAAGGACCAAGAGACACCCCGAGGCACAGCAGGTCAGCGCTGAGTAGAAACTGTCCCTCTTTGTGTACATTCACTTCGCTTCCACTGTGGGCATGTTGATGCTGCTGATGGCTCCAACAGATTCACCGATGTTTGATTGCAGAATGAAGCCAACTAGAGTGCAGCCATATCACTGGTTTCCATATTTGGGCTTTGAGATACAAAGTACTGCTTCTGTTCCTCTCATTCTCAGATCCTCCAAAGATTCATGATGCTTTGAAACCATTCCCTTAAGTTTGGTACAGTCAGCCTGGATTCC
The DNA here is from genome assembly GCF_009761245.1 of Sapajus apella. NCBI lineage: Eukaryota > Metazoa > Chordata > Mammalia > Primates > Cebidae > Sapajus > Sapajus apella. The sequence goes on along the minus strand of NW_022436981.1, from coordinate 10,572,782 downwards.
TGGCTCAGTTCTGCCACATCTGTCGTATAATCTAGATGTAACTTGTGTCTCAGTTTCCTTCTCTGTAAAATAGGGATAATAGTAGTAGTACCTACCTGGTAGAGTTATGAGGTTTAAATGTACTAATGTATGCAAAAGCACTTATAGTACTATGCACATAGTAAATACTAAAATTATTATCACGTTTTGGGCATATTTGATATATTAGGTTGCTAAGCGTAGATTCGTTATAGTGAATGATTTATCCAAGTTAATTCCTGGAGTCAAAGCAGAATTTAGAAATACTGCGAGTTAGAAATATATGCTAATTCTCAAAGTAATGGACAGGATGCTACATCCCATTCATTTCTCAAGCAGTGTTAACTATCTGTACCAGAAGCTGAATTTAAATGCTGTCAGGGCAGGGGAGGAAAATGAAAGACTCAAGGAAGCTGGGTGTGTGCTTCTCAAAGAGTGAGAAATTGCTCTTCTTTACTAAAAAAGAATAATTTTCCTTCTCTTCCATTTTTTCTTTAAGTATAGGGTTTGTTTTTTTTTTTTCAGGCTTTTACTTTGTCACTTTTGATACAGGCATAGGAACAGAGAAATATTTTTCATCCAGTAAAACATGTGGCTATGAAGGCACACAAAGAAAGGACAGCTAAAAAAAAAAATGGCAAGCGACAACAGGGAGAATGGGGACTGTGGGGAGCTGCAGAGCACACGCCAGCCTGAAGGGGTAGGGATGTTTCTTCAGCTTCTTATTACCATAGAAAAGACGAGTTAACTTAGAAACTGTCTTCTATTTCTGGATTGAGGTCTCAATGGAGTGACTTCTGGGTAAAATGTTATGCTGTCGATGTGTGGTCTCTGGTCTACACACTGTGAAATCTTTGTATGCTAATGTCATATACTCAGAAGTTTCAGGCTAGAATTGTGATGTCTTGTCATGTACCAAATTTTTTGTATTTGCCTGCTTCTTTCCTTGAAGCACTGACTCTATAGATGTAAATGTCTCCCATTAAGTATCAAAGAAGGATGTATTAATATTAATATAATAAAAATAGTCATCAGAGTGCTGAAACCTTTTTTTCCTGTTAGAACTCAGATTGAGGCTGAGCACAGTGGCTCACGCCTGTACCCCAGCACTTTGGAAGGCTGAGGCGTGCAGAGTGCTTGAACCTCAAGACCAGCCTGGGCAAAATAGCAAGACCCTGTCTCTACACAAAATACAAAAATTAGCCAGGCATGGTGGTGCATGCCTGTAATCCCAGCCAATCGGGAGGCTGAGTTGGGAGGATCGTCTGAGCCCATGAGGCTGCAGTGAGCCTTGATCACACCAGCTGCACTCCAGCTGGGAGACAGAGCAAGATCCTGTCTCAAAAAAAGAAAAAAAGAACTCAGATTAAGAGCTCTATGCTTGCCTTGGTTGCCTTCCACTGAAGCTCTGTGGCCACCTGTAGTAAATGTCACTATCAATGACATGCAGAGTGGTCCGCATGTTGGACTCCACTTGTCATGCAAGGTGGAATCCTTTCATGTTGCCCACCTGCCATGTTACAGGCACATGACCAGATTCCAAGAGGTCACCCGGCTTCAGCTAGCTAGTTGTCCAAGCAACCCGGAGTGATACCAGGGACATTTTTGGACATTCTTCTACCACAATAGGTTTGTATCTTATTTGTTGTATGATATTTTCTTTCAAAATGGAAGCAGATAATGGAAGGGAGAGTTACTTCTAATTTGTCTCTAGCTGTATACGTCTTTCAGTCTTCAAAACTGTGCTAACCGTAAAGTCTGTCACCTCCTGTAGAGAATTTTGCATTTTGTACCTAAGTTAGTGTAGCCTACTATCAGGAAAGCCTTTAGCTGTACTGGACAGATTAACAGTGACTTCTTCAACAGAGACCTTCAATTAGGTTGTAGAACAAGAAACCCAAAGGCATATTTTTCAGGGTTCAAGTAGCAGCCCACTGATGTCATCAAGGACTCAACCTCTTTCTATGAATACACCCTCTGCAGATGGGAGTCTCATCTTTACAGCTGATGTCTCATAGACATCTCTGCCTCAGCCCCAAACATCACAGCTTTACACAGCCACATTCAATGCAGCTTCTTTGTCAACTGTCTTTATTAGGGAGTAGATTTCTTCTCAGAAGCTTTTCTCTTTCCTCATCAGCTCACGTCCCTTTCAATCTCATAAGTCTGAGCCACAGCACCACTTCTAAACAGATTTGAGTAGAGAATCAGAATTCCTTTGCTTGGATTAGATCTATCATAGTTCATGTCCTGGGATGGCTGCCATGGCTGAGTATGTCGAATCCTGAGTAAAATCAGCGTTCTGTAAACTAAGCAAGAAGGGAGCATTGCTATGGAATGGACCAGCGATGGTGTCTACCATGGCTCCCTTCTTTTTTCTAGTGCATTGTCCATCGCCCTATTGTTTTCCCAGAGCAACAGTAAGTGTTTGCTCTTTACTCTCAGATTATGACATGAGTCATCCTATTTGGGCCACCACAAAAAGGATGAATAACTGAACAATAACTGATCTCAAGTATATTTAACCACATCCTGCTAGGATATGCTCCGATTTGACTGTGCATATGTGAGCTGACTGGTGCTTCTTGTCTAATGCTAGTTTGGCTAATACCACTTCATTTTTTTTCGGTATGGGAAATAATTCACTAATGTGAATAATAGAAAGTTCAAACAGTGGCCATGGTTCTGTTCTCTGGATCCATACCTAGTGTAACTAACCCTTCTCTCTGATGTGTGTATACTTGGAACAATGATCATGGCTTTCCAAGTCTCCTTTGCTTCCAGCATCCTGTGCTTCTTCAACTACCCTTCTTGTACTTTCATTTAGACCCCTAACTATGTTCTTTAATATTTCTCTTGAAGCTTAGCATCTGGAGCAGTAAACCAGGGGTATGATGGGACTATTGCATCTTTTGTTGTGAACCCAGGGCTGCCTTATTAACTCCAGTGGGCACCTTTCACTTTGTGTTTTGTGTGAATGGAGTACCCTGGAGTTATACAGTGTATCAGCCTTGTCTGAATGCTGTGTTCCCAAGAAGAACTCCAATAATACTCTATCTTTGGGGAAAAAATAAAAAAAACCTTAGAGCTATTTGCTTATTGAGCATCTCCAGTGAGAGGTTTGGTACATATCTCAAATTCAGCACCCCAGAAAACAGAACCCACATCTCTGTACATTGTCCAAATAACACATACGTACACATTCCCTATCTCAAACCCAAATTCTCCTGTTGTATCTAAGACTAACCCAGTCCAGTGCCTTCGTTCAGGCCTTCATCATATTTCACTTAGACTACTGGAGCAGCCTCCTAACTAGTCTTTGCCTCTGATCTCTGTATTCTAACATCTCTGTAGTCTCCAGAAGGATTTTATTCATGCCATTTCTCTGCCTAAAACTCTGGAGAACTCCCTTCAGTAGATAAAAATCAAACTCCTGCATAAGGCCGGGTGCACTCACACCTGTAATCCCAGCACTTTGGGAGGCCAAAGTGGGAGGACCAACCTAGGCAAAAAAAGAGACCTCATTTCTTAAAAAAAAAAAAAAAAAAAATAGGCTTGGTGGTATACACCAAGTAGTCCTAGCTACTTGGGAGGCTGCGGTGGGAGGATTACTTGGGCCCAGGAGGTTAAGACTACAATGGGATGTGATTTTGTGCCACTGGACTCCAGCCTGAGTGACAGAGTGAAACCCTGTCTCAAAAAAATAACGAAACAAAAGCAAAAACAAAAAACTGCTGCATGATACACATACCCCTTCATAATTGGGCCCACCCTAAATTTTTACCTATTTCCTGCAATTTCCTCCACTGCCGTCCATTGGATTGGTTTTATCCTAATCTTGTACTTCTCACCCTGGTTTCACATTAGACCTGGAAAGCTTTCAGAACTCTCAAAGCTCAGCCCCCATCCCTACCTGCTTCTTGGGGCTGGGGCTAGGTATCAGTAAATGTTAAAAGTTCTCCAGGTGATTCTGTGCTCAACCAAGGTGAGAAACACTAGGCTGTGCCTGCCTTCTTATGAACATACCAAGTTCTTGTCTTCACCAACATTTTTACACTTTCCTCCACTTATAATTTTTTTCTCTCCTTTTCTGTGTAAGAAAATCATGTTCATTCTTTAACATCTCAATACTACCCCTTCTCTGAAGGATTGTCAGATTGCTGTCCTCCCAAGAGTTGGTTGCTCTCTACTGCATTCTCATAGCAGTTTCTACTTTTTTGTGTATCTGTCAGTTGTGAGTGATTTAAAGGAGAGACTCTAATCTTATCTATAATGTGCCCAAGAGCCTTGCATAATGCTTAGCATCTCAGTAAAGTTTGAATAAAATTATACCATCTGCCATCAATGCTTGAAGAGTCTGATCCATCATTGTACAGTCATTAGGTAGTTACCTGAAGTAGCATAAGAAATTAGAAAGTAACTACAATGCTATGGTGAGAATCATATCTTGCCAGAGTAATTAGATTTTGTTCCTTGATAATATGACAGACTGTAACAAGGAGGAATTGTTGGGGTGATTGTGCATTGAATGAATGACCCAATCTATCTGGATTTCAATGAAGCTCTTAATTCTTTCACAAATAGCTTTCTCAGTGATAATCTAGGAAACTGTTGTTACAATTGTACAACCTAAGTCGATGAGGAAGGGACATTGTCCAAAAAAAGGCTTTATTATTAGTAACTGATATGAATCAGTAGTATAATGCCATTGCAAAAAGCATGAGGGAAGCCACATGCTACTGTATTATAGGTTACTATTAAGTTTTGGCCACTATAGTTTATCAAGGAGATGGAGCATGTGTCAGGGCTCAGATGAATGCCAACGGTAATTAAAGAAGTGGAAAATGCATCCTCTGAGAAAAGGTCATGTAATTAAGACAGGAGAAGGCTAGGCCGGGCGCGGTGGCTCAAGCCTGTAATCCCAGCACTTTGGGAGGCCGAGGCGGGTGGATCACGAGGTCAAGAGATCGAGACCATCCTGGTCAACATGGTGGAACCCCGTCTCTACTAAAAATACAAAAAATTAGCTGGGCATGGTGGTGCGTGCCTGTAATCCCAGCTACGCAGGAGGCTGAGGCAGGAGAATTGCCTGAACCCAGGAGGCGGAGGTTGTGGTGAGCCGAGATCGCGCCATTGCACTCCAGCCTGCGTAACAAGAGTGAAAGTCCGCCTCAAAAAAAAAAAAAAAAAAAAGAGAAGGCTGAAAGACACATGCTTGATTACTAATTTCATGTGCATGGACATTTTTATGGCATGGTTTCTTAATATCCACAGAAAACTAAGCATGAAGAAATTTGCTTAAATTAGAATATGAAAGTTTTGGTTGGACATGAAGAAAAATATTCTAACTGTATTACAAAATGCAGATCTGATCACGTTAGTCCCCTAGTTACAAAACTTTGATTGACTTCCCATTGTCTCTAAGGCAAAGCCTCCTCAAAAAAAAAAAAAAAAGAAAAAAAAAGGACAATATTTACTAGTTGACATTAGTTACAGTGATTTTTTTTTAAGGAAGATGACATACAACAATGTTTTATGTCATTAATTTGTTGGAAAGTGAAATAATGAATGATGGGAGAATTCATATACAGATGCATCTCAGCTTACAGTGGGGTTACATCCCTATAAACCCACTGTAAGTTAAAAATATCATTGTCAAAAATACATTGAATATACCTAACCTACTGAGAATCATTGTAAGCCTAGCCTACCTTAAACATGTTCAGAACACTTACATTGGCCTATAGTTGGGCAAAACTATCGAACGCAAAGCCCATTTTATAATAAAGTGTTGAATATCTCCTGTATATATTGAATACTGCACTGAAAATGAAAAACAGAATAGTTGCATGGATGCTCGAAATATGATTTCTACTAAATGTATGTAGCTTTGGCGCCATTTATAAAGTAAAAATATCGTAAGTCAAAAAAATATATATATATCGTAAGTCAAACCATCATAAGTTGGGGACTGTGTATATGCCATATGAAAAAAAGTTGAAGATAAACATTAAGAAGAAAAAGGGGAAAATAAACACAGAGCCAAAATTGCTTGTGCTGTGGTCCAAATGTAGTTTTTGGGTTAAGGCACAGCCTGAATCCAATCTATTCCATAATACAGTAATCATGAAATGAAGGAACCATGGTATGTGATAGTGTTCTGTCTTCTTAACAAGTTGTATTAAAGTCTGTTTTTAAGCTAAAATAAAACATTTAAGATGCCTGTGTCTTTTTAAAATTTCCCTTCTTCTCCTGTTTTAGGGATAATTGAAATTTTTAATCTATAATTTTAAATTTACAGTGAAGTTGCAAGAATAGCACGAAGAATACCCATATATCCTATCTTGGTCTGCTTGGGCTACCATACATAACATAATATCATAGACTGGGTGTCTTCACAGAAATTTATTTTTTTTACAGTTCTGGAGGCTGGAGATTCCAAGATCAAATGATTTGGTTTCTGGTGAGATTGTACAATCTAAGTGGATGAGGAAGGGACATTATCCAAAAAAAGGCTGTATTATTAGTAACTGATATGAATCAGTAGTATAATGCCATTGCAAAAAGCATGAGGCTTTTAGATAGCTGCCTTTTTCCTGTGTCTTCATTTGGCAGGAAGCGTGGGGGAGAGGTACAAGACACTAACCCTTTTGTATCAGACCCCTACCCTTATGACCTCTGTAGCCTAATTACCTTTTTGTAGGTCTCTCTCCAAATACAATCACATTGGAGGTTAGGATTTAATCTGTGAATTTGGAGGAGAAATATTCAATCCATAGCATACTCTTTACCCAGATTTACCTGTTGTCAACATTTTACCCCATTTGCTCTCCACACAACACACACAAAATTTTTGTTCTACCCACTTGAGAATAAATTGCATACATCATGATTCTTTACGTGTAAAATTTTCAAAGTGTATTTCCCAAGAATGAAACTATGTTCTCACTGAATCACAGGATAGTAACTACAACTACAGTAACTGTAACACATAAGTATTTGTATCCAATCTACCGTCCATGGTTTCAGGATGAAACTGTTCCAGCTTACATCGTCAGGCGTTAGTCTCCTAAGGAGCAGGCAGTCTGGATCCCTCCCATGAGCAGTTCACAAACTCATAGGGTTCGCGCTCCTATGAGAATCTAATGCCACCACTGATCTGACAGGAGGCAGTGCTCACTCGCCCACTGCTTTCCTGCTGTACGGCCCAGCTCCTAACATGGCCCCTGGTTCAGGGACCCCTGCTTTATAGCATTTTCTTCTCCTCCAGTAAACCAGTCAAAACCTGTATTTTTTTAAAAATGGCATCTGGCTTCCTCCATAAACAAAAGTCTACCAACTCTTTCCACAAGCTCCCCACTTCCGCTCCCCAACTTCAAGCCCCTGTCTCTTAGTTTCTTCTTCCTGGAGTGTTAGAAACTCATTTGCCCTACAAAATACCTACTTCTCTCTTTTTTAAGATAACCTTTTATGAAGATTTTTACTGCCCTCCCTAAGCAGATGGAATTGACCCAGCTGGAAACCAAGAAGACTTTCCTCTTAATTCCCCTCCACATCCTGTGCCCTTAGCATACTGGAAATATCTTAGTTTGTATTCATTACTGGTACATATCTGCTTTTCCCCTCCCACCCACACCCCCCATCCTCTGCCAGGAGACTCTAAGCTCTTTAAAAGAAGGGACCATATTTTATTGGTCTTTGTATTCTCAGAGCTTAAAGACAGGATCTGTCCCACGGGAGGTGCTTTATAAATATTTATTAATCATCAATGGAATACATCACCCTAAAGAGCTCCTGGAGGAGGTTGTGGGGAGTCTGATCCTGAAGAGTTTCAAGAAGGAAAATGCCCGTCCATCCAGGGGCCTTACAGTGGTTCTAGGGGAAAGAGAATGAGCTTAGAGTGGATAGAGTGGAGCTTGATCTCTAAAAGCTTGCTTGATTCTGTGATAAAGTGTGGTGAAATCAGGCAGGACCTTTATATTCCTTAAGATTTCTCAAGCCCACACACAGCTCTCTGGAGAACATAGTCTGGATTTATTTATTTACTTACTTACTTATTTATATTTTTAATTCATGTTTTTTTTTTGAAACAGAGTCTCACTCTGTTGCCCAGGCTGGAGTACAGTGGTGTGATCTCAGGTCACTGCAGCCTCAACCTCCCAGGTTCAAACGATTCTCCTGCCCCAGCCTCCTGAGTAGTTGGGACTACAGGTGCATGCCACCACATCCGGCTAATTTTTGTGTTTTTAGTAGAGACAGGGTTTCACCATGTTGGCCAGGCTGGCCTCAAACTCCTTACCTCAGGTGATCCGTTTGCCTCAACCTCCCAAAGTGCTGGGATTACAGGCATGAGCCGCTGTTCCTGGCCTATTTTTAAATTTTTAATCTTGAACTAATTTTAGACTCACAGAAAACTTGCAAAAATAGTACAGAGTTCCTAGAAACTCTTCACCCCGTTTTCCCTAGTATTAACGTATAACCATAGAACAATGATCAAAACCAGGAAGTCAGCATTGGCACAATACTATTAACAACAGATCTTACTCAGATTTTACCAACTTTTTCACTAATGTCGTTTTCTCTTCCAGGATCCCACATTGCATTTAGTTGGCATGTCTGCTTAATTGCCTCCAATCTGTGACAGCTCCTTAGTCTGTCTTTGTCTTTTGTGATCTGGACACTTTGTAGGAGTACTAGTCAGTTATTTATAGAATGTCTCTCAGTTGATATCTGTCTTATATTTTTCATGGTTAGATTGAGGTTCTGGCTTTTTGACAGGAAAACTGCAGAAGTGATGACATACCGTTCTCAAATGCATCACATCCAGAATACATAAAGTCATCGTATTGCTGATGATATTGAACTTGATCACTCTGGTAAGGAGGTTTCTCCTGGATTTCTCCCTGTGAAGTTCCCATCTTTCTCTTCAAAGTTAATAAGTACCTCTAGATACTTTGGATCTATGCAAATATGCTGTTTCTCCTTAAACTTCCATCCACTAATTTTCACATTCATGAGTGAACTTTGCCTGTAACAAACCTTTTTGTGGTGTTTACCTAATAGGGACATTTCTTAGTTCTCTCTTTCCTTCTACATTTATTAACTGGAATTCTCCTGGAAGGAGAAGCTTTACAGACTTGATTTAGGTGCAGAGTGTCACATCCTGCCAATCATTATTTTCTGATCTTTTGATTTTTCAGATTATTAGTTTGATAGCCATATTTCAAAACATCTTTGTTATTTCAGCATTTACATTTTATTAATGTTTGCTTAAAGACATTGTAATCACTTTACATTATTACTACAGTTTCTTTATTATAGGCAGACTGAATTATATAAATGAAAAATCAGTGACATTATTTTTAAGACACAAACTGAGTGACTTTAAAAGGAGCATACCCTACACAGAGGCCTTGAATTCTAGTTCTTTCTTTAGCTTCTGAATGTCTAATAGTGAAAATAATACCATTCATGCCTAGCCACACATAGTTCATGGAGCACACATAAGTTCCCTATCAGGAGAACTTTAATTTAGCATTTCTTAGCTTTTGTATGTTTACATTGTTAATTGTAGCTCAAGTGTACAGAACACAGTATATTTAGCAGAAATTTTCATAGCCTGGCAATTTTCATCGACCACAGTTGGCTCTCAGAGTTTGCCCAGAATGGTTAGTCAGCAGAAAAGCATTGAATTGGAGCTGATTTATTTCTGAATCAGTGACAAATTTACTTTCCAAGCATAGTATCTCTAGTTGTATAAGAAATTAGAAAAGAGCATTATTTAGACCAAGGGTTAGTAAACTGTGTAAAGGGGCCATATGGTCAATACACGAAGTTGTCACTTAGCTCATCCGTAGGTTCTTTGGAAACCGCGACTTTATGCCAAACATCATAAAACAAAACCAATTTTGCCATAGGCTAATTGATATAAACAAGAGTTAAGTTCCTACAGCATATTTCTGGCCATAAAAACATCACCAAACTTCTAAATAAAAACCAAAACACTTTGAATATTAAATGTTGGAATAAATGTGAGCTACACATACATTTGAGAAAGATTTTTTTTAAAGTAAAATAATTATTTGCCTGCTTATTCCGGTTTGGGGTTGTGGGTGATCAGAGCCTATCCCAGCAGCTTAGGGCCCAGAGTGAGAACCAACCCCAGACAGACACCAATTGCAGGTCACACACACACACATACACCCTACACCCACTCAGGCCTGGGATAGTGTAGACATGATTTTCACCTAGTGTGCACATCTTTGGGATGTGGAAGGAAACTGGAGCAGCTGGAGAAAACCCACACAGACACAGGGAGAATGTGCAAACTCCACACAGACAGCAGCCCCAGCCGGAATCAAGTTTTTTTTTTCCTTCATCAGCATTATAATGAAACAGCATTATTCCAAAACTTGCTGTCCTTTGGGCTTTGCAGGCTGTACAGCATCACACAACTATTAACTCTGCGATTGTAGTCATGGACGGTGTGCAAGTATGTGCGTATGACTGCATTCCAATAAAACACAGATTGAGACTCATAAAAATACATCTACTGAAAATGTATTTTAGCATTTATCCTTGCCTCTCATTTTTCTCTGCAGGCAGAAGACTGATTTTTGAAAATATGTATTTGGAAGATAGTCACGTCCTGTTGAATATTTTGTGCTGGTGCTGCCATCGAAAAATCTGGTTACACTCTGGGGAGGGCTGCTACCGCTGCAGTACTGAACCGCTTCGGCCGTGAAATGAGTGTCTGGCCTGAGCAGGCACACCATGAATAGATACACAACAATCAGGCAGCTCGGGGATGGAACCTACGGTTCCGTCCTGCTGGGAAGAAGCATTGAGTCTGGGGAGCTGATTGCTATTAAAAAGTAAGTTTGATCCTTCACTCTGTGATCATTTTAACTCTACCCTCACCATTCCCCATCTTTGAAACAGTTCTAAAGAGGAGTGGGTGGGATGCCTGGAGAAGAACCTTGGATGATGATTTCTGTGGGTTAGGTGATTATTGACTCTGCAGCACCCATGTTAGAGGTCTTAAAAACATTTCCAGGCCAGGCGCGGTGGCTCAAGCCTGTAATCCCAGCACTTTGGGAGGCCGAGGCGGGTGGATCACGAGGTCAAGAGATCGAGACCATCCTGGTCAACATGGTGAAACCCCGTCTCTACTAAAAATGCAAAAAATTAGCTGGGCATGGTGGCACGTGCCTGTAATCCCAGCTACTCAGGAGGCTGAGGCAGGAGAATTGCCTGAACCCAGGAGGCGGAGGTTGCGGTGAGCCAAGATCGCGCCATTGTACTCCAGCCTGGGTAACATGAGTGAAACTCCGTCTCAAAAAAAAAAAAAAAACATTTCCACTTTAGATTTACTACTTTGCACATAGCACTAGTACTTGTTATCAAAGTATTTTCTCATATTGTGTGGTAGTAACAAGCAGGTTAATAAACATCATTTTACATGAGAGGAAACTGAAACTCTAAGAAATTAAGTGACTTAGTTTGGGTCATTTACGTGCATGTGGTGGTCTGGTGACTGCTGTCTTGTTCCTCCTGCCCCACTTGCCCTTCACAACCTGAGTCCAGACACATTGTATTTGTTATCTGTTGCTGTTTAACAATTTGCTCCAAGACTTAGTTGTTTAAAACAACACACATTTATTATCTCACAGTTTCTCTGGGCCAGGAGTCTGGGCACAGCTTAGCTAAGTTCTCTGCCTCAGTTATCTCTCATGAGGCTGTTGTCAAAGTATTGGCTCAGACTGGGGTCTCATCCGAAGGCTGGACTGGGGAAGAATCCAATTCTGAGCTCATTGATCTATGAATTGTTGGACTGAGGGCTTCAGTTCCCTGCTGGCTGTTGGCAGGAGGCTGCCCTCAGTTCCTTGCCATGTGGGCCTCGAAAGAGCAGCTTACAACATGGCAATTTGCTTCATCAAGACATAGGAGTCAAGAAGGCAATGAGAGACTTGTACTAAGATGGAAGTCATATCTTGCTTTTGGAAATTAATCACAGAAGTGACATTCCTGTCAAATTGCTGTATTCTATTGGTTAGAAGCAAGTCATTGAAGGAGAGGGGGTTCTAAAAGGTTCTGGATAGCAGGAGGTGGGAGTCCCTGGGAACCACATTGGAGACTGCCACACCCATCTCTATCCAGTTGCCTTCTCAGCATCTCTATTTGAATGCCCTGCAGATATTTCAAACTCACCATGCCCAAAACTACACTCCAACTCAGCATGTTATCTCACTCTCATCCCAAATTTGTTTCTTCTTCAGTATTCCCTATTTCGATAAATGGCACTCTCCCCTCAAAACCTGGGAGTTCTCCTGCCTTCCCTCCCACTTATTCCTCACCTTTAGTCATCTAGTCCCGTCAATTCTCCGTAGTAGTTATGCGATCCACCTACTTCTGTATATTCCCACTGCTAACCTCCATTCAGCCCATTACCCTTTACCCACCTCCACCACTAGGTCTTCTGTAGGGCTCCTGGCTTTTTTTCCCTTATTCATATCAGACCAAATGGATTATTTTAAACATACAACTTTAATCCTCTAAAACCACTTAACCAAATGTTCATTGTGTTCCCTGAACATATCCCCTAGTCCCACCTGATGTCAGTGCAGCTGTAGTACACAGCTCTATGCCCACACTGGCACCCCACCCCAAGTGCACTTGGGAGACTTTCAACCAAGGTGCATTCTGTCCACTCTTTAAAAGGTCCCTAGCAGGCCCGAGCCATTTGCCAACCCTGGCACTGGCTTGCTCATATGCCCCTTATTGGGTTCCCTACCTCTCTTTTCTGAGTTTCCTGCTCCTTGCCCTGGCTTCCTGGAATCAGCTCCCAAATAAACTACCTGCACCCAAGTTCTTGCCCAGGCTCTGCTTTTGGAGGAATCCATACTAAGACAGCTTCCAATGTCTTCTTGTCAGTTTTAAGATGAAGCCCCAAATGTTTAATGTGACCTACCAATTGCTGCATCACTGCCCCTGGCAGGTTCACTTTTATAGGCTCTTTTCCTTTCTTCACAGCACTTGGTACAGAAAATTATTGTCGACCTTCTGGCCATGATATCACTTTCATGAGGGATGTCTTTCTCATCATTGTCTCGCCAGTGGCTGACAAAGCACCTGCTGTACCACATAGCAGGGGCTAAATCATATTTGGGGCATGAATAAAGAATTTGATCACTCTACCAGGAGACAGTGTGATAAGGACAGAGGAAGCTGGAGAGATGGGCAGTTCGTTATTGGCCAGCAGTGAGACCTCAGGAAAGTTGTGTGCCTTCTCTGTTTCTCAGTTTCCTGAGCTGTCCTTATCTGTTTCACACGGCTGCTGTGAGACAAATGAGACAATGTGATTGAAATTCACTGAAAGATGTAACCTTGAAACTTGGATTTCTGATTAACTAATGGTGTTTTCTTTCTCTCCATTCAGGCTGTAGACCAGGGGTTGGCAAACTTTCTCTATGAAGGGCCAGGCTGGAAATATTTTAGGCTTCACAGGCCATATGGTCTCTTGCAACTACTCAGTTCTGCTGTTGTAGTTTGAAAGCAGCCACAGGCAGTATATAAATGAATGAGTATGGTTGTGTTCCAATAAAACTTCATTTATAGAAACTGGAATTTGAATTTCACAAAATTTTCACATCATGAAATATTATTCTTCTTTTGACTTGTCAAACCCCAATTTAAAAAGGTGAATGCCATTCTTAGCTTATGGGCAGTATAGAAACAGATAGGGGGGAGGTTTTGGCCCATGGGTCATAGTTTGCTAACTCCTACACTAGAAGGTCTAGAGCTCTGCTGTGTAGTATGATAGCAAGTAACCATATGTGGCATTTAAATTTAATTAAAATTAAAATTGAGTTCCCACATTGCACTAGCCACATGCCAAGTGCTCGGTAGCCACCCGTGTCTAGTGGCTACCATCCTGGACAGTGCAAAACAGTTTCACCAATATAGAAAGTTCTACTGGCCAGCTCTGGTCTAGACAGAAAAAGCCTGAGCAATTTCCTTCCAGGGCAAGGTTAACTAGTTATTATAGAGCAAGACAGCAGTCCAGGCCTCTTTGAACTGCACCACACCACTGCTACTGGCAAAGTTTGTGACTTAGGATTGATGATCGCACTGCCATTTGAAAATAAATGTTGGTTTGGGATAGTATAATATTTGGTAGAAATTTAAACCCACTTTAAGTATGTTAATTAGGTTCAGAATGAAAGCACTTTTTTCTAAAAGCAAAGTTTATCCTGTTGCTGAGAATAAGTGTGCTGTTTGTTTCTTTCTTCTCTTCTAGAATGAAAAGAAAGTTTTATTCCTGGGAGGAATGCATGAACCTTCGGGAGGTTAAGGTATTTATCAACATGCCAAGGAACAGTTCATATATGGATGATGAAAATAGCTTTGTACATGCTTAGATTTATGGTTGATATAGTCGTTTCATTTGAATTTTTTCACTAATGCTGGAAAGGGAGACAAATGATAACATTATAGCTGAAGCAGAAGATTATGATGTAATTGCATATACTGTTATTAGAAAGCTTTCATCTTTAATGGATCTCTTATATCGATATATTTCAGTATAAAGAAGTTGAATGTGTTGATTTTGTGAATTATTATTGCCTAATTATTTTCTTGATTATTAACATAAAGGAAAACCTATTTGTTGAGTATTTTTCCAAGACATAATTGCAGTACTTACTTCCATTTCTTGCTCTAATAATTTGCACTCTACTTTCCATGAGGAAATTCATTGATCAAGGTATACCTGTGTCAAGCATTGTGGAGCACAGATCTTTACTTTTATTCAGCCTTCTGACTGGATTCACTATTCCCTCCCTTTCCCCTTGACTCTTCTTCTATTGATTTTGTTCCAATTTTTCTGTCTGTCAGAGTAGATTGACCACATTGAGTTTTACATTCGCTTCCTTGTCCAGTGGAGTGGTGCTTCATCTAATTTTAGTCCTCTTGCCCAGCCCTGTTTGAAACACCTAATAGAATATTGGAAAACACCCTTTCTTTTCCTCCAAAGGAGTCCTGTACATGAAAGTAGGGTTAAAAGCCTAAAGCAGGGATCAGAAAACGTTTTCTGTAAAGGGCCAGATAGTCAGTCTTTTATGTTTCTAGGACCAAAAGGTCACATTGAGGATGTTATATAGGTACATGTGTAACAAGACCAAAAACAAATTTCCATAAAAGTTTTTATAAGATATAAAATGTAATAATAATTTAGTATAATTTTCTGTATTATAGGTTTTTCAATGAGAAGAATGATATTCTTTTTGAGGGGACGTAATATTTAACTCAATTGGGGTTCAAAGTTAGTATTCCCTATCATCAAACAAAATGTTTCCTTTCATCACTAAATCAACACATTCAAGTCTTTATATTGAAATATTTGATATAAGAGATCCATTATACAGGTGTACCTTGATCAATGAATTGCAACCATTCATTTATAAAAATATTATTTTTTATCTTTTTTGGGCCGAGTGCAGTGGCTCACACCTGTGATCCCAGCACTTTGGGAAGCTGAGGCAGATGGCTCACTTGAGGTCCGGAGTTCGAGACCAGCTTGGCCAACATGGTGAAACCCCATTTCTACTACAAATACAAAAATTAGCTGGGTGTTATGGTGGGCACCTGTAATCCCAACTACTCAGGAAGCTGAGGCAGGAGAATTGCTTGAACCCGGAAGGTAGAGGTTGCAGTGAGCTGAGATTGCACCATTGCACTCCAGCCTCGACAACAGAATGAGACTCAGTCTCCAAAAAAAACAAAAACAACAAAAATATTCTTAGCTCATGGACCATATGAAAACAGGTGGTGGGCTGGATTTCACCCATGGGACGTAGTTTGCCAAGCTCTGGTCTAGAGAATAAAAGTTCAAGATGATCCAAAAACATCAGATATAAAAAAAACCAAACATCAGGGATTAAAAAAAAAAAGATAATCTAAGGACATTTTCTCTGTGACATGAAGTTCTGAGAAGTATCCATGGCTTGGTTGTTAAACCTTTATTTTTCCATACAGCGAATTGTGTATTAGTTCTAATGCAAAAGAGATTGCTCATATACACAGTTTTAAAAAACTGTGGACACATAGCGTCTTAGGAAGCAAGTGACTGCCTCAGCAAGATTGTTGAAGAAGCTGCTTCTCTAGCTGATGACCACCAGACGACTCCCACTCTTCTTCCTTGCCTGCACAGATGCCAGATTGGCTGCCAGCCGGGATCTTCCCCATCCCCACACCCCCGCGCTTGTTGAGCCTCACACAGACTTCCCAGCACTGGGCCACAGCCCTGAACACCAAGGGAAGGATGGCGGAAGCGAGTAGAAAGTGGGCACCTTACAAGATTCCTCATCCCTTCCTCCTTGCTGAGGTCCTTCTTTCGTGCCTGCTGACTCAGAAGGGGAAGGAAAAGGAAGGTCACTGAAGGCCTCTTGTCACCATCATTTCCTGTGTCCTGTCAGCTGCTTCATTCCAGCAGCAAAGGGAACTGAAGGGAAATCCTGAGTTCTCACCACGCCTCTGTTCCTTCTTCATTTCTTTTCTCCTCATTGCCACCTGCCTATGTATTTCCATGTCTGCCTGTGAAGACCCTGTGGACTTCAGGGAGATTCTGCACCTTATGGCCACTGCAGGGAGGGGAATCCCTGCTCCTGTGATGTCATGGGGGAATGGCACCTGGTGCTATTTTTCTTAGAAGCATAGTCTTCCATGGCACTATGCGGTTCTAGACACCATCTTGAAACCATAGGCTGCCTGTATCTTGCCTACCGTGTTCCTTTGCTGTTTTGGTTTTTTTAACCATATTAATTTTTGATGTCTGTAGATTCTTGCTCCAACAATTTTCCCCTCCTTCCCATATCTTTAAACTCTTTTTTTTCCCCCACTCGTTCCTTCTCTTTAGTCTATAAGTGTGCTCACCATTCTCTCTAACCCAAAACATTCCCAAGCCCCTCTCCCTTTGAGTTTCCAACTCTTTCCTTTTCTTACTTTACTTTCCAAACTTCTTTCTTCAGTGCAGCTTTCCCACACACCATTTACTTTTCAACCTCATCGAATCAGGCATCTCCCTCTGTAGCTCTACTTAAGGCCACAGATTCACCAGAAGAACTCAGCAGGTATATACCTGGCATCCAAATGGTTTGCCCCCTGCTCACTTCTCCAGCCAAAGTCTTCCAGACGAGTCTCCCTCAGAGCTAAACTGGGGTGATTCTCATCTCTCATCCCTCAGACACAGTCCTCCACTCAGTTTCCATGCCTTACCTGCAGCGGGCTTCCCTCCCGTTGTGCCTGCTCCCTCCCAGCAAGCTTGTCCGGGTGTCACTCTTCCTTTAAGTCACATCCCAGTGATGCTCCCACTGACCACTCAGGGTTTGCTGATTACTCCGTGACACATCTCTGATAGTCCTTGACACTTAATATGATCTTCCTTATTTTATTACATGTATTTTGTATTGATGTTCTAACTTTCCAATTAGGTTGTTTGCCTTTTAAGAGCAAGCATGGCATCTTAAGCCCCAGGATACCCTGGGGGCCCAGTACATTGTTGTTTTAATAGTTTGAAACTGTTGATCAGTTCCTGATGTGGACAACACTGGTAATATCCAGCTGAAAGCTTCATCCATGAGGAGAAACAGTCCCGATTTGGACTGCTGACCTGGCTTAATTTGCTGCTTCTGCTTCTCCACTCTGACACAACTGACCTGCCTCTCCCTCTCTTTTGAAATCCTTCCCTGAGCCAAGATAAGATGCCTCTTCCTGGAAATACATCTTCATAAAGCCAGTCACAAGAAGTCCCCCACATAAAATTAATTCCTTTTATATTAAACTAATATGAACTTTAACTTGCTCATGAGCCTCACCTAGAAACAAGAGTTGTGAGCCACCGTAGAGTTGGGCCAGTAATTCATGGCTCCAAACGCACTTCAGGCTAAGAGCTGGAGGCACCCCACTCCTTGCCTAGAATTCACTCCCAGAAAAGTTTTAAAAACAACTTCATTTTCCTCTGAATGAATTTTCTCCTAGGCTGCTTATCTACTAGCTACCTTAGCCATTGCTTGTGATGCATTTTAAGCAAACAGGCATAAAAGATAGCTGCAATCACTGAGAGTTTAGTGAATACTTACAAGTTAAGCAATGTTTATGTTTGTTACTTGTGGAGAACCAGGAATCCAACCCAACTAAAGGGAGTAATCAGCCCTTTTGGTCCATACTAGAAGGATCTGGCCAAAACAGTTGGCCAAAACAGCTGAGGATTCCCTGCCAGAGAAGTATCTTGGCAGGAACTGTTCTTCTGGGGAGGAGGCTCCAATGAGTCTTATTTTGCTCTCTTTCACTGACCATATTTCCTCTCTCTTACCAGCTGCTTCAAGTAACTGATCATATTATACATTCCCAAGCTCTGAACCCTGGGTATTTTATCACTGAGTGTTCTTCTAGATGAGGATATTCATTTTAACACTTTCCTCTTCGCATGTTTTCTTTGTTTTATAAAAAGAATGTTCTTCTTAATGAAATTCAAAGATAACTTAATATTGGACTCCCATCTTTATGTATGAGAAAGGGCTATTTTAATTAAAGGACTCATCTCACTGGCCAGAGTGACTCTTGGAGGCTTCCATGAAGGGGACAGTCAATCAGATTCTGATTATCTAAACCAACAGTTTTGGGTGTGTCTACTGTACAAGAAGGGATGCTGCTCACTCATACAAAAATGATTTGTTCACTATTGACAAAACTAATGATGCAAACAGAAAACAGTGTGCACATGGCTATACTCACATGTACGCACGTGTTCCAGGAGGAGGAAAAGTACACATGCGTGAAGACGCAAAATCGGAAGGCCACGCACTATTTTCGAAGCCACCCTCTCATTCCTCATACACTGCCTCACTTTTGCCTTTGTTGTTCTTGGAAGCAGAGGGATTTCTCTCATCTCACTTCAGGGTTCTTCCAGTAAGGTGTCTGTTGGTCCTCTGTAACTCAAACTCACATTGTAAGAAGGAGCACTCTACGCCTCATGGACACCCAAGTCAGACAAAAGTCAAGAGAAGCAGGCCATCAGCCCTTTGTCTTTTTGAACAATTTCCTATTCAGAGTGTCTGCAGACTGTTAGCTGGTGATCTCAGCCCAACACAGCTGCATTCTCCAGTGCTAGAAAAATCTAAGCTTCTTTTATTGGTTCCCCTCTGGCTACTTCCACAGCCTGAATTCCATCATCTGGAGGGGGTGGGCCCAAAATAGCCCTGGTACATTGCCTGGTGCTGGGGGCAGCCAGAAATACCAGTTACTGGTCAAATACACGCCTTCTAGTCAGTTCATCGAAGTAGTTTTCCTATGTAAAGTTACTATCTATTTCAGAGATACACTGTTTATTAAATTGTCAATAAAACAATTTATGACATTTCTGTGGTTCTAAAATTAGATGTTTCTTCCCAAGTTTATGTAGGATTACTTTTCTTTTTCAACAACAGATTCTCTCTAGTTTTATTTTTTTGTTTTGTTTTTCTTCCTTGCCTTTTAGTCTTTAAAGAAGCTCAACCATGCCAACGTAGTCAAATTAAAAGAAGTTATCAGGGAAAATGATCATCTTTATTTTATCTTCGAGTACATGAAGGAGAATCTTTACCAGCTCATTAAAGAAAGGTACAGTTTGGTCATCATTATCTTATTATAGAAATAAATAGGCAAAGCAGATGGGTTTTCTTTCTGCTTTTGTGTTTTTTTTTTTTCTCTCTCTCTTCTTATTGCATTCTTCTGATTCTTTCTCCAGTCATTTAACATTCACGCTACTGGGCTTTAATGTTGAAAGCTGCCAGTTAGGAGTGGGGTCCACCCATATATCTACTTTGGGGACTCTCTGATAGCTCCAGAGAAGCTGTTCTCAATGCAGTCATTTTCTTATTCTAAACAGTTATTCATCCAAAGAAGCTCAGATTTAATAGACATTGCCGTTTCCCATTCCCGCTAGGACATATGGGCAGAGCAACTAGAAGTCAGAGGTGGTCACAGCTTCATGGATTTTGAGAGCTCTGCTGAAAAGTCCTGGGTTTGTTTCAGTTCCTCTCTCACTGCAGTGCTCAGGTGCTTGCATGCCGGGAAGAGGAGACTAATCAGAAATTTACCTGCTACGGTAATTTTGAACTTTAAAGGTGAACCATGTGGAGCCTCTTGGGCACATCTTCTTTGTGGCAAAATGAATGCCATTCACAGCACCCCTCTGAGTGAGCAAATATCGTCTTTATTGACAATAACAGCAGTTTGCTGTGTGCTTTGCCCAGCCAGGAGGAAAATGTTATTAGCCGTCGCGTTGCATAAGGGCTTCATCTGGAAGAACTCAAATTTTCCCCACCAAAATTTTTTAAAGTTTTAGTTTATATCATGGGGAGAGGAGATTTTTTTTTTATGTTTTATATACTATGTTGGAGGAAAAACTTTGTTTTTGGCTTACTATCAAATGTTTAATCTTTTCATTTTTGTAACATGTGAATGTATTTGGTGTTTATAAGGTAACTCCTCTGTATAAACAAATGGTTGTTTTTCTTTAGTATTTCTTATCAAAGGTTCTGGCCTTTGATTTATAACTTTGCTTTCCTTTGCCTCATACAGAAATAAGTTGTTTCCTGAGTCTGCTATAAGGAATATCATGTATCAGATATTACAAGGACTCGCATTTATTCACAAACACGGTAGGTGATTTGGAGTGTTGTGCTTTTAAATAGCAGTGAAATGTTGTCATGAAGTAGAAGTTGTAGCAAACATTAATATTTTTTATAGCTGATACCCCAGAAAAGTTTGAAGAATTGAGAGGCTGATAATGGATTTTAAAATATATTAACTTTTATAACTTGATCTCTGAATTTCCCTCGTTACTTATTATGTCTGTATGTTTTTGTTCTGTAGGCTTTAGCATTAAGCTTAGAATTACAGATAGAAATATGATTCCTGACCATTAACTAGTGTGTTAAATGAGAAACCTAAGATTAGAATTCTGAGAAGTTTCATGTATTATATTTGATCCACTAACAGTGCTTCACTGTGACTTCTCGTTTTTCTGGTGTATTTATTTTTCAACTTCTTTCAAACGAGTTTAAAAGTAGTCTCACAAAATTTGTGTAACACAGGAAAATAGAATAAATTAGAAATTAGCAAAAACAGAGAGACAAAGGCGAAACAAGGTGTGGATATTGCCAGAGGTGAGGTTAGTCCTCAAAATGCATGCCAGCAAGTGTTTTTGTTTTTTGAGACGGAGCCCTGCTCTGTTGCCAGGCTGGAGTGCAATGGCACGATCTCGGCTCACTGCAACCTCTGCCTCCCGGGTTCAAGTGATTCTCCTGCCTCAGCCTCCCAAGTAGCTGGGACTACAGGTGCGCACCACCATGCACAGCTAATTTTTGTATTTTTAGTAGAGATGGGGTTTCACCATGTTGGCTAGGACGGCCTGTCTCTTGACCTCATGATCCTGCCCTCCTTGGCCTCCCAAAGTGCTGGAATTACAGGCATGAGCCACCACACCCAGCCACCAGCAAGTTTTATTTCAGTAGAAGAAGCACAGGAGGCTGAGGCAGGAGAATTGCCTGAACCCAGGAGGCAGAGGTTGCGGTGAGCCGAGATTGCGCCATTGCACTCCAGCCTGGGTAACAAGAGTGAAACTCCATCTCAAAAAAAAAAAAAAAAAAAAAGAAGAAGCAGGCTAAGATTTGATTGTGAGTTCATTGTCGGATCATGCAAAATGTTAAATATGACCAGTTACAACACACGTAGGTTAAGAGCAGACCAGTTGCCCAAGAAAAGCAGAACTGTTCTTGATACCAAGACCAGAGAGCAGGTTTTTTCATGGACCCTTCAGCGAGGATGGTATGTAATATGACTTCATAAACAGAGTGACGGGTTTTAGAGGGCAGTTTCATATCATATCCCTCAGTGAAGGCCAATTACATCACCTAATCAGAGAAAACATTTATACAGGGGCCAGTCTGATTTGCTCTACAGAGGGTCTAGTTAGGCTAGGGAGAAATTTAGAGTATCCAAAGGAATGATGACTGCATACCCTTCTGGAAATCCCCCATCACTGTTGTCCTTAGCTGAGCTTTTGAAAGGTATTAAGTAGCAATGAGTTTGAGGTTATATTCTCCAGCAACTACCTGGAGTATTGCTGGTTGTTACTAACTAGACACAGACCTAGCTGGGGTTGGATCAATACTTCTTGTGAGCGCAGAGCCACCAGATGGACATATCCACAGGTGGGGCCAGAAGTCTTCTCAGGAGGTCATTTGAGGTCATTGAGGTATACAGACAGATGGGCCAAGCTGATTTTGCATAGGCAGAAATCCATTAACTCTCAGTCCGAGGATATCGTTGCCATTGTACCAACAAATGAGTTTTATTACTCAATAAGGAGACTGGGTTGAAGCCCTTTGATAATATAGCTTGTTTAGATTTTTAAGAGAAAGTCTCAATATGCTGCCCAGGCTGGGCTTGGACTCCTGGGCTCTAATGATCCTCCTGCCTCAGCCTCCTGAGTAGATAATTTAGATTTGATGTAAATTGTCAGTGAATAGAAAAGACCTTGTGCTGGAGAAGGTGGCATAGTACATCTGGGATCATTACCAGCGTGTTCTTTACTTCCTAAGTAACCCCTTATAGTTAGAGACTAAATGACACATAGACAAACCTAGGCTATCCACAAATCCTAGTCAGCCTCAGGCACATGCTGAGTAATCAGCATGTAATATGCAAGACTGAGTCAAATCGTGAACCAGTTCTAGTCAAAAGTTTCTAGTACAGGTTTTCTCTGAATCCACTGACATTTGTAGAACTGGCACTTTGTTCTTTATTCAAAGAATTCATAAGAGTGGGAATTTGCAAAACATTAAAAGCTTCTGGCATGGTATCTTAGGGACAAATAGGAGAAATGTCACTTACTAGATTAAGAGTTCAGGAAAAAAAATAACGAGAACTCAATGGGATTCTCAAAAGAGATCGTACATTTTCAGATAGAGACCAATCATAATGTCTCAGTTATTCAGACTATTTTCTCGGTACTGGGAACTGAGTGGTGGACTTAAACAAAAGTTAATATTCTTTGGCTTTTTCTTCTTTCTCCTTTTTGTTGCTGTTCTTGAGACCCAGATATTTGTTGCCAGAAAGTAGCCTTTTGTCCAGGCCTCTACCTAATCAAATGTGTGGGCGTATATGTATACACACACACAAACACATAGACCACACATATGCACCCAAAGACATGTGCATACACATGCAAACATCTACATGTTCATATATCCACATGCATATATACCTACATAGGCATTCATCCTACACACACAAATATTCACCTGTAGTACATAACTTAGCACCCATATATTACTGTGTCAAAACAGCCTTTTGGAACTCTGCACTGTTTCCCTTCATGCATTAGGCACTTGGACCACAAGGTACAAGGGAAGGCTCAGTTTGTGGTGAAGGTTGGACCTCAGCTTTTATAACCTCAACACCATTGCCATTACCAGAGATTCTTGTTGATACCTTTCCTCAGCAATTAAGTACCCAGTTCTAGTTTGAGCTTAACATTTTATCTGTTAACTTATTTCCTTGCCAATTTATCAGGTAGAAAGAATAGGTGGTATCTATTCTTTACAAAAAAGAGGAAACTGAGGTTCAGAGAGGCTCGAAAACCTGCCAAAGGTCCCATTGCAATAAAGTGGTTGAATGGAGATTAGTTCAGATAGCCTACGCCTATTTGCTATGCTTAATTAGAAAACCTGTCTGTGCTCAGAGAGAACAAGAGAGTAAGAGGTGAAGAAAATAATAATCATTGTAAGGAATATGGATACTAATTTCGGTCTCACTCTGTCGTCCAGGCTGAGGTGCAGTGGCATAGTCTTGGCTCACTGCAGCCTCCACCTCCCAGGTTCAAGCAATTCTCATGCCTCAGCCACTTGAGTAGCTGGGACTACAGGTGTGTGCCACCATACCCAGCTAATTTTTGTGTTTTTAGTAGAGATGAGGTTTCGCCACGTTGGTGAGCCTGGTCTTGAACTCCTGGTATCAAGTGATCCACCCATCTTGGCCTCCCAAAGTCCCGAGATGACAGCAGTGAGCCACTGCACTTTGCCCCTATCCCATTTTCACTGATAGATGATTTTTAGAAACTGTTTAATGGTTTTTGTATGGTATTGACTTTGGTTAAGTGCCCATGTACTTCTATATCCCTCTCCTTCAGCAATGAAAAAAAAGCACTTAAAGCACTTCAAAGATTAGTCATGTGAGTTTCAGGCTCTTCTCTGGTAGCCCGTTCTCACTGTGAGGAGGTATGTTCTGCCTCTGGGGAATAGACTCCTCCGAGAGGGGAGAACAGTGCTGCAGGTTGTTGCTATGGCCATGCTTCATGTCACTGAGTATTTTCCTCTCACGGGGAATGAAAACACAGTTCTACTTGGTGCTGATTGAGCAATGCCAAAGCATATGTCCTTTGCAGGAATTAAATAATTAATGTAAATGGTCTGTTTCAACTCTGACTTGACCTTACAAATATCCAGGTCACACTTATCCGTGCCAGAAATAGAAATGCATCGGGTAGTCTGGAGGACAATGTTTTGCACCAAGAGTTGGTTCTCTGCTTCTGTGTTTCCTCACTGTCTCACTATGCATGACCTTGAGACAGTCCTTTGCCTTTCTATGCGTTGCAGTCCCTGTAGCCTTCTTGATAAAAACATTGTAGGTTTGAATTCAGTAATATCTGTGAAATTAAAGTTTCCACAGCAGGAAAGTGTGCTATATAAATCCATAGTGTTTATTCTGTGGTTATTTCCATATATTCATGTCCGATTCATCAATAACAAAATGTGGTAGCGGGGAGAAAGCCTTCTTTGTGGCTTGACGTTTTCCTTGCCCAGGGGTTATTAATGAAAAAATAAGTGCACACATTTTCTACCAGGATGAAAGAAAATCCCTCTGTTATTCAACTGGCATATAGGACTCTGAAATTAAATTGAAGGTCTGTTCCTCTCTCCTGGAAGTCAAACAGTTTTGAACAGGAAGGTTCTTATCATAACAACACTTGGCTGTTGCATGATCTCTGAATGACCCCAGCTAAAAGAGTTTTCATTGTGAATCAGAAGCCCAGAGGAAGAAGTAGGCTTATTGTTATAGGTCACATTGCACAAATCAGCAGAACAGGAACCCTGCTACAAATTAGAGTTTTAGTGCCACCTCCTTACCGATGGGGCATGCCAGATGTAATTTTTATTAGCAAAAATGGAGCTGTGTCTGCTCCATTTTAACAGGTTATGGGAGGGTGAAATGAGAGAATGTGTTAATAGTAGTACTGTTAATGACTAGCTTTTACAAAGTATTGATGTGCAAACACTGCTCAAAAAGCTTTACAGACCGGGTGTGGTGGCTCATGCCTGTAATCCCAGCACTTTGGGAAGCTGAGGTGGGCAGATCATCTGAGGTCAGGAGTTCGAGACCAGCCCAACCAACATGGCAAAACCCCATCTCTAATAAAAATAGTAGCTGGGCCTAATCCCAGCTACTCGGGAGACTGAGGCAGGAAAACCACTTGAACCCAGAAGCCAAAGGTTGCAGTGAGCCGTGAAGATGACACCACTGTACTCTGGCCTGGGTGACAGAGTAAGACTCTGTCTAAAAAAAAGCTTTACAAATGCAACCCATTTAATCCTGCAGAACAACCCCATTAGGTAGATGCTATTATTTCCCCATTTTACAGATAAGAAAACTAAGGCACAGGAAAGATAAGTACTTTCCAGCCAGTGAGTAAGTGAATAACAGAATTATGATTTGAAATCAGGCAACTTGGCTGGTCTGCACACCTACCCACTATGCGGAATTGACGCTTATAAGGAAATAGTAACGTCATGTTAAAATAGACATGAAAAGTAACTGTACATAATATAAGGATCTTAAACTTTTAATTACCAGGTATAGATCTCATGTGTATAAAGCCGGTAATAGCCCATTGCTATATTATTCGGTACTTAACAGAGGGCTAGATGTCTACAGATATATTCACAAATTTGTTATAAAGGCTTCTACTTGAAGACAGTATAACAAATACAGCATATGTCAACTGACAGATACAGTTTTCATCAGTCATTTTTAGAGTCTGTTCGCAATTAATTTTCTTTCCCAGCCATTTTCTCTCTGCTTGTTTTGAACCTGAAGTAGGACCTGTAAAAAGAGAAGCTGCTTAAAGGGATATGTGGGGAGTCGGAATCTTCCTCCCCCTCATTAGTGTGGAAGGAGGATTAAAGAAGAGTTAGCAATGAGGGAGAGGATAAAGCTTGGCCCATAGGAGGGGTGGCCAGTATTTACAGGAGCATGACTAGGATGCAGGGAACACAGTCTGGAGTGTGAGCACGATACTTGCATCTGAGTACGAACTGATGATAGGATGAACTGAGCAGAGAGAAGACACGAGTTTGTTGTGGTGGGTGTTCTAGATGATGCCAGAGGGAGTTGCCCTAGTGGGTAGGGGCTGCAGGACAGAGGCCTCATTATAAGGGAACTGCCACATAAGTTTGGAAATTAATAATTACCCCAACTAAATGAGAAAAAGGGAGCCTATGAGGAGAAACACCATTAATCTAGACTTGAGAGGATGAAAACAACAAATCAAGATTTAGCTATATGGGCCTGGCATGGTGGCTCATGCCTGTAATCCCAGCACATTGGGAGGCTGAGGCAGGTGGATCACTTGAGGCCAGGAGTTGGAGACCAGCCTGGCCAACATGATGAAAACCTGTCTATACTAAAAGTACAAAAATTAGCTAGGCATGGATATTGCAAGCCTGTAATTCCAGCTACTTGGGAGGCTGAGGCATCAGAATTGCTTGAACCTGGGAGATGGAGGTTGCAGTGAGCTGAGATGACTTTAAAAAAAAAAATTAGCTGTATGAATTGAGAGGGAGAGTAGAGCTGGACGTTATAATAGCTATGACATGTTTCTTGGTGGAATTGGGAATAATTCATCTACCGCCCCCTGCCACCATGACTCAGTTTTCCCATCTGTTCAGTAAAAAAACGATGCCTGCCATTCCTTTTTTTTATTGGAGTGTTTTGAATGCCCTGAGTTTTTAGGAAGACAAACCATGGTCTCACAATTCATATATTTTCAGAGGTCGCAGGTGCATTGACAAAAGATCACTGTAATCACTGCTTGTATCCCTACACATTCTTAAGCCAATTCCAAAATGGAAACACACAATCAGGCCTTCTGCAAGCTGGGGGATGCTCTGAAGAATGGAGGGTCCAAACACAATGACCCAGTTATACTGGGTGAAGTCTTAGAGACGCCACCACTGTGGTGGGCATGAATAAATCTTTATTTAATTAGGCTGGTAATAAGCATCCAAATGTGTCCATATCAGAAATCTTTTCTTTAATTTTAAAGGCCATTCTTGACTGATATTGAATGCTCTTTGCATTTGTTGAATTGACAACCTCAAGTTTGGTACTTATCATAATTTTGGTTTCATTTACTAGTAAGTTCACTAGGATATTTCAAGGAATTATATGTACTGGTTAAGTATATACTAGTACAATGGCAGGATAAAGAATGAGCAGTGGAATATATATATGCATGTGTATTTCATAGTATACCTACAAACCCATGTATGCATTGCTGTAAAATAGCAAACTTGCTGTGCCTGTCTCTGGTTTAACCCCTATCTTGTCAATGCCTTGGATTGTGGAAAATAGAAGCAACCCCATGATGGGAAGGAAGTACTTCCTGCTCTCACTTATGCCCTCTTGTATGTATCTGATCACTTCTATACCTTCACCCTCTTCTGTGTTTACTGGGTTCTAGGCTCTGTAATTATGTTCACTTTGTCCATCTAAGCCAGCTACTTCTCTTGCAGATTCTCCATTATGCCACAGTATGATACTATCCATTTGTAACTTGACCCAGTATTAAGTACTGTTGTCTTTAGAATGATGAACAGAGGATTGTCCTTTTATTAAAATACTGTTCCTTTCCATGATAATGGCAGTTGGTATGTTTTCACATATAACCATATCACCATCACCCTCCCTTTGCTCTAGAGCAGAGACAGTCTTTGGAAAACAACCTTGACCAATAGATTTAGTCCTACTAAAGTTCCTACCTTCTTCATTCATTCATTCAACTAACACAACTCCCTCTGTCACAAGAACAACCAGCGCTCAGCCCTCAATGTCCCCTGCACTACTTCAGTGTCATTGTTCTTCTAAGTTCTCAGTGCTGTCTCATGGGGTTTCCTCCCTTCCATCCTCCTCTCAGCTCTGGTCTGCTCTCTGGTTGACCCTGGTGCTTGGCTCAGGTAGATGTGTTAACATTAAGCTGTTCAATGTTCAATCAACAAGAATATATTATGAGATGACTATACTCCTGTCACTGTGCCAGGCATTCAAAAGAATATATAATTCTTTTTTATTCTATATAGGCCAATATAAATGTGGCCTCTGCCCTTAAAGTGCTTCCATCTAATTCATGAAAAATGGTTAACATACCTGAAGATGATAGAGTTTAACTGGAGTTAGAGGGCAGGGCCTATTATGTCCATGAGGGCAAGAGTCATGTCCATTGCATTGTTTCTGAATCCTTAGAACCTAATCTTCTGCCTGACATGGAGTGGATGCTCAGTGAAAATCTGTTGGTAGAATGAATGAATGAATGCTAGCATATTAGAATGGCATCATGGAAGAAGCGAAACTCAAAACAGGTGTTGAAGGATGGCAAGAAGGAGGGATTGATGTAGACAAAAAGGAGGAAGAGCATATTATTAATGGAAATAAATACAGTTGCACATCACTTGACGACTGGATATGTTCTGAGAATTTGTTGTTAGACAGTTTTGTTATGCAAACATCATAGAGCACACTTACTTAGACAAACCTGGATAGTATAGCTTACTACATACCTAAACTATATGGTATAGCCTATTGCTCCTAGACTATAAGCCTGTACAGCATATTACTGTACTGAATACTATAGGCAGTTGTAACACAATGGTAAGTATTTGTGTATCTAAACATGGAAAAGGTACAGTAAAAATATAGTATAAAAGATTTTTTTAAAGGTACACCTGTCTAGGGTACTTACTGTGAATGGAGCTTACAGGAAGTGGCTCTGGGTGAATCAGTGAGTGTGTGTGAAGGCCTAGGACACTTTATAAACACTGTATACCAAGGCTACACTAGATTTTAAAAATTTCTTTCTTCAGTAATTAACCTTAGCTTACTGAAACTTTTTATTTAATAAACATACATTTTTCACTTTTTGACTCTTTTGTAATAACATTTGACTTAACACACACACATTATATGGCTGTACAAAAAAATGTTTTCTTTAAATCTTCGTTCTGTAAGCTTTTTCTGTTTTAAAATTATTATTATTACTTTTTAAACTTTTTTGCTAAAAGCTAAGACACAAATACACACATTAACCTAGGCCTACACAGGGTTAGGGTCACGAGTATCATTGCCATCCATCTCCACATCTTGTCCCACTGGAAGGTTTTGAGGTGCAGAAATACACAGGGGGCTGTCATCTCCCATGATAATGATGCCTTCTTCTAAGTACCTCCTGAAGGACCTGCCTGAGGCCGTTTTACAGTTAACTTTTTTTTTCAGTAAGTAGAAGGAGTATAATTCTAAAATAATAATTAAAAGTTTAGTGTAGTAAATACTAGATGATATGAATTTTTCAGCTTTATTGTAAGACCACCATCATATATGCAGTCCATCATCAACTGAAACTCTGTTATACAATGCATGACTGTACAGCGAACTCAGAATGAGGAGTTGTACCTGATTGGAACACACGTTATGTGTATCGATAAGTGTTGGAAAATAAGCCTCTCTCTTTAGGTAGAATGAAAGGAGTTCAGCCCTGTTAAATAATATAAAAAAGAATCATGAATGGTTTTTGTAGGTGAATGAGAGAGTGACAAGGGAAAGAGAGTGTTTAAGTGGTCAGGATTATGGGAGAGAAGCTGGAGTAAGGAAGCTCTGCAAGAAAGTGGCAGTGCAGGCATAGGCAGTGAGAAAGCAGAAAGAGACAAATATGAGATTCCCCTGCCCAGCTCCAAGATGAAGTCTTGCTTTGCTGCCCAGACTAGAGTGCAGTGGCATGATCTCAGCTCATTCCCACCTCCCCCTTGCAGATTCGAGTGATTCTCCCACCTCAGCCTCCTAAGTAGCTGGGATTACAGGCATGCCACCACACCCGGCTAATTTTTTTTAATATTTTTAGTAGAGATGGCATTTCACCATGTTGGCCAGGCTGGTCTCAAACTCCTGACCTTCAAGTGATCTACCTGCCTTGGCCCCCTAAAATGCAGGGATTACAGGTGTGAGCCACTGCGCCCGGCCGATATAAGATATTCTGACAGAAATACGACATAATCTCATAACTGGGGAAGGATGAATCCATCATAACCACAAAGTACCTAGCAATCTTATTCAAAGTTGGGAAGGAGAGATTGTTTGGGAAAGGACAGAGTGGTTTTGGATAAGTTAACATAGGGATAATAGTGACCTCCAGTTGCTATCCAAATAGGGATTTAGGTCTTCAGAAGGGTAGAGAAGGTAAATTAGAAATGTAGACTTGAGCATTGTCAGCGTAGAGGTTGTCAAGGAGTCATGTAGTTCTGCAGTGATGGCTATTAATTTCTCCCATAATGTGTTAGTTAGAATCCATTTTCATAACACTGATACAGATTGAGTATCTCTTATTTGAAATGCTTGGGTCCAGAAGTATTTCTGAATCTGGATTATTTCAGATTTGGGAATATTTGCATTATATTTTACCAGTTAAATATCCCTGACCCAAAAATCTGAAATTCAGAATGCTGCAATAAGCAATTTCTTTAAGTGTCATGTTGGTGCTCAAAAGTTTCAGGTTTTAGAGCATCACAGATTTTGGATTTTCAGATCAGGGATACTCAGCCTGTAATGATAGCGATGATAGCATGTAACAGATAAAGCAGCAGCAGCAGCTGAGTTGTATTTTCAGCGTTGGTGTCCCACTGAGATTTAGAGCCACACTGAATGTCTAGGTTAGTGATACTCCTAGGAAGTGGGAGGTTTGGGGTTTTCAGAGACACATGGCAAATGACTGGGTGTTTGAGTGAGCTTGGAAGATTTCCACGTTGACTATCCCTTGCCTGTACCTCCAGAGCTCTGCTATAGCTGAGATAGGCTTCCCATGTGATGAGTTATCTTTGCCTTTCATGTGAGGTGCAGATGTACCACTGTACTTCCTCATTAAGCAAAGTAATAAATACTTACCTTTTTTTATTTTTTTTTGAGGCGACATCTCACCCTGTCGCCCAGGCTGGAGTGCAATGGCATGATCTCAGCTCACTGCAACTTCTGCCTCCCAGGTTCAAACAGTTCTCCTGCCTCAGCCTCCTGGCATGATCTCAGCTCACTACAACCTCCACCTCCCAGGTTCAAGCAGTTCTCCTGCCTCAGCCTCCTGAGTAGCTGGGGTTACAGGCACCTGCCACCACGCTCAGCTAATTTTTGTATTTTTGGTAGATGGGGTTTCACCATGTTGACCAGGCTGGTCTCGAACTCCTGACCTTGTGATCCACCCACCTCGGCCTCCCAACGTGCTAAGATTACAGGCGTGAGCCACAATGCCTGGCCATAAGTAGTTAATATTTAAACATTTGTTGCATCATATACCACAATCTCAGATATGAGTAGATCATATTCATAAATTCTTTCTTAAACAAAAATTATAATTGTGTTTCTGCTGTGGTATAAACTCTCAATTCCCATCAGATAGTTATCTGGATTGGGCATGGTGGCTCACACCTATAATCCCAGCACTTGGGGAGGCTGACACAGGAGGATTGCTTGAAGCCAAAAGTTCAAGACAAGCCTGGGCAACAGAGCAAGACCCTGTCTTTACAAAAAAAAAAAAAAAAAAAAAAATTGCCAGGCACCATGGTTTTTGCCCTTGGAAGGCTGAGACAGGAAGATCTCTTGAGCCCCAACTGCAGTGAACTATGATTGTGCAACTGTACTCCAACCTAGGCAATACAATGAGACCTCATCACTTAAAAAATAAAAATAAAAGACAGTTGTCCTTTACAATGGCTTTAATCTGAAATTCTTTCTGTCTAACTTGGTCAGGGTAGGAATGATATTTTCCCCTTGAGTGACAGTTTCTTTTTGCAATGTTATCTCAGCCTATAATCCAGTCTGATATTTTAA
>NW_022436981.1:10473771-10540423 GCF_009761245.1 Sapajus apella | reverse complement strand
TGTTACCCAGGCTGGAGTGCAATGGCGCGATCTCGGCTCACCGCAACCTCCGCCTCCTGGGTTCAGGCAATTCTCCTGCCTCAGCCTCCTGAGTCGCTGGGATTACAGGCACGCGCCACCATGCCCAGCTGATTTTTTGTAGTTTTAGTAGAGATGGGGTTTCACCATGTTGACCAGGATGGTCTCGATCTCTTGACCTCGTGATCCACCCGCCTCGGCCTCCCAAAGTGCTGGGATTACAGGCTTGAGCCACCGCGCCCGGCCGAAATTTTCTCTTTTATAAGAAAATCATGCAGATCACCTTTCAATGATTTGCAAAGGGAAATGAATGTAATCTTATGAGAATTTCAAATGATTCTACATTACCTGTGGGATGAATGCATGAAGCCTTTGGTGCCATGCCAGACTACTTTTTAAATTATAACTATTTTGAAAAGAGCAATACAATTGCAAAGAGTAATACAGAAGCAAACCTGCATTTGGATTTCTTCTCCTCTACTGTCTCTACAGGCTTCTTCCATCGAGACTTAAAACCTGAGAACCTCCTCTGCATGGGACCAGAACTTGTGAAAATTGCAGACTTTGGTTTGGCCCGAGAAATCCGATCAAAACCTCCATATACAGATTATGTATCTACCAGATGGTGAATACTGTTTTTCTCAAAAGCATTTATTTGCACTTCTTTAAAAAGATATCATTAAGCTAAGGATAATATTAAAATCACAAACATTAACTTTTCACTAAGGAACAGTGCAGTCTGAAACATGTATTTATAGATATGTTGGTAGTGTACAAGGTTAAAATTTTGTGTTATAAATCATGTTAAAAGAAAACCTATTATGCTTTTCTATAATGTAAATAAAATTTTATATATAGGCCTTCCTGAGGACAGTTTCCCAAAAGAACTATGTAAAATATTCTCCAAAGACCTGCCTTTAAACCATCCAATTGCTATTGTGAAAACTTTGAGACTAGGAATTTGATTTTAAGCCGTTTGCCATGACCGAATAGCCTACACAGAAGTTGTAGGTTTTTTCTCCCTCTCCCTTTCTCTCTTAGTTTTTCCTTCCTCTCTTTTCTCTCTTTTTTCCTAATTCTTACTTTCTCTATGTTTCTCAAAGATGCCATAGAGAAGACTCCTTAGAGAAATGCTCAATAGAAAATATTGTGAACTAGAGAGAAGCACTACTTATCAACAGCAGCCCACGGCAGTTGTGAAGTTCTCCCAATTCCATTACACCACAGTGAACTAGAGAGAAAATAGAAACATATCCACCCCCTCACTGAGAACTGATTGTTATTTAATTTAATGTTTGAGCAGTGGAAGCAATAGCTAGCAGTTCACCTTTGTTCCTCCAGGTACAGGGCTCCAGAAGTACTCCTGAGGTCTACCAACTACAGCTCCCCCATTGACGTCTGGGCTGTGGGCTGCATCATGGCTGAGGTGTACACCCTCAGGCCACTCTTCCCTGGGGCCAGTGAAATTGACATGATATTCAAAATTTGCCAAGTGCTGGGGACACCAAAAAAGGTAATGATACAGAACAAAGGCCAGTGGGCCAAAGCCAGCAGCTTCCCATGCTCCCTCCGCCCAGCCCTGTTCAGCACTGGCACCATTGGGCACCTGCCCATTCTAGACTCTTTGTCTTGACCTCAGTCATTCTCCACTGCCCACGTTCTCAGACACATTTGGCTTCTCTTCTTCCTCCTAAAGTATGACATCTGTCATGGCTCCCTCTGCCTTCCTCTCTATATCATCTCACCTCCCTTGCAGAACTCCTTGGTTCTCATTGCTACGATTCATGCCTGTTCAGACGTCGCTTGACCGTAATCCTTAGCCCCCGACTCCCTACATTATTACTCCACTCACATGTTTCCAATTCTCTATGGGATTTTCTCCTGACTCCCTCACCATCACCTCAAACTCATCATGTCTGAAACATTGCCTTTTGTTTACCATCCTGCTAGCTTCCTTCTTTCATTCTCCATATCTGTTTGTGGTACGATCAGCATCCCAGAGCCCCCACCTTGAGGCTGAATTTCAGCTTTACCTTCTGTCTTTCTCTTACTCCCCTTTTCCTTGATCCAAGCAGTTGGTGGGTAAACGCTGTTGAATATTGCCACGTCACATGTCTCACATAGCTCCCGTCCTTTCAAGTCCACTGCTGCCATCACAGACCGAACCACAGTCACCTACCTATGTCTAATGGTATCTTCTCCATCTTTCTGCCTTCAAGTATTTTCACCCTGGCTTTTTGTTCAGTCTGTGGCCAGATTCAACCTCCTAAAGGACAGCTCTGGTACTGCCTTCCCCTTATAAAAGTATTGGTTGACTCACCATTGCCCAGCCTCGTAACTCCTATTCCTATCCCCACTTCACACCTGTACACCTACCAGCTGCGTGCCCTGGAATTTCCCTGCTTCTGTGCTCTGTACATTTACCTTCTGCCTGAGTGATGTCTGTCACATGGCCATCAGTAATCCTCTTTCTCATGTTTCTCTAATCTCCTCCCCATCTTCAGCTGTGTTCTGTCTTATTAATATAATTATTTGTGTTAATAAGTTGTTTCCTAGACTGTAAGCTCATTCAGGACAAAGATTTGCTGTATGTTTATTTTCCCAGGTCCCAGGACCATTGCTGATACAGACTAGATCCTCAAAAATTGTTTTAAATCATTTGAATGAATTACTAATACCGCTTCTTTAAGAAAGTTTCCTAAGTCCACTGCTGGAATCTTTCTCCTCTGTGTATCTGTACCTGTACCTCTCTTGCAGCTTTTTTCACTTTTTTTTTTCCATTTATTTATTTTATTGCATTTTAGGTTTTGGGGTACATGTGAAGAACATGCAAGATTGTTGCATAGGTACACACGTGGCAGTGTGATTTGCTGCCTTCCTCCCCATCACCTACATCTGGCATCCCTCCCCTTGCTATCTCTCCTCAACTCCCCACCCCCCACCGTCCCTCCCCTATTTCCCCCCAACTGACCCCAGTGTGTAGTTGCTCCTCTCCTTGCGTCCATGTGTTTTCATTGTTCAACACCCGCCTATGAGTGAGAACATGTGGTGTTTGATGTTCTGCTCTTCTGTCAGTTTGCTGAGAATGATGGTTTCCAGGTTCATCCATGTCCCTACAAAGGACACAAACTCATCGTTTTTGATGGCTGCATAATATTCCATTGTGTATATGTGCCACATTTTCCACACTACCAGACTTCAAACTATACTACAAGGCTACAGTAATCAAAACAGCATGGTACTGGTACCAAAACAGAGATATAGACCAATGGAACAGAACAGAGGTCTCGGAGGCAACACAACATATCTACAACCATCTGATCTTTGACAAACCAGACAAAAGCAATGGGGAAAGGATTCCCTGTTTAATAAATGGTGTTGGGAAAACTGGCTAGCCATGTGCAGAAAGCAGAAACTGGACCCCTTCCTGACACCTTTCACTAAAATTAACTCCAGATGGGTTAAAGACTTAAACATAAGACCTAACACCATAAAAACCCTAGAAGAAAATCTAGGCAAAACCATTCAGGACATAGGCGTAGGCAAGGACTTCATGACCAAAACACCAAAAGCATTGACAACAAAAGCCAAAATAGACAAATGGGACCTAATCAAACTCCACAGCTTCTGCACAGCAAAAGAAACAGTCATTAGAGTGAATCGGCAACCAACAGAATAGGAAAAAATTTTTGCAGTTTACCCATCTGACAAAGGGCTGATATCTGTAATTTACAAAGAACTAAAGCAGATTTACAAGAAAAAAACAAACAAGCCCATTCAAAAGTGGGCAAAGGATATGAACAGATACTTTACAAAAGAAGACATACATGAGGCCAACAAACATATGAAAAAATGCTCATCATCACTGGTCATCAGAGAAATGCAAATCAAAACTACATTGAGATACCATCTCACTCCAGTTAGAATGGCGATCATTAAAAATCTAGAGACAACAGATGCTGGAGAGGATGTGGAGAAATAGGAACACTTTTGCACTGTTGGTGGGAGTGTAAATTAGTTCAACCATTGTGGGAGACAGTGTGGTGATTCCTCAAGGACCTAGAAATAGAAATTCCATTTGACCCAGCAATCCCATTACTGGGTATATATCCAAAGGATTATAAATCGTTCTACTATAAGGACATGTGCACACGAATGTTCATTGCAGCACTGTGTACAATAGCAAAGACCTGGAACCAACCCAAATGCCCATCGATGATAGACTGCACAGGGAAAATGTGGCTTTTGTCACTTTTTACTCTGCATTATTACTCTGTTTTTAATTAAATGTCCTCTTTTATCTTTTAGAACAGTAATATCTTTAAGGGCAGGATTTATATTGGATCTCCAACAACACTAAGCATATAGGAGGCATTCTAGAGCTATCAAGTGAATGAATGATAAAAGCTATACATATTGCCACTTGGCTTTTAAAAAGAGTAGGGGAAAAATTACCTTAGCCTGTATGTTATAAAATAGAAGAGTGTTAGAACTCAAAGGAACCATAAAGACCATTTCTTTTGCATTTTCTATCATTCACTCCAACATTTAGTGTCCCACAGAAATGATGCATGAAAAAGTGGAAAGTTTGACACTTTTGAGACTGGGTGAAGCACCTTTCCTTACTGCTGGTCTTCTCCACATGTATACTTTGAATCATCAAGTTGAAGATATAAGTAGAGTTTCACAATTTATTTGCCCAGGAACAGGATGTTTTGTTTTATGTTGTTTTCCCCCAAAGAATATCTCATTGGCAGTTTCCAGAACCTCTGTCTCATGGAACACAGTTGGGGAAATATTAATTTGGTTCAATCCCAAAATCTCAACAGATGGGCTATCTTACATAAAGATTATAAAACAAGTTGGCAAATCTGATATCTTTTCCACTCCTCCCCAGATTTCATGGTTTTGGTAATCTTTCTATTTATACAACTCTATTTCTCATTCCATACAGTGCTATGGTAATGAATGTGGGTGGTTAATGAATGTGAGTGGGTAATGACATGGTTGCCTTTCCATTTGGGCGCACACACCAGAATACAAACTTATATCACAGCAATTGGCTGAGCAAGGTTTTCTATCTTTTCCTTCTTTCAGACGGACTGGCCTGAAGGCTACCAACTTTCAAGTGCAATGAACTTCCGCTGGCCACAGTGTGTACCCGATAACTTAAAGACCTTGATTCCCAATGCTAGCAGTGAAGCAATCCAGCTCCTGAGAGACATGCTTCAGTGGGATCCCAAGAAACGACCAACAGCTAGTCAGGTTTTCCTCCATTTTCTTCTGCTTGATGTGCTTCTTATGAATTCATATCTAACTCCGAATAATTTCTTTAAATTGCGTAGGAAATATTTAGTATTATGGGTGAGAAATAGTACAGAATACCACTAATGGTGTACTACATAAGGTATGAGAACTTAAAATAGTTTGAAACTTACTGGGTATAAAGTAATTAAGATGTAAACAATATAGTTGCTTTGAAAATATAGTTCACATGATACATCACCATTTGTATGGAAATGGAAATAAACATATATTTTTCTGCCTTTGGAGAATGTTTTCAAATCTATTCTCTATGAGTTACAATTATATAGTAGTTTGTTTATAAGCCAGTACTGGTTGTTAAAATGTAACTTCATATCATGTAAAGTCCGACTGATTCATGACCTAAAGAGATCAGATGAGGTAGAGCTAGGAGAGTAACTGCACTTAGCATTTCATAGCACTTTACAGTGTGCAAATGCTTGAGTATGTTTTATATGATTTTCACTTGAAATGAAGTCAGGTTCTCTGACTTCATAGCTCCTGCTTTCCCAACGACTTAGACTTAAATAATGAAATATAACCAAAAGAGGTGTGGTAATGCTGTGGGCTCTTATCACTCACAGGCCTCTTGCAAGCCTCCTATTGTGGTAGTTATGTCTGGCCCCTTTGCAGCTTGTCTCATTGACAGTTACATTGCTCAGAGGATCAAATAAATGACCAATTCTAATCAGAGAAAATGATTCAGAAGAAGAGGAGTGATGAGGATATTTGAAGAAAGTGCCAACATGGTGGTAGAATTTGTGATAGCAGGGGAGATGATAGCTGGAGGAATAGTTAAGGAGTGTAGAAAAGCAGTTTCCACAAGCTCAAGGAAGAAATAACCACAATTTGGTGTCATAAGACTTTGGATGGCTCGAGAGTTAGAAGGCTCTCAGAAATGCACTCCTGGTGGTGAAATTCACAAATATCTGCAGGGCAGGAAAGCAGCTTTTCGATGAACGCAGTTTTTTAAAGGATGCGTATAAGAAATGAAAAAGATTCTATAACCAGAAACCAAGAGAGGAATGTATGCTTTTAAGAATAGTGTGAAAAGCTAAAAATACCCCCCAAATCAGTTAAGACTTGCAAAAATGTCTGCAACTACAGAGAAGGCTTTCAAACTATAATAGATGCTAATATCTGGGACCTCTACCAGGTTATCCCCATTAATTGCCTCTGTATCTACACTTGCATATAATCATCACAGATGTTTATAACTGTCCCAGGCTTGCTAAGAAAGATTATGCTATCCTTAATGACTTTCATTCAAAAAGACGAGAATACAGGGAATATTTCAGAAAGAATTGTAAACCCCAAACCTTAAGTTATCTCTTGGCTATATAGAAAACTCAGTTATCCAGAACAACTGACAGCGTTTTGTTCTTGATAGAGAAGGTTTAACTATATCATGTTTTACACTTCTGGCACTTTCGGGGTAAAAGCATATGTGCCTGCTTATTTTGTACTCAATTCTTCAGTGTCTTCCAGGATCATTATGTTCGGTTCTTTCAGTTTTTAATTATTATTTTTTTCTTCTTCCATGGAATGAGGAAATAGGCTTAGAAGGATGAAGTACCCTATTTAAGACACATAGCAAATGAGTTACAAAACCAGGATCTGTGTTGATCCAGAATGCTTTTTAGAAGTAGCCAGGGTAACAGCAGTGTCACTGGCTACTATATAGAAATGATTTTGTGTTGCAATCATTACATATATTTTATGGTATCTTAGATAAGAAAAATCACAAGGGTATTACAAATTCAAGATGCTGTTTTCTAGTTGGGCTAAGAAACGGTAGTAAACTGGTCACAATGAAATATAGCCCAGTAATCAAGATAGTAGCAACTTTCCTGGCTAGACTTTTCTCCTAAAGCCTTCTTTGTCATTCCAGGCACTTCGATATCCTTACTTCCAGGTTGGACACCCACTAGGCAGCACCACACAGAGCCCTCAGGAATCAGGAAAACCACAGAAAGGCATCCTGGAAAAGGCAGGCCCACCTCCTCATATTAAGCCAGTCCCTCCTGCCCAGCCACCAACCAAACCACACACACGAATTTCTTCACGACAACATCAAGCCACCCAGCCCTTTCTGCATCTCACGTACCCCTACAAAGCAGAGGTCTCCAGGACAGATCACCCGAGCCATCTCCAGGAGGACAAGCCAAGCCCGTTGCTTTTCCCAGCCCTCCACAACAAGAATCCCCAGTCGGTGAGCAGCCCAGATTCACTAGTGAGCTTTGTGTCTGCTTATTCCTCTTCTGACCCCACTTATTGTGTGACATATTTTCTCTTTCCGTATACAGAGTCTAATCACGGTAGATTTACGTTTGCAACAACATGGAATTGTGAAAAGACCCTTGGCTTTGGAGTGAAAGATCTAAATTCAAGTTCTGGATGTGCCTGTTAATAACATTGTCACTCATGGGGACAGCTGTAGGGTAGTGGTTGGGAGCTGGCCTCTGCAGCCAGACCGCCAGGGGTTCAAATCTCAGCTGTGCTATTTAATAGCTTTATACCTGTGCAATTTACCTGGCCTCTCTGTTCCTCATTTTCCTCATCTGTAAACTAAGGATAATAATAGTAGCTAACTGCTACAACTGCTTTCAGGACTAATGAGTTAAAACGAAAAGAATTCAGAATAATACCTGGCACCTAGTTACAACTCCGTAAAGGTTAGTAGTTGTTATCATTCATCCCTGTGGACTCAGTTTCCTCATCCGTAAAACGAAGAGTATAGCGCACATCTTACCTACCAGACAGGGTTGTTCATGAAGATCAAAGGTCATGATATTTATAAGATGTTTTGAAAAGCATAGAAGCACTGTATTAATATTTATAATTGTTACCCATATTATTGCTGTTAATCAATACTGTTAATGCTGGGCTATTAACTGAGCCCAGATCCTTCTGCTCCTCTTGGGCTGGTTTTCAAGAGAAAACAATGAGTGTTAGATTTAATAAAATAATAACCTTACAAGGGGTTCTGTTTTTTACTAGCTTTGCAGTGCTGTCTGAAGAGGCCAACTTTCTATCACTTGTTCGAAAAAGTGGCACTTTC
The DNA here is from genome assembly GCF_009761245.1 of Sapajus apella. NCBI lineage: Eukaryota > Metazoa > Chordata > Mammalia > Primates > Cebidae > Sapajus > Sapajus apella. The sequence goes on along the minus strand of NW_022436981.1, from coordinate 10,532,040 downwards.
TGTGTCGGTTAGTATTTGCTGAGTGCTGGCCCCCAGCCACAATAGTGTGAGACATTGCCAGATCAGGGTGGCATCTCTGGCCTGTTCACTTTATTCCAGCATACAATTTCGAAGTGGTGTGTGTATGGAAATGTCCTGTTGTAGCTAATTCTTTATAGCTAAGAGATAGTAACCATACCTACTGAGAAGGAAAAAAAAAAAAAAAGCATTATCTGCATTGATTTCTGTAAAAGGTCAGGCAAGCTGACATCTTAGCCTTAATTTCTTTCATCCATTTTTATAACAGTAGAAATCACATGAACTCATCTAGGATGAGACTGTGCATGAATCTAGTCACCTTTCTGGTGTGTGAGAAATACCTTAAACATTTTTTTATCCTTATTTTACACAACTTTAACGTCTTCAGTGGATGGCAGCTGATGTGATCCATGCAGGATGAGTGAGACAGAAAGATTGGGAATGTGTTTTCCACAATTGCCCTTCAGATCAGCAATGCTATGCCCCAGGAGCCTCCTTTGCATAGCAGAGGAAGTTTAGAATGGAGATTACTCATGGATGAGTTCCATTAATGCCAAGTATTGCTTCCCCCTCCCCACCCCACTTGTTTACACAGAAAATCGCAGCTGGCCTGGAACACAAAAATGGTGAGATAAAGCCAAAGAGTAGGAGAAGGTGGGGTCTTATTTCCAGGTCGGCAAAGGATTCAGATGATTGGGCTGACTTGGATGACTTGGATTTCAGTCCATCCCTCAGCAGGATCGACCTGAAAAACAAGAAAAGACAGAGTGATGACACTCTCTGCAGGCAAGTGTGCTGCTCACATTCATAAACACACTGAAGCTGGGATTTGTGAGATTATTGGTACATATCTGAGGATATATGCTGTCTCTCATGCTGACCCAAGCCATGCTGTCTTCATTCAGGTTTGAGAGTGTTTTGGACCTGAAACCCTCTGAGCCCGTGGGCACAGGAAACAGTGCCCCCACTCAGACGTCATATCAGCAGCGAGACACACCCACCCTGAGATCTGCAGCCAAGCAGCACTATTTGAAGCACTCTCGATACTTGCCTGGTAATATAAATGACTTGGCTTTACTTTGACTTTTGATAAGAAATCCTGTCCTTGGAATCACGTATCACTCACAAAGATTCTGTTTTAGAAGGCAGATACTAGGGGATTCCCTTCAGAACTGAGGGACACATCACAGAAATATTTGCTGAAGCCCAAGCTTCACATTTTTTTTTTTTTTAAACGGAGTCTTGCCCTGCTGCCCAGGCTGGGTGCAATGGTGGTACCTTGGCTCACGACAGTCTCTGCCTTCTGGGTTCAAGTGATTCTCCTGACTCAGCCTCCCGAGTAGCTGGGACTACAGGTACCCACCACCACACCCAGCTAATTTTTGTATTTTTTACTAAAGATGGGGTTTCACCATGTTGACCAGGCTGGTCTTGAACTCCTGACCTCAAGTGATCCACCCACCTCAGCCTCCCAAAGTGCTGGATTACAGGCATGAGCCACTGTGCTAGCCTCAGGCCTCATATTTTTATCTTTTATAGTCACTCAAGATACGAAATATGGTATAGGAAACTGGGTCCAGCCTCCAGGGAGAAAGGAACTGGCAAGAGCTGGGTGGCGTGTCTGAGGCCCCTCTACCAGACCAGGTTTAGGGGAAATTGCCAATAGGGAAACCAGGACAGAAGCTTAGACACACCATCCTGGCAGTAATATGGGGGTTAAATATCAGTGCTATAGTTTTGTGGGTTCCCAAGCCTTTCTCTTGATTTTCTATATTCCAAACGTACATTAGTGAATCATTCATTCAATACATGTGTATCAAGCATCTACTGCATGCCAAGCACTGGGAATATTATTGCAAACGAAATAGCCAAGCAGAGCCACTCAGTCGCACAACTCTGGGAAATTCCTTCATGTTGTGGTCTACACAGCGGTTTTATACAGCAGCTTTGCAAACAACACCCTCACCCTCACACAGCTCACATGCTAGCGGTGGGAGTGAGACTTTAATAGATAGACACACAGTAATCACAGATCGTAAAAGAATGGTCAGGTAGGGCCTCTCTGAACAAGTGACTTGGCTGGGCCCTAAAGAATGAGAAGGAACCAAATGTGCAGAGAGCTGAGGGCAGAGCACAGCAGGGAGAGGGGAACAGTGAGTGAAAGATCTGGAGCCAGGAGTGGGCTTGTCCTGTGAGAGGAACGGCAGAGGCCAGTGTGGCCAGAGCACTGTGGGAAAGGAGGTGACATAACGTGTAGTATGAGGCATCTTTTGGGGCCTTGTAAGAAATTTGAATTTTACTTCATGAGCAGTGAGAAGTCCTTGAAGGGTTTTAACTGAAGGAGTGATGTGGTTGTACCAACACCTCTGTGCTGAGTAGGGAGGGGCCGGCAAGCTGTAGCTGTCATCCAGGTGAGGGGGATGGCGGCACAGGCTGGGGTGCAGTCAGAAGGGAGGGATGGGGTGGGAATGGCAGGCCCTCCTGATGCATGAAATTCCTCACCGTCTGGGAATGTCGTCTAAATACTGCTAAACTTCATCAGGATTGACATTTTGGTCTTAGAAGATTGGCCTGACAGGCCCCAGGATGATCCAGAAGAGAGATCCAGATAACAGGTGTAGGGTGATGCAGTAGGCAGGGCCAAGCCTTGAATTACAGTGACCACAGGCAGAAAGGAGCAGGGAGTGAATCCGAGAGCTTTTTATTTCTTTTTGGTTGTAGAGGAAGGAGAAGAAGGATAAAGGGGGAATTTAAACTGTCAGTTCTGAAAAATAGCTGCAGTGCCAGTGGGAATGGGGGTGATCTGGAGGAAAAGTGGCTTTTGTCCTGAGGTCAAGGTCAAGGCAGCCCCATTCTGGGAGGCCTTGGGTGTGAGGGACCACAGTCGGTGAGAGTTCCTTGTACAGACCAGAGTCATCAGCACGTGAGGGTAGCAATGGTCCTGGTTGGGTGAGAAGAACCCTGGGGACAAGACAGAACGAGGAGAGCAGAGAGCTGCAGAGTTGGAGGCTAGGGGTTTGGGATAGAGAAGAAACTGAAGACTGAAAGGAAGTGGTCTGTAAAGGGGAAGAACAGAACGTCCAGCAGCTGCAAAGCCCAGGATGGCACGAGAGGGTCAAGATGTGGAACAGATCCATTGGTAGAAGCGGAAGAGGCCTCTCTTGGGCACCTATAAGTGAGACGTCTTTCCTCTGACATCTGTCAGATGACATCATCACACTCAGTTTTTGTTTTGATTATTGCATTATAGAATGTTTTTGACAAATGGCATTCTGCATTAATTTCATCTTTGTAGTCTGGTATAAGATTCAATGTGTATTTTGCATTTTAAAATCATTTCTTCTCTATTAGGGATAAATATAAGAAACGGCATACTCTCGAATCCTGGCAAGGACTTTATTCCACCTAATTCGTGGTCTAGTTCTGGCTTGTCTGGAAAATCTTCAGGGACAGTGTCAGTAATCAGCAAAGTAAATTCAGGTGAGTAATGATCATTAACCCCCAAATTTGCAAAAAACAAATTCCCTGGATGCAGTAAGGTGGGCACAGGGAACCATGGGACGAGCTTTGGAAGCACAGGGGCCTTTGTGGTCTGAAAGCTCAGGCCTCTTTTCCAGCCCTATCCTCCTGTCTCTTTCTTGGCTGTGGTCCCTGGGAACTCAGCCAGCTCCCATAGGAGTCTGCCTTCAAGGGTAGCTGGGGAGTAGAGCACAGTCTTCCCTGGCTCAAGGGAAGGAAAGGAAACAAAAATACCTGGACAGACTACTACTAGGCCGGACGGCCAAGGCCCTGGCTGCAGCAGACACCCTCCTCCTGAGATAGAAGTCACCCTTGGCTGTGTCTGCCTTGTTCCAGCCCATCCCCTCCTTCTGATGACCCAACTGCAGACCCAGTATCAAGATCCCTTCTAGTTGGAAGGTGGACAGTTTGGAAGGCCCTCCCCACTCTTTTTGTTAAATGGATGAATGAATTTCCTGAGTCCTAATGCTGACCAACCCTGTTCACAGTAGAAGCGTTTCCCACATCAGTTTTCCCTCACGCAGGCAGCCCCTGCCAGGTGCTGCTTCCCCTCTGCACTGCCAACTGGGCTTCGCTTCTCCCTGCCCTCATCCATTAAGTGTTTGTTTATCTTAAGGAATACAAAAAAGAAAGAGATAGTATAGCAATGCCTGTATAGCCACCACTCAGCTTAAGAAGTCAAACTTTGGCCAGGCAAGGTGGTTCATGCCTGTAATCCCAACACTTTGGGAGGCTGAGGCAGGCAGATCACTTGAGGTCAGGAATTCAAGACCAGCCTGGCCAACATGGCAAAACCCTGTCTCTACCTAAAATATAAAAATTAGCCATTCATGGTGGCAACAGGCCTATAATCCCAGCTACTCAGGAGTCTGAGTCAGGAGAATCACTTGAACCTGGGAGGTGGAGGTTGCAGTGAGCCGAGATTGTGCCACTGTACTCCAGGCTTGGTGATAGAGCAAGATTCTGTCTCAAAAAAAACAACAAAAAACAAACAAAGTTAAACTTGGCAAATGCACATAAAGCCCAGTGTCTGGGCCTTTCCTTCCCATCCTCCCTCCTTCCCCTTACCACCCTCCATGCCAGCCTAATCAAGTTTTTATTTGGGTTTGTATAAACTTCATAGTGTGGCTTTGCAGGTTTTAAAATTTATTTGAACATAATCTTGGATCACTGCTTCATGCATTTTAATAAATATGTGTATAGCTATTATAGAGATATATATTATAAAACATATATACACAATACCATAACTTATTATTTATGTAGACTATGATTTATGTATGCCTTCTCTTCTTGATAAACATGTAAGTTGTTTGCAATTTTTGCTACTAGAAAAAGAGCTGAGATGATTATTGTACCCTATTGTTACGCACAAGTGTCAGGATTCCTCTGGGTATGATAAATAGTGGTCAACATTTTATTTTATTTTATTTTATTTTATATTTTATTTTTTTATTTATTTGAGATGAAGTGTTGCTCTGTTCCCCAGGCTGGAGTGCAGTGGCACAATCTCGGCTCACTGCAACCTCTGCCTCCCAGGTTCAAGCAATTCTCTTGCTTCAGCCTCCCTTGTAGCTAGGATTACAGGCGTATGCTACCACACCCAGGTGTTTTTTTGTTTGTTTTTTGTTTTCGTATTTTTAGTAGAAACAGGGTTTCACCATGTTGAGCAGGCTGGTCTAGAACTCTGGTGATCCATCCACCTCAGTCTCCCAACATTCTGGGATTACAGGTGTGAGCCATCAGAGTCAACATTTTAGGTTAAAGGGTGTGCTCATCTTCAACTTCACAGATACTGCCAAACAGCTCTCCAGTAGGATATGGGAGTTGCTCTGCATCCTTGATGCCACTTGGTACTGTCTGACAAGTGTGAAATGTTGTCCTCTTGTGGTTTAAACTTGCATGTGCTGTTTACTAATGGGGTTCATCATCTTTTCCTGTGTTTGTTGACTATATGTTTTTTCTCTTTTATGACTTACCTATTCAAATTATCTTCCCATTTTTCTTCATTCACCAAAGTGTGAAATGCACTCCCGCTGACCAACACAACTCCTCACACAGGCATTCCAGCCTGTGTTTCCTACTCTGCTTTAAGCAGTTGCTAAAAAGCCTCTGTGTTGTGGAAACAGAGCAACTGTACCACTTATTGACTTTTCTTAATGGATAGAACTTCCATTTTTATAATGCGCAATAATGACAGTCTTCATTATTCCATGTGTACCTTCAAGCCTTAATAATAAGAATTATAGATATTCATTCACCCATCCAATATTAACTGATTACCTGCTATATGCAAGGCATTCAGTTATCCTCCCCAGAGTACAAAGATAAGTAGCATACAGTCCCTGCCCTTAAAGCTCTCCCAAGTGGAAATGACATAAAAAGTGAATGTATTTAGTATTTTTTAAAATGGTTAATTTTTCTGATGTGGATAAGAATATTTAGTATGTTATTACTTATCACAGCTAAATAATATAACCTGGTGTGTTGATCTGTAAGAAAATGGTTAAATGGACTATGGTTTAGCCATACTCTAGAATATATGTATACTGACATGGAAGGATAGCTATATTATGGAGTAAAGAAAGCAAATTTTAGAACAGTCTAAAACTACTCTTACAAAAGGAAATAAAAAATGTCACAGCCAACCAATCCTGCATTGGCTGCCCCCTACAGGAGCAGCGCTGTCTTTGACCCTTACAGTCTTTGTGACAGGGTCAGAAAAACTAGCCAGGTGTGGTGGGATGTTCGGCTCAGAATTCATTTTTATCACGATTTGCTATTTTCCCTCAAAGTAAACACTTGGTTTGTTATTGCCCTGCAATGCTGTCATTTAACCTTTTGATGTCCTGGGTCCATGTCTTTGTGGTAAAAGAGCTTTTTGCTTTTGCAAATCAGTTGGTTCCAGCTCTACAAGTTCTAGTGGACTGACTGGAAACTATGTCCCTTCTTTTCTGAAAAAAGAAATTGGTTCTGCTATGCAGAGGGTACACCTGGCACCTATTCCAGACCCTTCCCCTGGTGAGTTCTATTTTAAATGATTCATGAATTGACTCAATAAATGGTTACTCAACAACTACTCTTGACATGATTGTTCATCTTACAACTGCATGTTGTAGGCTTGGGATCCACCAATAAATGAGACTTGCCCTCTACAGATAATAAGTAAGCTGAATAAGTGCTATATAACATATAGTAAGTCAGATGCTTACTGACTCACTGCTAAGAAGAAAAATACAGCAGACAGGAGGTAGGGATTATGGGGGTTGGAGTGTGGGGTACAGGTTGCAATTTTAGATAGAGTAGCTAAAGAAGAGCTCACTGCAAAGGAGTTGTTGAGTAAAGACCTGGAGGAGGTGATTGAGCAAGCATGCGGTATGAGTGAGGCTTTTCCAGACAGGAGATTCTTCTGTGCTTGAGCTTTGAGGCAGAACTGGCCTGACAAATTCAAGGAGCAGGAAGGACGCCAGAGTGCGGGAGTGACATGAGTGAGAGGGGGCGTAGCAAGACGAGGTCAGGGGCGGTAAGCATGTTGTCATGGATTCTGAGTGACGTGGAGCCCCCAGAGGGCTTTGAGTCCAGAAGTGAGGTGATCTGACAGCGATCTTCACGGGCTCCCCCAAGCTGCTGTTGTCATTAGACTGAAGCAGGGGCAAGGCTGGAAGCAGGGAATCCAATTAGGAGGATGTTGAAATTATCCAGGCAAGAAGTGATGCTGGCTTGGGCCAGTGTGGTAATAGTTGAGCTGGTAAAAAGCTACCAGGTTCTGTAAATATTTAGAAGGTAGAGCTAAGAGGATATGCTGACAAATTATATGTGGGACATGAAAAAAAGAGGAGCCAAGAATCATGCCATTATTTTTGGCCTGACAACTTTAAAATGTTGTCTTTAACTGCAGTAGAGAAGATTATAAGAACGAGACAACTTGCTCCTCTTGAACTTCTTATTTTCTCATGTTTTTGTCACCAGAATGCAATTCTTTGCACTTTGCTTGCATTGGCCCCATATCAGTCCTGTCAGCCTTTTTCTTTCATTGCAGGTTATTCCTCTCTGAAGGCCATGAGACCTCATCCTGGGCGACCTTTCTTCCACACCCAGCCTAGAAGCACTCCCGGGTTGATACCACGGCCTCCAGCCGCCCAGCCAGTGCATGGCCGGACAGACTGGGCTTCCAAGTACGCATCTCGGCGATGACTATCTGCCTTGGTGATGAATCTCTTCGTAGGGAGAAGCAGGACGCTTTTTCTCAGCTGACGAATGTTCTACCTGCAAGACGTGAAGAGGGCATAAAAGCAAATCAACACTTTATAGTTATTCTGAACTAAGACATGTCAATATTCTTTTTTAAAGTTTTTTTTTTAATATTGATTTGAATGCAGTACGCTTTTTTGTATAAAATTATTTTATTCTAAAACTGGGTCCCATTATTTTCTTAAACAACAGCATTTTGTATATATGGATTATGTTTTAGCATTTTATACAGTCAACTTTGTAATGAACTTTTAAAAGATTAATTGATTTTCCTTTGGGGTTCCAGATAATATTTTATACAGATTTTGAAAAATGTAATAATATTAATGCAGTATTGCAACAGGGGTGCAATTTAAGGCTATGTGATAGAGGCTCAGTGTGTGCAGTTATTTATGAAGTGGTTAAATTTTAAGTATGGCTCACTAGGTACTTCAGCCTTTCTTGGACTGTTGTTAGAAAAGTGATCCTCTGCTTTTCCTAATAAGTCATTGGTTTGGTTTTTGGGTACCACCCTGCTGCTGCTCTAAAAAAACTATTAGATAATTGGCTTTGTTTTATTTTTGTTCCCCAGATGAAAGAAGACTAAATAAATACATTTTAAAAAATTTTCCCAACACCCTTTAATTTGGCTTCAGATAGCAAATGAAACCAGGCTTAATCATATTATGCCATTATATTCTCATTTATTCTATTTTTGAAATCAAATTGTATGTGTACCAATAAAAGGAGAGCTTTCTGCATCAAAAGGCTCTCAACATAAAGGTTAATACAGTCAATCAAACTTACATTCCTGCAAAGGTGCATAGCCAAAAAACTAAGTATCAAAGCAGCAGAAGGTTTCGATGGTAATAACTGAGATGGAATTTTGCGCCTGGCTCAGTTCTCCAGATCCGGCTAGGAGCAGTCAATGACTAATCTTCTATCCTAGCCAAATTCTCAGGACAACTGGGGAGCAGAAAGAGTTATGGCAGAGGTTCCACTCATCTGCGAAGTCACAGTCACATGCCACGTTTGATTTCCTAACCCTGGTGTAGTATCTTTCAAGAGTGAGAACTTTATGTGTTGGGCAGAGGCTGTTTCATTGAGAGGAATGTTTACAACAATTTCGAAAATGACAAAGCCAGTTTGGAGACAGAAAAAGACAAAAGGTCCATCTCTATATGGTACATTTGCCTCATTCACGGTTACCTTAAAGGCAAGAGGGAAAGTCACCATCAGTGAATGCAATGTAATCTCAAGAGCGTATTGACTCATATTCTCTTAAGGGCTCAAACTACTCTCTGTTGGTTCTGGGTTCCAGGATAATGGCAGGTTGAACCATATGTAAGTGATCATTTTTATAAGTTAAAATGATAGGTGAAATGAATATAGACACTTCCATATGGTTCAACCGAATGAGTTGGTAAATAATTGCTTTGGTGTATTAATAATATGTTGCATTCTGAACGAATTACCATGGCTTCCAAAGGGCCCTAACCTAAAATCAGAGAGTAATTTATGCTTTGGAGAATCTGACTCAAAAATATACTTGACCAAGCACCGTGATTCCTAGGGGCATGAGAAAAGCACATAATGGATGTGGATGTGATAGGTGGTCTTTTCCTGTTAACAAGCTGGCAGCAAAGCTTCGGAAAATATACATGCAAGCACAACTTGAAGCTGAATTCATTTCTGTATTATATTCTCAACTCATTATCTAAAGCATCAGAAAATGTGTTTTCAGAGATGAGTCCTTTACTATAAGGTTAAAATTTATTTTCCTTTTCTGTATTATATATAAAGAGTAAATTAATCTGAAACCTTGCCCAGCTTGCTGGAAAGCAGGTTTTAAATTGTAAATATTCCTTAGAGGAGCAAATGGATTGTTTAATACCATAGTCTTGGTAATCTAGCTTATATAAGGTCATTACATTTTTTTAATTGAAAAACCTAGTTACTTAATTATTTCACATTATAAAATTGTTTTTCTAATACTTTTGTAGGGCCCAAATTCAGAAAATACTTCACTCTCTTCCTTTTATGCTTTCCTTTGTTTACCAGCAGACAACTTCCTGGGGAAACCAAACCATATTCATAAAAAAGTCAAGTAGCTGATGTGCAGTTGAGAAAACTAGAGGACTGAAAAAACAAATTCTAACTAGCAAATGCTATGAAGGACTCTTCCTCCCCCTCTCTGAAATGGGTGAAGGACTAATTGTGTATACAAGCTATGCACTATAGAAGGGAATATTAACCATTTCTTTTGTCTCTTTCTGTTTTTGTTCTGACTGAGATCTGTTACATGAAAATAAAATGCTACTTGTTAGCTATATTTTTTGTTATTATAGAATTATAAAATGTAATATAAGACCAACAGAAATGATGTACCTGTAACTGTACCTATCAGGACCATACCTCATTTACAATCAGAAAGCTTACTGGGATGTCAGGAAATGATACAGGGTTGGTTCTCATTTCATGCTGAAAGGAGACAAAAGTTCAGTGACAAAGGTGTGCTGTGCGGGCACCGATGTGCCCCATGTAGAGTGAGCAGAGCAGGGAAAACTGCATTTGCATAAAACTACTCTTGACATGGTTGTTCATCTTACAATAAAATTTCATTCATTACCAAGCCCTCAACCCAGCTCATATATGATAGGTTTTATGTAGGAAGAAACTTGATTTTCAAATAATTTTTAAAGTGTATCTCTTACCTAAAGGACTATATACATCTAATAAAGTAACACTTTGTCATTTTCTGGAGTTATCAAAAATTGTATACCATCAAGACAGCACAAAATGAGAATTATTTTGTTTTTAAGTGCAACTACAGGTACTGTTGGAGTTAATGGGCACCATGCTGTCTCATGAAGTAGCATTTCCCTACCATCAAGCCATTGTTTTGTGCCATTTAAAAGAGGAAAAAAAGGAATTTAGGCTGTACATTTCAGTTCAGTGTATGACCAAAAGCAATATGTTTATAAGAAGATGTTTGACATACTCTTATTTTATATCATTTAAAGCATACTGTAGCAATTTGTTTGTTTAATATATGTAGTTAATTTTTAGAATTATTTTTACTATTTCCGACCAAATGTACTGTACTTTTATATAATTTATTGTAAGGAGTTTCTCATGGAAACCATTAGGAAGACAGACTGGAGGTAAATATCACATAAATCTGTATTACCAGTTTCTCATAGACACTGTGCTAATGTGAATTTTAGATGAACTGAATCAAGTCTTCTGTTCTCAGATATCTCAGTACAGATAGAAATTAGTCACCTGATTTGATTACAATGGAGTAACTGACGATATATTTATTTATAAAGCAAATTTTCATAACAATGAGAAGATAGGAAGACAGAAAACCACTTAAGCAAGACCCTTCTGAAATAAAAATGTTACTTTTTAAATAGTTTGTCCTGAGGTGTTTAAAAATGTCAACCTTATGTAAGGAAAAATTTCCTGCTCCAAATAAAGTTGAAGTTTAAGAAAAATTGATTTGAGTGTTCTGTTTTTGTTTTCATGTTCTTCCATTAGTATTTTCTAATTTTTGTCCTTTTTTAGTTCATTTGGAACTTTGATGTTTTATAACTTCTGAATGCTTAGTATTGTGTTATCACTATGAAATTAGAAGCATACACTTAGAGTAGCAGAATGAAGAGTTATCCTGCAATATGGAGTTGTTTTTTTTAATTTAGCTTTTAGAAAGCTAGGTGCCTGGGAGTGGTGGTTCATACCTATAATCTGAGCACTTAGGGAGGCAGAAGAGGGAGGATCCCTGGAATCTAGGAGTTTGAGACCAGCCTGGGCAACATGGCAAAACCCATCTCTACCAAAATTACAAAATTTAGCCAGGTGTGGTGGTGCGCACCTGTGGTCCCTGTTACTTAGGGGTCTGAGTCAGGGGAATTGCTTGAGCCTGGGAGACAGAGGTTACAGTCATCCCAGATCACCCCTCTGCACCCCAGCCTGGGCAAAAAAGCAAGGCCCTGTGTCAAAAAAAAAAAAAGAAAAAGCAGGTGGAAACAGTTTCTTGTTCCTGATTTCATCATTTTGACCTGCTTTGTATGTCTTTTGGCTTTTCACAGTGCATTCTCATATACAACATAAACCTTCAAAAGAAGTTCATAACTTCATGAGAATGTCATAGTTCATAACTTCATAAAGAATGTCACAGGAAATTCATTTTCTAAACATTCTTTGACTCCTTGACAGGATTTTGTAGAAACATGACCTACCAATCGAACCTGCATTGGTGAATCCCTGAATGTGCCTCTCGCCATCAGAACATGGTGACTTTACTGTGTAATCATGGGCATTTGTCTAACTTTTTGGCATCACATTGGGCTCATGCTGCCCTTTCAGAAACCCTGAAGAAGCCATTTCAAGCTCTCAACCATCTTTCCTGATAAGAAAACCCACTCATTAGAGTAAACTTTGACACTAATCACTTATAGCTGAGGCTGAATTGAAGACAAATGTTTTCCTCTTCTGGGAGTATACAAAGCTCTTAAACTGAGATTTGAAGCTCTTGATCTTTGTGCAAGCAATTTTACCTACTACTGAGTGGATGAGTGAAGGGTTGAGGCTAAGAAGACTTCTCAGGGCCTCTGAAAATGTAACAGGTAGGTAGGTAGGTAGAATAGATAGATAAAATGAATAAGACTATCTCAGAATGAGGTCAACTCTAAGGGTCTTCAAGAACAAGCAGGTTGATGATGTCAGGGGCTTCAAAGGAATAAAATGGGCTTTGGAGTACCTGTCATAAAATGCCAGAACTATTATGACAGGAGTTTCCATTTCTCTCCAAGCCTGTGTAGTAATAGAGTCATGCTGCTACCTTATTTACACTTTTCAGGTGAACAAGGCTGAATGTTGCCAGAAAAAGGCATCCTGATCCAGACCCTAAGAGAGGGTTCTTGGATCTCACACAGGAAGGAATGTAAGGTGAGTCACAGAGTGCCATGAGAAGCAATAGTTTATTGACAGCTACTGAGTTACAGAGTAGAGTGTCCTTAGAAAGCAAGAGGAGGAATGCCTCCTCTTTGTTTTCTCTTCAATAGGGTTCTTATCTATCTAAAAGTTAAGCTAAGCAATGTCTATGTACTAACAGCATGAAAAATATTAGCACTTGGGTAACTTAAAGAAAGTTATCCTTGGCATTTTCATGCGTAAGTATGTGAAAATATGACTATAATTATCTTAAAGGCATATAGCATTATGCAATATTGGAACACCTGGACATTCTCCTTTCATAGGAATTTTTCCTTGCAGGTATTATTAAGCCATTTCCTCAGCTGTAGACATCTTAAGATGGCGTTGAATTTTTTCTTTTTAATTTTACTTCAAGTTCCAGGATACAAGGGCAGAATGTGTAGGTTTGTTACAGTGTGTCACGATGGTCTGCCGCACCTATCAACCTGTCATCTGGGTTTTACGCCTCACGTGCATTAGCTATTTGTCCTAATGCTCTCCTTCCCCTCTCCTCCCAACCCCCGACTGGCCCCGGTTTGTGTTGTTCCACTCCCTGTGTCTATGGGTTCTCATTGTAAGATGGAGTTGATTATAAAAGGCTGAGGCCGGGCGTGGTGGCTCACGCCTGTAATCCCAGCATTTTCGGAGACCTAGGTGGGCGGATCACGAAGTCAAGAGTTCAAGACCATCCTGGCCAACATGGTGAAACCCTGTCTCTACTAAAAATACAAAAATTAGCTGGGCGTGGTGGTGTGCGCCTGTAGTCCCAGCTACTTGGTTGGCTGAGGCAGGAGAATTACTTGAAACTGGGAGGCAGAGGTGGCAGTGAGCCGAGATCACGCCACTGCACCCTAGCCTGGTGTCTGGCGACAGAGCGAGACTGTCTCAGGAAAAAAAAAAAAAAAAAAAAGGCTGTCACTCCGGCTCGCCTACACTCCTGTTTCCCTAACTCTAGGATGATGTCTCTATTTTATAAGATTGGGCATCTGAAACTGCCATTTTTGAAGGGTAAAAAAAGTAACATATTAGCAATTTGGTATATAATTCAACCAATTGGAACTAAGGAAATGGAGACAAGTGCTTGGCTTAAATGTCCAATAAAAGCAATCATGACCGGGCATGATGGCTCACGCCTGTAATCCCAGCACTTTGGGAGGCCGAGGTGGGTGGATCACGAGGTCAAGAGATCGAGACCATCCTGGTCAACATGGTGAAACCCCGTCTCTACTAAAAATACAAAAAATGAGCTGGGCATGGTGGCGCGTGCCTGTAATCCCAGCTACTCAGGAGGCTGAGGCAGGGGAATTGCCTGAACCCAGGAGGCGGAGGTTGCGGTGAGCCGAAGTCGTGCCATTGCACTCCAGCCTGGGTAACGAGCAAAACTCCGTCTCAAAAAAAAAAAAAAATACAAAAATTAGCTGGGCACGGTGATGGGCATTTGTAATCCCAGCTACTCGGGAGGCTGAGGCAGGAGAATCGCCCGAACCTGGAAGGCGGAGGTTGCAGTGAAACGAGATCGTGCCAATGCACTCCAGCCTAACAACAGAGCAAGACTCTGTCTCCAAAAAAAAAAAAAAAAAGCAATTATAAGAGCCAGGTGCAGTGGCACATCCTGTGATTACAGCACTTTAGGAGGCAGAGGCAGGAAGATCACTTAAGCTTAGGAATTGGAGACCATCCTGGGCAACATAGTGAGACCCTTTCTCTACAAAAACTAAAAATTAGCCAATGTGGTGGTGTGAGCCTGTAGTCCCAGCTACTTAGCAGGCTGAGGTGGGAGGATCACTCGAACCTGGAAGGTCGAAGCTGCAGTGAGCCCTGATTGCATCGTTGCATTACAGGCTGGGCAACAGAAGGAGACCCTGTCTCCAAAAGACAAACGAACAACAACAACAAATTCTCACAAAAAAACTATGAAACCCACAACCTTCCAGAAAGGCCATTGCAGTCTTATAGAAAAAAATGCTGGTACTACCCTTGTTATTCATCTTTGTAGCAAAGGAAAATTATTTCAAAACAATTATGCCATTGTCATTTTTGTCATTTAGAAATCTTTGTTTCATTTTACCTCCCTGAATGCACACATAGTTTACTACGGCATGCGTATTCGTATTGCAAAACTCTATTTCCAAATAAATTTCTTTTAGAGAGCCTGTCTCTGCTTGTTATTTAGGAGTCTTGCTCTGTTGCCCAGCTTGGAATGCAGTGGCACAATCACGGCTCACTGCAACCTCCTCTTTCCAGGTTCAAGTGATTCTCCCACCTCAGACTCCTGAATAGCTGGGACTACAGGCTTGCGCCACCACGCCTGGCTGATTTTTTTTTTTTTTTTTTTTGAGACGGAGTTTCACTCATGTTACCCAGGCTAGAGTGCAATGGCGCGATCTCGGCTCACCGCAACCTCCGCCTCCTGGGTTCAGGCAATTCTCCTGCCTCAGCCTCCTGAGTAGCTGGGATTACAGGCACGCACCACCATGCCCAGCTAATGTTTTGTATTTTTAGTAGAGACGGGGTTTCACCATGTTGACCAGGATGGTCTCGATCTCTTGACCTCGTGATCCACCCGCCTCGGCCTCCCACAGTGCTGGGATTACAGGCTTGAGCCACCGCGCCCGGCCCTGGCTGATTTTATATTTTTAGTAGAAATGGGGTTTCACCAGTCGTGAGGTTGATCTCAAACTCTTGACCTTAGGTGATCCACCCGTCTCAGCCTCTCAAAGTGTTGGGATTACAGGCGTGAGCCACCGCACCTGGCCCTCATTGGCTTTTTCAACTAGTAGGCATTTCCAGCTGGATGGCTCATAGCAACAAAAGACAAATCAACCCATTTTCCACAAAGTTTGCCTTCCTCTTCCACTCTTTATGGAGCTAGAAACCAAAGCATTGCCCATTCATTCATTTATTCATTCAACAAATGTTCTTTGAATGACTACTGTATACTAAGACGGATGTACAGAAGGAAAACAAAAAAACCCAAAAATCCTTGATCTCGTGGAATTTAAATGTTATAAAAAACAGACGTGTGTCTTTGTGTGTGTGTGTGTGTGTGTGTGTATGTGTGTTGGGCAGGGCATCATTCTAGACTTTTCTTCCTCCTCCCTTCGACCTGATTTGTAAATCCTTTACCACCTACCTCCTTAGTATTTCACCTTTTCTTCCCCGTATTCTTCAAACTCATGTTGCTACTTTAATTCACACAGAGACAACAGGTTTCTTAGTCTGCCCCTACTGCCCCAATTCATTCTCCACACTTTGGTCGGAGAAACCTACTTAAAATAAAATCTGACCATGTTAGCAGCTACAATTGTTCAGCACTACAGGCTTTTCAAGCAAGATTCTCTCTAGCGTCCCGTGGGTGAAGAAAATAACATTTTTAGCCTGAGAAACAGCAGAAGCTGCCTCTAAAAATAAGATGTATTTTCGAAGGCATATATTTCAAAATTTAAAATCCAATTTTGCAATTGTTCCATAGCATAACCCTGATAGTTTTAATATATTTTTAACCCTTTTAACTAGCTTGCTAGCAAATTTTTTTTTTATTTGCTCCCCAACCCCAAAGACCACCTTCCAAGCCGGTGTGCTGTCTTGAGGCCATTGCTATAGAGCGCTTGTCTCTAAAATGGACAAAATGAAGGGAAATCTCAAGATGTCCCACTGAGATGAAGAAAGAAAGAAGAAAATATGTATGTGTGTATATATGTATACATGTATATGTATGTATATACAAAAGTAGAAAAATTAGGGTCTACTGTTTTGATTTTAATCCGTATGTAGTGCTTTGCCTACTTAATATCCTTATGTGGATTTCCTGAGGGACTTGACATTCCTGTTGGAAAGCATTGTGTACTCGCTGTTTTAAAAGCATCTAAGGGCCAGGCACCGTGGCTCACGCCTGTAATTCCAGTACTTTGGGAGGCCTAGGCGGGCGGATCACCTGAGGTCAGGAATTCGAGACACGGCGAAACCCCGTCTCTACTAAAAATACAAAAATTAGCCGGGCGTGGTGGCGGGCGCATGTAATCCAAGCTACTTGGGAGGCATGAGGCAGGATTCGTTTGAATCTCGAAGACGGAGGTTGCAGTGAGCCGAGATCGCGCCATTGCACTCCATCTCAAAAACTCCATCTCAAAAACAAAACAAAAAAGGCATCTAAAAATTCAGGGGTCAAAAGAAAGGCAGACTGCCACATGCAGCGCCTCATTTGGATGTGTCTGGAGTCTTGGAAGCTTGACTACCCTACGTTCTCCTACAAATGGACCTTGAGAGCTTGTTTGGAGGTTCTAGCAGGGGAGCGCAGCTACTCGTATACCCTTGACCGAAGACCGGTCCTCCTCTATCGGGGATGGTCGTCCTCTTCGACCGAGCGCGCAGCTTCGGGAGGGACGCACATGGAGCGGTGAGGGAGGAAGGGGACACCCGCCTAGCCAGCCAGATCAGCCGAATCAACCCTGGCGATCAATGGGGTGACAGATGTCGCAGCCAGATCGCCCTCACATCCGAGATTTAGGTGAGGCGCACAAGCTATATAAACCGGAAGAAACTTCCAACTTTTCACTGAGGTTAGGTTATTTTTCAATCTAGAGCTTCTGCAAGAAATTTTCATCAAAGACAAATTTAACTGGTATAGCAAATATCATTTATTACTAAAATGCTAACATTTGAGAGAAACGGACTTGATTTTGGGCTGTTTTGACACTATCCAGAATGCCTTGCAGATGGGTGGGGCATGCTAAATACTGCCGTCTCTATTGGTGAGGTCGTCCTGGAGCCTCGCCTAGCTCTCGCGCACTAGGGCCGCCTGCTGGTCCAGTATAGCCGCCTACAGCTGGCCTAGCGCGTTGTGCGGCTCCGAGCCTCCGAGCGGACTCCAGGTCTGTCTCCCTCCTGCCGTAACCCCCTTCCCTGCCCTTTCCCTCTTCTTTTTTCCCTCCCCTCTACTCTCCGAGTCTCACTCTCGCATTCTCGCATTCATCCCTGACCCCCGCCAATTCAGTGCTTCTCTTGTCTTTCTCCCTCTTATCCTCTGCGCTCCAGCCTCAGTCTGGGCAGAGGCAGACCCCTTGGCTGGGGTTGGGGTCCTTCTTGCTCAGTGTGCGTATTTTTTTTTTAAGCCCCTTCTGCGGAGTCTGAATGCATTGATGGAAGGTGGGCTCGGATCGTCCCTGGGCCTGGCCGGGTGGCCGCTACGTCCCTGCGTGGGCTGAGCGGGGAAGCGGAGCACTGGAGAGTGCAGTCTCAGATGGCCAAGCCCTGGCTCCGGCTCATTCTGCAAGACCCGGGACTCATCTCCCAGTAGGGGTGGGAGACACGCGGGACCCGGGAGGCAGCCACCGCATGCGTGACAATGGACGCACGTTTTGTAGACAATAGTAGTACTTGGCCTGTCCACCTCCCGGTTGCTGTGATAATAAAATACGATGATGTATGTAAGAGCATAAATACTTGAAGAGGCTCCAGTGGGTGTGCGATTTTTCTTCGCCGCCCCCTCCTTCCGATGCTTGCCACCCCCTACCCCCAAGCTGAATTTGGAAAAGCTGAAATTCTCAAGGTCAAAATATATAATGTTCTGAATTTGTGAAATCCCGTACTGCTAGCACGTGTTTTTACAACAAATGGCCCCAGCTTCCCAAGATCCAGGATAAGACGTCATAAATAGAAATCATATAAAAGCCAAGGGTTTTTTTTTAAACTCATGTTTTAAAATGGTGGTATGTTTTTCTTGAGTGAGGAAAAATGCAATAACAAAAATAAAGAACAGTTTCCCATGCCAAAATCCTGAATATTCATTTTGCCCCTGAGCATTGCGTTGAAGACGTGAAATTGAGACTGCTGGTAGGCGAGTAGCTGCTGCTGCATTTGTTTTTCAGGAAGCCTGAAAAGCTATCATGGCAGCAAGGCCCAAACTCCACTATCCTAACGGAAGAGGCCGGATGGAGTCCGTGAGATGGGTTTTAGCTGCCGCCGGAGTGGAGGTACCTTATATGCTTTTTCTTCACAGATTTGTCAGGGAACTTTTGAGACCTTTGAAAGAAAAATACATTTTGAAGCAGAGTTCAGTCCTAATTCTCGTCCACCAAAATCACAGACATGCTTCACTGAATCAGATTCCTCTTCCCGGAAGGAATAAATAAATAAAATTTATAAATAAAATTTAGTTCATGGAATTCTACTTTCCTTTTGACTTTTACTTAATTATTAGCTTCTGATCTAGCACAAATGAATATTTGTTAATAAGAAGAAAGGAAATTTACCTGAAAATTGCCAATTACTCTGAGCTTTTATTAATTATACATTCTTAGGGTAAATTTCCTGTTTATTTCAGTGGCTTCGAACTGGCAGCCTTGGTATCTATCTTGCTTGCCCGTGTGTGTGCGTCTGCTTTTGTTTTGTTTTAGCTTCTTATTATGGAAACTTTCAAATACAAACAAATGTAGAGAGAGCATTGCCATGAATTCTATGCACTCATCACCGGACTTCAGCAATCATCAGCTCTATGCTAATCTTGTTTCATCTATCACCCCCTTGTTTCGTGGGAGTAAAAGCAAAATCCAAACATCGTAACATTTCATCTGGGAGTTCCTCAACATTTTTGTCTAACAGATGAGGATTTTAAAACATAACAATATTATTATCACACTCAACAAAATTAACAATTCCTTGTCCTCATTAGAGTCTGATTGTCTCAAACAGGTGTTTTTTATTTGTGTTTATAGTTTGTTCCAGTCTACGTATTACATTTAAAATGGTTATGTTTCTTTCAGTATTTTAAAAATCTGTAGGCTTCCTCTTCATTTTTTTTACAAACAAACTTATGTTTGGGAATAAGTTCAGATTTATAGAAAAGTTATAAAATAATACAGCCCCTTCTTATTCAGTCTCCCTTAATGTAACATTTTACATCACCATGATTAACACCGGTGCATGTTAATTTCTAAGTAACTAATTTCTAAGTAACTAAACTACAGTTTAAACTTAGCTTATAATCCAGTGACCTATATTGACTTTTTTCAGATTTCACTGTTTTTTTCTACTAATGTTCTGATTTTTTTGAGATGGAATCTGGCTCTGTCACCCAGGCTGGAATGCAGTGGTGCAATCTTGGCTCACTGCAACCTCTGCCTCCTAGGTTCAAGCAATTCTCCTGCCTCAGCCTCCTGAGTAGCTGGGACTACAGGTGCACGCCACCACAACCAGCTAAGTTTTTGTATTTTTTTAGTAGAAACAGGGTTTCTCCATGTTGGCCAGGCTGGTCTCAAACTCCTG
Source organism: Sapajus apella (assembly GCF_009761245.1). Taxonomy (NCBI): domain Eukaryota; kingdom Metazoa; phylum Chordata; class Mammalia; order Primates; family Cebidae; genus Sapajus; species Sapajus apella. The sequence continues at coordinate 10,512,030 of NW_022436981.1, read as the reverse complement.
ACCTCAAGTGATCCGCCCACCTCGGCCTCTGAAAGTACCGGGATTCCAGGCGTGAGCCACCACACCCAGCCCATTGCTAGTGTCCTTTTACTATTCCAGGATCCAACATTATATTTATTCATTATGTTTCCATAGTTGCCAACAATCCATGACAATTTCCCAGTCTTTCCTTCATTTTACCCATCTTGACGGTTTTGAAAAGTACTGGTCAGTTATTTTTGTAGATTCTGATTGCTTTCATCTTGGTTTTTTGTGTGTGTGTTTAGACTGAAGTTAAGGGTTTTGGGAAAGAATGCCACAGAGGTGAAGTATCCTCACCTCATTATATTAGGGGTTACATATTAACACGAGTTGTCACTGGCAATATTAACCTTGATCACATGGTTAAGGTAGTCTCTGCCAGGTTCCTCCAGTGTAAAGTTACTGTCTTTCCCTGTATTCTTCTGAAGCAGATCATGAAGTCTGGCCCACATTCAAAATGATGAGAATTAAGTTCTACCTCCTGGATGAGGTAGTATCTACATTTGAAATTTTTATATAAGGAAGATTTGTCTCCACGCATTTCCTCAGTTACCCAATTTTTTATATCACTATAGACCTAAGTATATTGATTTTATACTTTAGGTTATAGTCCAATGACCTAAATTGCCAAAATTGTTCCAGCTTTGGCCACTATTGGTGCTCTTTCAGGTTTGGCTTTTTTGATTTCAGATTGGCCTCTTTTTTGTTCTCAGCACTTTCTGACACTACAAAATGCTCTGTGCTCATCTTGTATTAATATTTTCCCTGCCCTAGCCCTAGAATCAGTAATTTCTTCAATAGAAAATGGTATTAACAAGACGCACGGTGGCTCATGCCTGTAATCCCAGCACTTTGGGAGGCTGAGGCAGGTGGATCATGAGGTCAGGAGTTTGAGACTAGCCTGACCAACATGGTGAAACCCTGCCTCTACTAAAAATACAAAAATTAGCTGGGTTTGGTGGTGCGAACCTGTAATCCCAGCTACTCAGGAGGCTGAGGCAAGAGAATCGCTTGAACCCGGGAGGTGAAGGTTGCAGTGAGCCGAGATTGAGCCACTGCACTGCAGCCTGGGCGACTGAGCGAGACTCCATCTCAAAAAAACAAAAAGAAAAGAAAAGACAATAGCATTAACAGCCAAGGTCTGGGTGCTAGATATCTACCTTTGCTTCTAGTGCCATTTATTTGTGGAATAAACTGCCCTGTAGAATTTCTCCTATTCTGGATTTGGTTTACTTGCCCTCCAAGTGTTGCCTTGCGGTAGCATGGTAAAATTGTAACCGGGTTTTTTCTTGGATGCCCGTGACTGTTGTGGGTTTTTGGCCTTCAGCCTCCTAAGGAATAAGCGGTGGGGCCCCTGCAGGTGGACTGTATGCTCGTAAAGTGAATATCGGACCCAAAAAGTGTTGCAGAAAGGTGATTTTATTTAGGTTGAGAAAAGAGAAGGAACGAAGAAGAGAAAGGCTTCCACGAAGAGTGTGGACGGGGATTCCTGAGGGGAAGTCCAGGAGGGAGCTCCCACTGCGTGGGAGGGGATTCCAGAAAGCTGGAATTCCGGCGCAGGTGAGGGATCACGGACTTTTATTCCGGGAGAAACTCCCACCTTCTCCAAGACCCTGGGCCAATGAAAGGAGTTCCTTAGAACTTCCGCTGGAGTGATTGACTTTTAGCGAAATTCAAACATAAACCGTTGAATCTCCCGGATGGAGAGAGATGGGAGGGGGGCATGGCGCCAGGAAATTCTTGCCCTTAAAGCTTCGCCCCCCCCTCATGAACCCGGAAGAAGAACACATTCCCACAAAATGAGGATACCCTTATTTTAACATGCTCCTCTATTCTCTGTACTTCCCATAAATTACTAGCTGGACCCAGAGGCATGATCACTTCAGGCTCCTTTTTTCTTTCTCTTTAATTTTTTTTTCCTGCCAGACTCTGTCAGAGGAGATACTCTGAACAAACACATTTCTATTGTACCACATCAGGGACTGCCTGGCATCTGGTGGTCTCATTTTCAGTGATGCCAAGTTTCATCATTGTGTTCCTGTGATGTCAACGCTGATCCACACATTATAGTATCTCCCATTTTCTTTTCAACTTGTGGTTTTAGCAGCTGTTGGTCATCATCATTGGGGATTACAAAATGGCAATTATTTTAATTTCCATCATTTCACCTATGTTTATGAACTGCGATTCTAAGAGAGTACTTGTCACTCATTAACTAATTACTTTAAAATATGGCTCATATAGGAAAGGTAAGGTAATTGCTTATCAATTTTCAGAATAATGCGTTGTTACCCTAGCAACCTCAAAAGATGGCAAATGTGAGTTATTGGATTATGGGTTTTGTGTTTGCTGTTTTTATTTTTTGCATATGATAACTTGCCACATGGTGTTTTACAATTTTCTAAATGAGTTGACATCATTTTCATATGCAGATTCTGATTTCTGACTTGTCTTTAGAAATTGGAAGATATGGTGATCCTGAGTTCTCATTTTCACAGGGCAGCAATTGTTGGATCTGAATAAGGACTGCCCCACCTTGTCCTCTTGTCTCGCCGTGTATTTGTTAACTGTTAAGAGGAAAATGAAAAACATTCATGGTCCCAGGACCTGAACCTGCTCAACTTCACTTGTGTCTGTCATTTGTCTAATACCCATAGTGTTCTGTGTTTGTAATTCTTTCTTTATTTCATAGGTTTTGAATGGATGTCTTATATATGTGTGCAATATAATCCTTTGCCAAGTATTCTCTCTTTCTTGTCTTCATTCTAGCCTGCCCCTCCTACTATTTTTGGTTACAGTAATAAAAACTCAACCCCAAATAAGTTAAACAAAAAAATAATGAGTCATCTGACCCACCTACCTGAGACCAGTCACAGGGACAGGCTGATCGGGTGGAGTAATGAGCGCATTCCTCAGACCAGAGTGGAGGAAGCTAGATTGGTTTCTCTCCTAGGGCAACCACATGGTTTACAGTGACAATTCCCAAAAGGTGGAGGGGAGGGGGGCCCTCCCCATCTCTTTGCCAGTTAAGTTTGTGCTCACATAGATGTGAGACAGTCAGGAGGAATCAGCTGGCAGCCACCAGACAAGTCCATGTTTCTCAATATTCCATGATTAGGTTGGACCTGAAGTTGAAGCACATACATCTGAGTGAGCAGGTCGCTACAACCTGCTGAAAACAGCCTGCTCTAATTCAGGGAGTCCTCAGTGTTGGTCAGTCACTTAATTTGAGTCATCATTGATATTGCTATATGTTGCTTGTTTCTTCCATGCTTGGAACTTTATTTGCCCAAAGACCCCTCAAAACCCAGGCAAATCCCCATTGATACATGGGAGATTTATACCATTTCTACCATTAACAAGGAGCATCAATTGAACACCGTGTCCCTGCATATATCAGATAAACTTTCTGAGCCAAATGTGGTGGCTTGAGTCTATAATCTCAGCTTCTTGGGAGGCTGAGGGTGGCAGGATCCCTTGAGCCCAGGAGTTTGAGGATGTAGTGAACTGTGACTGAGCCACTGCATTCCACCCTGGGTGATAGAACTGTAAGAAAAAATAAATTATTAGTTATTTCTGTTAACTAATATGATGTTTTGACTTTTGATTTTAGTATGTTGTAGCACAAATATCCAGGGACAAATTCCTCAATTGCCTCTATCTGAGAGACAAATTGTCAGTTGATCCAGGAGTACTGCCTGCACCACATCTGACCACCTGGGCTTTGGGATAAATGTCCTGAGCATTGTTGTCCCAAGGCTACTGTTCATGAGTGTTAGATGGAGATCTCCGGGAGCACCGAGGACCCTTTCCTCATACCATGAGCACCCACCCTGGCAAGTAGTAGAAGCCAGGCCTCTACCCTATGATCCTGATTCTCCCCACCCCTCCAAGTTGAATGTTTTTTCAACTAAATTCACCGTTTGTTAACATTTTGCCTCATTTGCTTTTTCTCTTCCCTTTTTTTTTTTTTCTGAATTATTTCAAAGTAGTTGCAGACATCAGCATGTGTCTTCTTCCCAATGTTACAGGAAAGGGGTCCCAACCCACACCCCAAACAAGGGTTCTTGGATTCTGCACAAGAAAGAATTCAGGGAAGTCCACAGTGCAAAGCAAAAACAAGTTTATTAAGAAAGAAAAGGAATAAAAAAAATAGGAGCCTAGTTCCTTTCAGGGGGCAGTGATACTTAGAAACCAAGGTATGGATGCTAAGACTGCTCTTTCTCTCCGCTCCTTGAGACTGTTTAACTTGGTATTTTCAGTCCTGAACCTGTAATGATATTTAACTCCTTTTGGAGGTTGGGGATAGCTTTTTTGATACATGCATATCATGTGTAGTGATCAAGTCAGGGTAATTAGAATATCCATCACCCACCTCAGACATTTATCTTTCCTTTATGGTGAAACGTTCCAACTCTTCTCACCATTTTGAACTATGTATTATGTTATTGTTAACTATAGTCACCCTACTGTACTATCAAAACTAGATTTTATTTCTTCTGTCTAGCTGTATTTATGTACCATTAACCAAACTCTTTCCACATCCCCTTCCTCACTACACTTCCCAGCCTCTAGTAAACACCAATCAACTTTCTATTTTCATGAGATCTACTTTTTTAGCTCCCACATATGAATCAGAACATGCAATCTTTGTCTTTCTGTGCCTGGCTTATTTCACTTAACGTAATGACCTCCGTTTCTGTCTGTGTTGCTGAAAATGACAGGATTTTATTTTTTAAATGGCTGAATAATATTCCACTATGTATATATTGTTCTTTTTTTTAAATTTAGTTTGATGAAGAATTTCTGGAAACAAAAGAACAGTTGCACAAGTTGCAGGATGGTGAGTATGAAAATGAACCAACTGTCTCTAATAGTGATTTTCCTTTAAGAAATGCTATCTATGTGGAAGGGCAAAAATATTTGATGACACTGAACATTCAGAACAGTACCCTAAAACCAAAAAAGCACGAGGGGATAAATAGCTGAAATTGCCAGGAAATCAATTCTTATTCAGTAGTTCCATAAAAGCTGGCTGAAGGGAGTGAACGACTCTTCTCCATTCCTTTCTTCTCCCCTCTCTCTCCTCCAATCTCTTCCTCCCACTTTCTTTCTCTCTCTTGCCCCTTCCCTCCTTTTCATCTTCCACTACATCCTTCACACTATCCGGGGCATCCTGGCCTGCTTGAAGTATGCAGATAAATATCCCCATCTACATGGGGAGACTTTCTGAAGTAAATACTACACAGAAGTGAAATCAACCAACCCCCCTCCCTGCTTTAATTCCTGGTCAGCCCTGCTCCCTCCTTGCCATCCATTGTAGCAGGAGCCACCAGCAGACCCATAAGGAATGCACCCATTAACCCTGTGAGCAGCCTCCTCCCAGCAACAGCAGGGTCCTCAGGCCCAACTCAAGGCTCCCTTGTGTGGTACCGGTACTCCAGGGCTGTAAGGCCATCTTTTGTGTGTGACGCTGGCTGGAAGCCACTAGGCATGTGCTAAGTACTCTTCTCCTGTCTCCCCTCACCTCCCGCAAATGCCCAAATCCCTCAAGGGCCAGGCTGCACCCTATAACTACATCTCTCCCCAGGATTTGGTATGTGGAAAGTGTTGGATTCCGGTTTGTTAAAGAAAAAAGTGGGTTATTTTTTTTCACTATTGACAGCAAACTTGGTAGTAAATGTGGCTACTGTTCTGTAGCCACAGAAGAGATATAAACTAAAGAGTATACATGAGTCTCAGCTGATTACTTAGGTTTCATGATCAGATTCTCTAAAAACAGTGCTGTCCAGCGGAACATTCTATGGTGAAGGAAACGTTCTATTCTGCACTGTCCAGTATGGTAGCCACTAGGCACATTTGACTGTTGAGCACGAGAAGTATGTCTAGTGCAACTGAGGAACTGAATTTTAAGATTTAAAAATTGTAATTAATTTAAATTTAGGTTTACATAGCTGCATGTTGCTAGTGATTGCTGTATTGGCCAGTGTAGACTGAAGAAATATCTTCTGTAATGAAGATAATTACCCCCAGTCCTATCACTGTGAATAGGTATTTTTCCGGGGGTGAAAATGAAAAGGGTGGGTTTATAACAATGCTAGTTTTCAGGCCTCTTTTTTTTTTTTTTTTCCTGAGACAGAGTCTTGCTCAGTCGCCCAGGCTGGAGTGCAATGGCATGATCTCGGCTCACTGTAACCTCTGCCTCCCAGGTTCAAGCAATTCTCTGCCTCAGCCTCGCGAGTAGCTGGGATTACAGGTGCCCGCCACCATGCTCTGCTAATTTTTGTATTTTCAGTAGAGATGGGGTTTCACCATGTTGGCCAGGCTGGCTCGAACTCCTGACCTTGTGATCCACCTGCCTCAGCCTCCCAAATTGCTGAGGTTACAGGCGTAAGCCACAGCACCCGACCCCTTCAGGCTTTTTTATGGCTAAATCTGCTCTCCTGAATGAAGTTAAGGTTATCTGTCATCCAGAAGCTTTACACTATTTCCTAAGGCCATGATTCCACTGTTTATTTTCATTCAACAGAGCATTGTTTAGGGGTTGGGGGACAGGGAAGAAGAGATCACTTCTAACTCTGGGCTTCCATTCTTAGGTAACCACCTGCTGTTCCAACAAGTGCCCATGGTTGAAATTGACGGGATGAAGTTGGTACAGACCCGAAGCATTCTCCACTACATAGCAGACAAGCACAATCTCTTTGGCAAGGACCTCAAGGAAAGAACCCTGTACTGTGGCCCCTCTCGAGTGTTCTCACTTGTCAGCTTACTGATGCCTTAGCTGATTAGCAACCCCCTGCAGCATGACACGTTTACTTTATGTCTTACATAGTTAGTGAGATCAGAGAACAAAAACCCAGGAGGGTCACAAAGACCAGTTGAAACTTCAGTAGAGAGAGCCTGAATAAAACAAAAGAAAAGAATTGGATTCAGAAATTGAATACTAGATCTAGGGTGTCATTGTTTCAGATTTCAAATTTTTAAATGCTTTGATACTGCTTTTTCCCTTTCTTGCAAATTCACTATTGTTAAGTATGAGGAATGAGGAGGTTCTGTGACATTCAAGGCCTGGGAGAGAGAGCATTAGATTACAATTTGAATTCAAAGCCTGGTCCTTGCACCCCTTAGATGCATGACCCTGGACAAAGTGGGAATAGTACATTTCTCATAGTGTCATGTGATTCAATGAGATAATGGATAGAGAGTGTTTAGCACTATGCATGGTACACTCTGAGCACCCATAAGTGATATTCACTACTTTTGTAAATACGAAGTTTGACCCATACCAAGAGACCAAAATGTAGATGCTGGGGTGAGGATTAAGGAGGTAGATACCCAGAAAGAGAGCACTTATGAATGTCAAGCTCTCTGATCTGTGACAGATTTCCAAAAGATTTTTTTCTGAGTTACAACTAGAATTGACCTTATATCTTTGCTCTTAAGAGACAGGTATAGGTAAATGCTTCTAGGAACGTGAGTTACCAACACACTAAAAAAAAAAAAAAGAAAAAGAAAAAAAGCACTCTGAATTCTTAGTTGTGGAAACTGATGACTTGGAAGGGAGAAGAAACTGAGACAACTGCTTTTTTGTTTTAAGGATTGACATGTATGTAGAGGGGACGCTGGATCTGCTGGAACTGCTTATCATGCATCCTTTCTTAAAACCAGATGATCAACAAAAGGAAGTGGTTAACATGGCCCAGAAGGCGATCATTAGATACTTTCCTGTGTTTGAAAAGGTAGGTGGCAGAGATGCCTACATACACTGAGTAACCAAACCACAAAGGAGCTACCACAAATACCCTTTTCTGCCCAGGGCATCTTAAAGCTGAGCCCAGTTGGATTAACTAACCTAAGGGCTAATAGCAGCCACAGCACAAAGCTGGTGTCTTAGAGCCCCTCAGACTCTGCTAGGACCGCATGATTCCGAAGTCTAGAAAAAGTATGGGCTTCCTGCCTTTGTCCCTTATTGTTCCTTGCATTCACCAAGTGCTCACCTTGTGTGGGTACAGCAGAGACTTCAGAAGATGCAGAAAAGCAGAAACCACCTCATTTGTTCATTCAACAAACAGTTGTTGAATAGCTATCTCGTAGCGGACATCCTCCTTGATAATTTGATATGAGAAAAAGAACCATTTCCATTTTATTTGTCTTCCCTTTGCTCTTTTTGTTTTTGGTTTTGTTGTTTTTCTCTGTTTGCTGTATCTGCTTTTCCGAGCTTCAGATTTTTTATTCCTGAACTGGGAGGAATTTTTTTTAGTGTTTCAGTACAAACACTAAAGAAAAGCATGTGAAAATATGGGAAGGCCTATTTGGCAAGCTTCCTGTGACCATCTTCACGGAATTAGACTTAGGAAAAAGGAGAGGTAATTTCTGGGGTTTCTGTAGCTTGGTTTTATGGTCTCTTTCCCACAGACACTTTGTGAATGTAAAATAGGATAATGCAGAAATGTGGTCTGAAAAGGGCACACAGGAGCTGCTGCTCTGGTGAAGGATCACTGCTCATTCTTAGGTCCCAGGGGCCCAGAATGTGTCAGGGTTTCTTGCAACACACCTGTGAAATGAGAACTGTTGTCCCTTTTACACATGATGAAATGAAGTCATGGAGAGATTTAGTGACCTGTCAAAGGTAACATGGCTAGAAAACTGAAAGATTTTTTTTCGAGGAAAAAAAAATCTCATTTAATGACTTCAGTATTCACATGAGGAAGTAAAGACCCAGGATAAAGAAGTCAGCAGCCAAGCTGGCTTATCCAGTGGACGCTTGAGAGCAGGGTTGGAACTGTGGCCTCTGACTACAAATTCAGGATGCATTATACTATGCCACTCTGGCTGCAGTAGCTATATTTGACTTTGAGTTGTGTTCAGAGTCCCTGTCACACACACACTTGTACAGCGCAGACACCCATGGGCATCTAAGAGTTCACTGTGAAGGGGATCTCCCCTTTGCTGCCACCACTCCTTATCTCTCCCTAATTGATTCCTATAAAGCCCCCTAGCTATATCTTACCCTCAGAATGGGAGTCAAGATGAACTCAAGTTTTTAATCTCTGTTTTGGGAGATGTAAGAGGAAGTCTAATTTTATAATTGGGTTGCATTTATGACTACACGTCTTGATGTTCTAGCAACAGAACTGGGAAATAAGAGTGGGCCTCTTGAAGATGATCTATCACTTAGATTTCTTAAATCACCCTGCCCCTCCCCAAGCCTCCTGCATGCATTTCTGTAGATAAATTTTTGGAGTAGACGTATCCTTTGAAAACACCAGATGCTAAATCCAGAAATAAGGAATTTTCCCTTCCTCACTTCAGTGTCTCATTCAGATCCACAGCATACATTTAAGGATGCTTTCATGTATTTTCACGCCTTGTTTTGTACTCTTTCTTTCTCTTTATCTCTGTCAGATATAGGGGGTGTTCTCTTAATTGATGTTATTTATGAAACTAAGGACAAGGCCATAGTTTCACCTCTTCTCAGATACTGCACTGATTCAATAGCCTCATAAGTCTCTCCATGTGGAATATTATAACTGATGCAAACCATTTTCCTACAGATTTTAAGGAGTCACGGACAAAACTTTCTTGTTGGTAATCAGCTGAGCCTTGCAGATGTGATTTTACTCCAAACCATTTTAGCTCTAGAAGAGAAAATTCCTAATATCCTGTCTGCATTTCCTTTCCTCCAGGTAAATAAAACTATGTATTAGAAGATTGGCCTAGAACTCCTGGGCCTCCCTTCCGTGCCTATTGTTTCGTTGGCTTTGGGGAGTGTGAGTGTGTGTGTGTGTGTGTGTGTAATTTTTTTAAGTTTGGCAAATGAAATGAAAGTGAGGACCTGAAGTTGTTTTTCTAGTTCTTAAATACTTCAAGTTGAAAGATCATTGATGTGTAAAAGATTTGTTTTTTGAGATGGGATCTTGCTATATTGCCCAGGATAGTCTTGAACTCTTGGGCTGAAGAGATCCTCCCACCTCAGTTTCTCGAGTAGTGGGGACTATAGGCGTGTGCCAGCACTCCCAGCTCAGAAATTTCCATCAGAATTTTGTTCCATAACTGTACTCCTGGAAAAAAACTCCATACACAAGAAGTTTGCCACTGGGGACTTCCCATAGAAATAACCATAGAGGTGAGGTGCTCTCACGCTCTCATGTATCTACTGATGGGAGAGTGGGTGAGATCAACATCAAAACCGTCTATTCATCAGGCTGTGACCCCCTTTCTCTGAAATAGTATGGTCTCAAGTTAGGAAATTTTAAGGCTGATCTCTGAAAGCAATTGAAAGATGTTAGCACCCTAAACATCACCCCAAAGCATTCCTACCATTCTCCTTCTGAGAAATTCCAAGGAAAGATTTGTGTGGTTCAAATTATCCCTCAGGGTTATTCTGGCAGGATTGATCATAGAACTTTAAAGCAGAGACGGGCCTTAAAAAAAAAATCTCATTTGATGATTTCAGTATTCACATGAGGAAGTAGAGACCCAGGATAAAGAAATCAGCAGCCAAGCTGGTTTAGCCAGTGGATGAGAACCTTAGCCTTTTATTTCCATGTCTAATGTGCAGACTTTAACCCCTGGGCCAAACCTGGCCTGCCACCTGTTTTTGTACAGCTCTTAAGAATAATTTCTACATTTTTAAATTGTTGAAAAATATCTCTGGAATAATATTTCATGACACATGAAAATTATATGAAATTCAAATTTTAGTATTCATAAATTTCATTGGAACAAAGCCATGCCCACTCATTTACAAAATGCCAATGTTGCCTTTGTGCTTCTACAGCAGACTTGAATAGATCAGACAGAGACCATATGGCCTGCAGAACTTAAAATATTTGCTGACTGGCCCTTTATAGAGAAAGCTTGCCAATCCCTGATACAGACCAAATTGCTATGTACTTGACCAAGTTATCAAAAGCCAAGAGAGACACACTAAGTCCCCAAAGAGTAACATACATAAAACAGTTTTTTGCCAAGTCTGTTAAATATTTTGATATGCTAATGAGGGCAATTACCACCAGTTCAATAAATACACCCGGAAAATGAGAATAAAAATCTTCAACAAGACAATAAACCACCATATCATTTATGATGTTATAGTTTATATACTTTTTTTCAATTTTTTTTTTCATTTACTTTTGCAGACACAGAGATCAACTTTCTTTAATGTGATTTTATTTATTCAGAACTTAGGATACTTTTCACCTGAAGTATTCTTTTGCACTGTTAAAAAAAAAAAAAACCAACATTATTTGTTTAGCAGAGAAGGGGAAATCAGAGGAAGGGATCTGCTACTTGTTGAGTGCCAGCTTCGTTTCAGTCAGTCTGCTAGGCACTTACATGCATTTACTCATCTGTCCTCTCAACCCCACCCCAGTAACCCAGGAGATAGGCTTCACCATCTCCATTTTACAGATGAAAACTACAGGCTTGGAAACCTTACATTCTGCATAAAGTTGCAAGACTGTGGATGGCTGAGTTGGGAGCCACAGAGGAGTCTGGGACCTAAGTCTATACTCTTTCTGCTAGTCTGTATGGTTTCTGAAAAATAGATTATTTAGAAGTACTAGAAGCACCTATATCCCTTAATAGGTGGGATGCTGAACCTAGAAGTAGGTAGACTGCTAAGCTTATTAAATATGAAATCTAGGTCAGGTATGGTGGCTTATGCCTAATCCCAGCACTTTGGGAGGCTGAGGCAGGTGGATCACTTGAGGTCAGGAGTTCGATACCAGCCTGACCAACATAAGGAAACATTGTCTCTACTAAAAATACAAAAATTAGCTGGGCGTGATGGCATCTGCCTGTAATCCCAGCTACTCGGAAGGCTGAGGCAGGAAAATCGCTAGAACCAGGGAGGCAGAGGTTGCCGTGAGCCAAGATAGTGCTACTGCACTCCAGCCTGAGTGACAGTAAAACTGTGTCTAAAAAAAAAAAAAGTGAAATCTTTCCAGGCATGCATATACATGCTTGTGAACACATACACACATACCTCACAGGTAGTAAGGTACTTTTCATTGAATATACACAAAAGATCTAAAAAGTCTACGGTAAATGATAGAGATCAAGCTTTTTTTGGTAAGCTGTAGCACCAGGACCTATTGGTATTTTCCATTCATGACACTATAATAACAATCCCCCTTTTTTTTTTTAATCCCAAAGTGCTGGGATTACAGGCCGGAGCCACCATGCCCAGACAATAACAATCCTTTTTTAAGCCCCAAGGCTTTATCTGTATAAATACAGTTTTAATCTCTGATCAGATCGAGCATCAATATTTAAAAACTTCAGAATCTGACACCAGATCTATGATGAATTTTAAAGAGTTATTCCTGTGTTGACTAATGGATTTAAAAAGTTACAAAAGTTTTATTATACATAACTATGAACCCCAGATAAATCTTGAAACAATACATCCTTTGGAACAAGCTTCTAAATTTTGGTATACTATTTAAAATCAGATAACAGAAGTAGAGCTTAAGTAAGTAATGAAAAGAGAAAATTGTCATATTTATATATAATTAATTGGCATCATTATTAGGGTTTTTGTTAATATTAGTGACATGTATATATGTTTGTGTGTGTGTGTGTGTGTGCTTAACTAAGGCTGTGCCTTGTGCATAATAGGCAATAAATAGTAGCTATTTAAAATGACCTCTTCACTTTTAAATAAATGATTTTATTTAAATAGCTTTAAAAGGTTTTACTAGAACAATTGTAAATGATGAGTATATGTTTCTTCATATAGTTCGGATTTTTCACTAGATCAAATGGGCTTTTCTTCTCAGTTACTGAAAATTGGTAAGATTTGACTCTATGAATGAAAAATAGAATTTTTTCTTCCATTCCAGTTTACGTAAATATTTGGTATCTGAGCCAGAGGCTAGGAAAAAATGTAACTGGCTATTTCCTCTACATAGCCAGAAAGAGGATTCATTTACTGATAGGAATAAAAAGTCTGAAGAAGCTGAATCTTAAAATATAAATTGTACCATCTGATGACTTTTTAAAGCACTTTTACTTAAATGGCTCATGCATTTTCTCCCAGCAGATCAATGCACTTCAGGTGGCTGGTCAGAGTGGCATTTACAGCAAATTGATCATAACCAGTTACAGCTTTCTTTGTTCCTACTCCACTCCCATTGCTTTGCTTTACTAACATTAAAAAAAAAAAATACACTTGAGGTATTTTCTATGAGTTTTTTCCTTTTCTTTTTTTTTCACCTTAAGTGTCAGAATTCTATTTTGAGTATGTTTTTACTTTTGCCATTTCTGGAAAGAGTTCATATCTTTTTGTGAACCTGGAGATTGACGTAAACCCTGATCTTGATACAGGTGATTGATGACACAGATTGTATAGTCATAGAAATCAGATCTTAACCCAAGCTTGTCCAACCCACGGCCTGCAGGCTGCATGTGGCCCAGGACAGCCTTGAATGTGGCCCAACATAAAGTCGTAAACTTTCTTAAAACATTATATTTTGGGATTTTTTTTTCCAGCTCATTAGCTATCATTAGTGTAGTGTATTTTATGTGTGGCCCAGTGAAGCCAAAAGATTGGATGCCTGTAGTAAACAAATGCTGGATTTCAGTTCTGCTTGGAACCTTTCAACGAGTATTTATTAAACAAATTTTGATGGGTGATTTTGTGTAATCATATTTTCATAGTAACTAATACCTTTGCTGTTAGCCTAAAACTTTTGGATTTTCCTTTTTCAGGAGTACACAGTGAAACTAAGTAATATCCCTACAATTAAGAGATTCCTTGAACCTGGCAGCAAGAAGAAGCCTCCCCCTGATGAAATTTATGTGAGAACCGTCTACAACATCTTCAGGCCATAAAACAACACATCCATGTGTGACTGAGAACGTGTTGCCAGAGATGGCTGTGTCCACAGTAATGTCTTAATTGATCCCAGCTCTGTAACGTTGCTATGTATTCAGTTGGGTCCTAAGTCGGGTCTTTTGTGTCAAAGAGATAGTCTCTTCTAGAAATATCAAAGTTTTTTGTCCAGTAAATAATTGTTAGGGGATTTTTTTGGAAAACCTTTTTGGAGAGGCTGTCATTTAAATTAGATCTGACCAGGCTACTCATGTCCCGTAACCAGTTCATCTTGATAACCAGAATAGGCAGGATCTCATGTTCTCCCCTGAGCATCTTTCTGCTCTCCTTATCCTATTCTCTTATCCTTATCCCCTCCAGCGTCTTCCTAATTCGTAGTGTTTATTAACAACAGAATGTCTAGTGAATGACTCTCCTCTGAGCTGTAATAAATAAAATGGCAGTAATGAATACAGCCAATATTAGCCAAAATAAAGAATTTATGAGTCATTGCTCATTGCCTTGTTGCTAGAATTTTTAATTAATTTTTTTGAAATACAGACTACATTTGCATGGTTCAAAAATTAAAGTGTAAAAGGTCTCAGAAGTCTTTTCAACCCTGCTTCCCAGCAACCAAGTCCTGCTTCTTACAGGCAAATGCAGTTGAAATTGGTGTACCCTTCCAGTTACATTTGGCACATATAGAAGAAAATGCAAATATATATGTTTTTATCTTCTTGCTACCCAAGTGGTTATTTGTAGACTTCTAATTTTTTTGCACTTCAGAACTCAAAATATGGTCTGTTAATAGAATGTTCCCGTTAAACAGGTGTTCATTCATGTCTCAAATACTTATCAAGCATCAGCTGGGCACAGTGGCTCACACCTGTGATCCCAGAGCTTTGGGAGGCTGAGGTGGGTGATCATCTGAGGTCAGGAGTTTGAGACCAGCCTGGTCAACATGGTGAAACCCCATCTCTACTAAAAATGCAAAAAGTAGCCAGGCATGGTGGCACGCCCTGTAATCTCAGCTACTTGGGAGCCTTAGCTGGGAGAATTGCTTGAACCTGGGAGGCAGAGGCTGCAGTGAGCCGAGATAATGCCACTGTACTCCAGCCTGTGTGACAGAGCAAGACAATGTCTCAAAAAATAATAATAATAAACTGATCAAGCCCCTGTTAAAAGCCAGGCAGACTTGCCAGGAGGCAGAATTGGAGAGCAAAGCCCATGCTTTAGAATTCAGCATTGGGTTGGGGGAAGATACACATGTAAACAGCAGAAGTGATTTTAAAAAGGAGAGAATTGCTGCTTTTGGAGTATCTATTACTCAGAAATTTAAAAACCAAGGAAAGGCAAGTTTTTGATGAGAGTTTCATTGACTCGTCTCTCACTACAGAAGGGATTTTTTGCTCAGAGAATTTTTTGCTCAAAAGACAAGTGGGAGGTGATCATTGCCTGATGCAATCAATACAAGTCCCACTGTTTTCCTTAGGGGAAAATCAAGCGCCAACATCAAGGCAGTGATTTGCCTTCACATTTACACAAAGTGTGCCCTCTGTTATCACCCTGCTATTTCAAATTCCTGCAAAAGCAAAAGCCAGGTGGCAGGTACAGCCCCGAGGCAGGCCTGAGAACCAGTGCTGTCCTAAGCCTGTTCTGAGAAAGAGGCCCAGCCTTGGAGTCCCCTGAGTGCAACAGCCAATAAAAAGAAGAAAAGGGAGTACGTGGTAAAGACTTTCATCTTGCCCCAACAGAGGCCTGACCTTTGCTTCTGGAAGGGAGTCTCTATGTCCTTTCAATGCTAGGCCTGACAGGAGTGTCTTCCTTTGCCTGGGGATCTTGGGCCAGCCAGCTAGTAACAATATGAGTTTGGATGAGAGCTTTGAGCCACACCAGCAACGTGATACTGGGTGAGAGCTCTGGGTCACGTGGTATCAGCTCAACTCGGGAGTGAGTGAAAACAGATCACCTGTTGGGCAGTCAGCCATGCTTACCTGATGGACTCCCCAATAAAAACCCTAGGCTCCGTGCCTGTAATCTCAGCTACTCAGGAGGCTGAGGCAGGAGAATTGCCTGAACCCAGGAGGCAGAGGTTGCGGTGAGCCAAGATCACGCCATTGCACTCCAGCCTGGGTAACAAGAGCAAAACTCCATCTCAAAAAAAAAAAACACCTTAGGCTCCAAAGCTTGGGTTAACTTCCACAGTTGACTATACTCCATGTGTGTTGATACACAGTGTTTTCAGGAGGATTACCTGTTGGGCAGTCACCCGTGCCTACCTGATGGTCCCCCAATAAAAACCCTAGGCTCCAAGGCTTGGGTAAACTTTACAGTTGACAGTACTCCATGTGTATTGACACAGAGTGTTGCCAGGAGGAGTGAACGCTGCCCATGACTCCACAGGAGGACATCTGGAAGCCTGTGTTTGGATCCCTCATGGACTCTGCCCCATGATACAGATGAAAACCCTTGGGTGGTTTTCATCTGTATCCTTTCCCTGTAATAAATCACAGCCATAGTGGCTCACACCTCTAATCCCAGCACTTTGGGAGGCAAAAATGGGAGGATCACCTGAGGTCGGGAGGATCACCTGAGGTCAGGGGTTCCAGACCAGCCTGACCAACACGAAGAAACCCCATTTCTACTAAAAATACAAAATTAGACAGGAGTGTTGGTGCACACCTGTAATCCCAGCTACTCGGGAGGCTGAGGCAGGAGAATCGCTTGAACCTGGGAAGCAGAGGCTGCGGTGAGCTGAGATTGCGCCATTGCACTCCAGCCTGGGTCACAAGAGCGATACTCTGTCTCAGAAAAATCAATCAATCAATCAATCAAACAGTAATTAAATAAAACCATAGTCATGGGTATTACAGCTTTCAGTGAGTTCTGTGAGTCCTTCGCATGAATCATCCAACCTAAGGGTGGTCTCAAACTTCCCTCTAAACTCTTCAGAGAAGATAAATATTTTACACACATTTAGAAATTAATTTACACATAGTAACCAGTTATTTGACTTGACAATCCTCAGGGGTCTGTATTACAGACCATCTGAAATCCCAAATGCTTTGAAATTCAAAATGCTCTAAAATCGGTAACTCAGTGCTGACATTGCACTCAAACGAAATCTTCATTGGAGCATTTTGGATTTTGGAAATTTTGGTTTGGGATACTCAGCCAGTAAGTGTAATGCAAATACTCCAAAGTCCAAACAAATTCTGAAATTTGAAACACTTCTGGTCCCAAGCATTTTGGATAAGGGATACTCAACCTGTACTGAGTTTTGTGGAATGGCAGCAAATTTGGGCTATTTAATATTACTGTGTTGCTATTTTTACTACTGCCATTCCTGATAATTTTAATCGAGGGCTGGCTATATAGACCTTAAGCCATTTTGCGAGTACTTGCTGTTTGGTTTTTGTTTTGTTTTTTGTTTGTTTTTGTTTGCTGGGACAGAGCCTCCATCTGTCGCCAGGCTGGAGTGCAGCGGCGCCATCTCGGCTCACTGCAACCTCTGTCTCCCAGGATTCCCCTGCCTCAGCCTCCCAAGTAGCTGGGATTACAGGCACGTGCCA
Source organism: Sapajus apella (assembly GCF_009761245.1). Classification (NCBI taxonomy): domain Eukaryota; kingdom Metazoa; phylum Chordata; class Mammalia; order Primates; family Cebidae; genus Sapajus; species Sapajus apella. The sequence goes on along the minus strand of NW_022436981.1, from coordinate 10,494,618 downwards.
CCATGCCTGGCTAATTTTTTGTATTTTAGTAGAGACGGAGTTTCATCATGTTGGCCAGGATGGTCTTGATCTCGTGACTTCGTGATCTGCCTGCTTCGGCCTCCCAAAGTGCTGGGATTACAGGCGTCAGCCACTGCGCCGGGCCTGGGTTTTAATTCTCTTAGACACAAGGGGCCCCCTAATCTGGTTCTTTGAGGAAAAAACCAGGGAGGAAAGTTGGCTTCTGCATTGAATTAAAGGATTAGAGAAAAGAAAAACAAGAGACCGGGCTCTCTCCAACAGAAAGAGGTTCCCATGTTTCTCATGTTCATGGTTCACAACCTTAAATTGTGCAATTCACTTCCCATATTGGAAACCAGTCGCCTCCTGCCCCGTTCTGCCTCAGGTGCATTACCTCAGCTTCATGATTTCCCTTTTTGGTGCAGACTCCCACCCTTTAGTCTCAAACCTCTAACCATCACCACCATTACCCCTGACAATTTTCACAAGTTACCAGACTTTGATAATACAATCAGAGGTCAGGGACAGGATCGTTTATCCTAAAAAAATATCAACATGGCTGAGCATTCAAGGCTAAACCTGAAGTCAGCATGAGTGAGACAGGGTGCAAGAAAGAGCAGAAGGAAGACATGAGGCTCACTAAGTAAAAGCCACGACATGTGAACCAACGGGGTTAAAGTGCACAGCCATGCGTAAATGGGGCAGTTGCAGAGGCTTCAGAGTCTGGGACAAAAGAGGAAAAATGGACAGTGTGGGACCCTGGTGTCTAGGACAGAATTGCCAGGGGACCCAGAATAAAGCCACACTTTCAGAGAGGTTTTGGCAGTTTGAGTGCCTGAAGAAACACCTAACTCTGACTTTCTTCCTGTGCTCACCTGACCGAGGCAGTTCTGCAGGGACCAGCCTCCCTGGGGGATGGAGCAGAGCAGAAAGTGAATCCCACAGGACAGGGGCTGCAACAGACAGTAACCAGCAGCAGCTTTTGTATTTGCTGATGTTCCCTCATGGCTGAATGTAAATTTCATTCCTTCAACCAAAATAACATGCCTCAGAACATTGTATGGCAGGCTCTGTCTTATTCCATGAGCGCTAACATCCCCAGTGAGGGAATCCTTTTCTGACCATGAGATCTACGAGCTTTCCATATACTCACATACCTCTTTCTGTTTATTTGTTTGTTGGTTTGAGATGGAGTCTCACTCTGTCACCCGAACTGGAGTGCAGTGGTGCGATCTTGGCTCACTACAACCTCAGCCTCCCAGGTTCAAGACATTCTTGTGCTTCAGCCTCTCGAGTAACTGGGATTACAGCCATGCACCACCACGCCTAGCCAATTTTGTATTTTCAGTAGAGATGGGGTTTTACCATGTCAGCCAGGCTGGTCTTGAAGTCCTGACCTCAAGTGATCTGCCTGCCTCAGCCTCCCAAAGTGCTGGGATTACAGGCATGAGCCACTGTGGCTGGCCCCACATACCCTTCTTATCCTCTTATTTTCTTCACAGATCTCAGCACCTCTGGCTTGCTTATTTGTTTAATCAATCCAATCTGTGTCTCTGTATTTGAAGTGGCTTGCTTGTATATGCACAGTTGAGTCTTGTTTTTTAAATCTACTCATGATAGTCTTTGTCTTTTTATTTATTTATTTGAGATGGAGTTTCACTCTTGTTTCCCAGGGTGGAGTGCAATGGCACAGTCTCCACTCACTGTAACCTCTGCCTCCCAGGTTCAAGCGATTCTCCTGCATCAGCCTCCCTAGTAGCTGGGATTACAGGTGCCCGCCACCACACCTGGCTATTTTTTTTTTTTTTCATATTTTTAGTAGAGACAAGGTTTCACCATGTTGACCAGGCTGGTCTCAAACTCCTGACCTCAGGTGATCCACCCATCTTAGCCTCCCAAAGTGCTGGGATTACAGGTGTGAACCACCGCACCAGGCAAGTGTTTGTCTTTAAATTGGTGTATTTAAGACCATTCACACTGAAGTAATTATTGATGTAATTGGATGTATACCTACCAAGTTTGTAGTTGTTTCATATTGTTCCTTCTTTGTTTTTTTGTCTTCCATTTGTATGGTGTATTAGTCAGGGTTCTCTAGGGGGATAGAACTAATAGGATAGATACATATTTTATATATAGATACAATATATACTGTATGTAATATATATATAAAGGAGATTTTATATATATATATATAAATTTTTATATATATAAAGGGGAGTTTATTAAGTATTAACTCACATGATCTCAAGGTCCCACAATAGGCTGTCTGTAAGCTGAGGAGCAAGGAGAGCCAGTCTGAGCCCCCAAACTGAAGAACTTGGAGTCTGATGTTCAAGGGCAGGAAGCATCTAGCATGGGAGAAAAATGTAGCCTGGGAGGCTAGGCTAGTCTGGTCTTTTCCTATTTTTCTGCCTGTTTTATATTCTAGCCGCACTGACAACTGATTAGAGGGTGCCCACCCAGATTAAGGGTGGGTCTGCCTTTCCCAACCCTCTGACTCAAATGTTAATTTCCTTTGGCAACACCCTCCCAAATAAACCAAGGATCATACTTTGCATCCTTCAATCCAATTAAGTTGACATTCAGTATTAACCATCACATATGGTTATATGATTTATGTGATTCCATTTTCTCTCCTCTCTTGGCAAATCAATTATACTTTTAAACATATTTTTAGGGTCGCCTTAGAAATTGCAGTATATATTGACAACTAACCCTGACCACTCTCAAGTAACACTGTATCACTTCTCAAATAGTGCAGCTACCTCGCAACAGAGTGCTCCTAATTGTTCCTTCCCATACTTTATGACTCTGCTTTCATACATTAACTTATACACAAGTTATAATCATCCAATACATTGTTGCTATTATTTTGAACAAACCACATTAAAAAATATATATGTACTGCCTGTCTTCCTCCTCTAGAATGTAAGCACAAGTGCAGACACGCTGTCATACCCACCTTTGTGGAGCCAAATCCTAAAACAACACCTGGCAGAAAAGGGTACTCAGCAAACAATTGTTGAATGAGCCAGTGGAATATTACTTTCTTCTTACTTGGTTAACTCAATGTGCTATTAAACATTTAAATTAAAAAAAACAGTAAAGTGAAACCCCAGAGGTGTGACCCAAATTGGAATGGCTGTTGGTTGATCCTTTGAGTGGGTGGAGCTTTCAATAGGAAAGGAGAGGGTTATAAACCCTCACTTAATCTCCCCCCAGCACCCTGGAGACAAGAGTCTCGGAGAGATAAGGTGAGTGGTGAAATTCTTATATACTCTTTTTGGGGCCTGGTTGGATAGTTATAATATTTTGCTGCCCAATTTTCAACTTATACTCAGCAACCGTTTTAACGTTGTGGTTAATTTAATGCTTATTATTTCCAAGCCTGCATCTATCGAATAAAATAAACAGACATTGTTTTCTGGATAGTAGTTAATGTAAATGAAAAAGAGCAAATGTACTAGTAGACAAGGCCTTTTGAAGGTTTTTATTGTGTATGCATAATATATATATAATATCAGACATATTAAAATATCCCCACATCTACATCACACATTAAAAGTAATTTCAAAAATAAGTAAGAAGTGGTGTTTCAGTTGATTGGTTGATATAATGTTTACTAGAATTTAAAAATATTTATTATTTGGACCACTACATTTTTTCCACCACAAGCAAATGTCAGATAATTCTGTACCCAGTTGAAAAGGACATAGGTGCCAGCCGTATTGTGCCATGGCGTCTAATGGGTAAACTAAGTCTTCCTGCACCTACAGATCTACTCCATGTACACTTGGAATATTTAATTCAAATGATCTGACCCTGGGGTCTTCCTACAGGGTTCTACATCCCCAGGGAACTATGCCAAGATGAGAACTCAAAGTGCTGACACAAATTTTTCTAGGACTCGCACCAGTCTTTCAACAGCAATGAGCTGCCATGTGGTGGCTCACTTTGTTTATTCTCCAAGAAGTTTCAAAAACCTTGGTAGATAAAAGTCTCTTTCTCGACTCAGATATATTTTTCATCTAAGTACGTTTATAAGTCTTGGAGTTAATAAGTCAATGTCTTGTGAGTTTTGGAAGCGTGAATCAATTCATTAGAGCCTAACTGAAAGGAAATTTAGTTTCTGAAAATGAAATATAGGGCTCTCTGGAGAAGATACTTATTATGCAAGCTTGCAGTAGACCTCCCTCCTTAATCATTTTACAACATAAGTGACCATCACCTCCTCCACAGTAACATTGTTTGGTTGTTTGTGTAAAGTGCCATGTAAATACTTGAGATCTGTTTTGGAAGGGCTGGTTCCCTGTAGGAGACCGTGTTTGCTGGTAACATGTCAAATCCAAATTGTTCAGTCTTTTGCTAACATGTCGTAGGTCAGAAAAACGGAGAGAAATAATTTATAATCACTGTAACTTTGAAGTTATACTGAAACTACAATAAAGCTATACTTTAAAGCTGTACTGGAAACCTTGGTTACATTACTAACATTATCTTCCAACTTCAAAATATTCTTTCTCTGTTGTATTATACACTTAAAGCAAAAATAATACATCTTTCTAAACCAGCAAATTGAAATTCAGGGCTAGCCAGGAGAGTTTTTAGTTCCAGTGACAAATTCTTACCTGCTAGTTATGATGAACACAGGCCATTCTGATCAAATAGTGAAGCTAAAGTAAATGTTAAGGATATTTGTATTGATAACAGATTTAGAATTGATATCTTATATTCTGGCCCAAAATATTGCTAAAACAGCAGTCTTCTAAATTAGCTCCTTATAATTTTTATTATCCAGAAAACTTGCTAAAAACCTGCTTTTGCCTAACCAAATAACTGAGAAAAATGTGCTTATTTTGTCTCAATAATCCAGAATGACTGTTAACATTGTCAGTAGAATGTCACTGCAAAGAGACTGGCTGCCTTTCCAAGGTGTATTCAGCAAGTAAGAGCATAGGGCAAAGTATAAATGCACAAGGGGAGAAACAAGATCATAAAGACCCTTGAAGTCTGGGTATGATGGCTCACACCTGTAATCTTAGCACTTTGGGAGGCCAAGGCAGGAGGTTGGCTTGAGCCCAGGAGTTCAAGACCAATCTGAGCAATATAGGGAGACCCCATCTTTACAAAAAATAGCAAATTAACCCGGTGTGGTGGCACACACCTATGGTCCCAGCTACTTGGGAGGCTGAGATGGGAGGATCCTTTGAACCCAGGAGGTTAAGGGTGCAGTGAGCCATGATCACACCACTGCACTGCAGCCTGGGCAACAGAGCAAGACCTTGTCTCAAAAAGAAAAAAAAAAGGTGATTACAACTGAAAGAAACTAAGGAGATGATCTGATTTCAAACCAATTCCTCATTTTATAGTTGAGGAAACTGACATCTCTTTCTAACCCTCCCTCAGGGCTGGGACCTACACATTTGGTACACTGTCAAATTTGGGAATCGAAGGGGGGCCTTGCCAGCTCGGACATCATGTCCCTGGCTGCGCCCAGTGCTGGGCCGGGCAGCTCTGAAGGAAGCTGCTCCCTCCTCAGCTTGGTTACTGTTGAGGAGCGGAGCTCAGGATCGTGTCCCCTATGGCGTGTTGGTGGTGGAGTGCAATGCGCCATGATCGAGTGCTGTGTAGATTAAGGAAGGCACATGAGACCTCAGCAGCTGAAGGTTGGACTTCCACTAGACTTGCAAGTTGCCACAAGACAGATCTTAAAGAATCAATTGGCCCCTTGTCCTCTCACATCCATTCCCTGAATCTGGGCATGTCAGAGGCTGCTCTCTGGTGTGAACTTGGTTTGGAGACAAAAGGCTGGAGGCTGAACCAGCATTCTTGGGCAAGGACTGACTCTGGGGGAGTTGTTCTTGACTTTGGACACCCTCACCTCCCACTCCTACATACAAGATTTTTGACATGAGTATACCCCTGCTTAGTTCCTCTTGTGGGGCTGCATTTGGGGTGCTTTGCCCTCCCCACTGAGAGTGAAGGGCCGAGGGATCTCTCCAAGGCTGTCTCCCTGGTGGCTCTGTTTCTTCCTTCCTTCCTTGGCCTCTGTCCTTTGCTGACTTCTTTCTCCTTACTGATCAGGCTCTGGCTCCCTGGGAACTCGCCTTGGGTTGGGACAGGGAGGAGGGGGCCTATCTATTGCTTTTTCCAATCCTTCCTTGTCCAGCTGGCCAAGGTGGGTAGACTACAAGAGGTACTGGTTAGTAGGCTGGACTGCCCTGACCTCCCGCACCTTGAGAAACACAAATGCTTGTTTCTCAAGGTGGGGAAAAAAAGAAGGGGGACCTTGAATTCTAGGTGTTCTTCTCTGAAAAGAGGGTTAATGTAGATGATCTAACATGAAGAATTTCTAATTCTCCAGTCTTCCCTCTCCTTTCTCCATCTATAGGCACATAAAACTACAGTACTTTATTTATTCAGCTGCCCTTTTAAGCACACTGCAATGTATGCCTGCCCAGCAGCCCCTGGGAAGAACAATTCAGGGCTGCACACTGAGCCTCAGAGGCAGGTTATTGGTTTTAACTCTAGCCCAGCTTCTCAAATTTAATTTTCATATATATATGAATCTCCAGCAGATGGTGTTAAAAACACAGGCTCCAACTCAGTAGGCCTGGCTCAGGGACTGAGATCCTGCAATCCTAACAGGCTGCCAGGCACCACTGCTGCTGTTTCAAAATCACACTTTCAGAGAATGCCCTGCACTTCTATCAGAAGCAGGTTTGGCTGCTTTTCTTACATGTGAATGTTGCTGCAATCTAGAGATGTATGTGCGTGTATGTGGCATTTTTTTAGTCCTTACTATGTTCAACAGTTTGTACACATTATCTCATTTCAACCTCATAACCAAATGAATTAAGCACTATTAACCTCATCGTGCAAATAAGGAAACTGAGGCTCAGGGAGATTCAGAAACCTGCTCACATGAGAGAGAGAGAGAGCTGAGATTTGAACCTGGGTCTTTTTTCCAGTACCCAGAGCCTCACTCAGATTAATATGTTAGGGTAAATGTGTTCTTCGACATTTCCGAAAGATCTTGGGTCTGTTTTTCTTTTAAATCAAAGGCTATTCTCCAACTAGCCAAAGGTCATCACACTGTCTTCACTGCTTTCTGCTCAGCCCACCTTAGATATGTACTGAGGACTGTGGGTGTGGGAATGCACTCCCTTGGCTTGCTCATCTCAGGTGAAGCTGTACACAGGTGAAGTTTCCAAGCCCTGAGAGATGGGACTTAATTTCCTACATCAGAAGATCCCTGTGAGGACACACCTGTTGGCTAATATCAGCATCAGAAAAACCAGAGGTGAAGAGATAGGCTTGAGTATCTTAGCTTCTAAGGCTCTGGACCTTCCAGCAGCAGAATTCTCAGAGTGTTTGCATTTTGGATGAAATCCAGAAAGCACTGCTTCTGTGTTCCCTGTTTCTTCATTTCCCACAGATGGGGTATATATTTCCATTGCACCTGTTCTTTCAAGCTTGGACAGTATACGTTTAAACAATCAGAGTAAGTGGGTTTATTTTTTGAAGCATAAACAAACTTGGTTTTCTATATTACCAAGCTGTGGTTTAACCTAATCTTTGTTGAAATTCATTAGAGGTCAAGGAAAAAGGATTAAGGGACCTGGTTTAAGCCCTTAGCTTATAATGCATGGGGAAGAGAAGGATGACAGTTCAGACAAACAAATTTATATCTATTTGTGCTCATTCAGAAAGGCTCTCTTCAATTCTTAATACCATATTGTACTTTTCTTAAACATTTATTTCATTCTGACTTACCTTATAGTAGTCTGGATGTTTTTGATGGCAGAAACTACATCTTATTTAGCTTTCATGCCCAGAGTACTTAACCTAGTACTTTATCTAATAGCTCAGCCAGTCTCAGTGGCTTACGCCTGTAATCCCAGCAGTTTGGGAGGCTGAGGCGGGCGAATTGCTTGAGGCCAGGAGTTCGAGGCCAGCCTGGCCAACATGGCGAAACCCCGTGTTTACTAAAAATACAAAAATTAGCCGATTGTCATGGTACACCCCTGTAATCCCAGCTACTTGGGAGGCTGAGGCTTGAGAATCATTGAACCCAGGAGGCAGAGGTTGCAGTGAGCCAAGGTCATGCCACTGCACTTCAGCCTGGGTGACAGAGTGGTACTGTGCCTCAAATAAATAAATAAATAAATAAATGGAGCTCAATAAATGTTCATATTGAAAGAAAAAAATGAACACAGGAATATCATCAGGTTTAGAAACTAGTATCCCAAAGTAGTGGATTAGCAGTATCCACCACATATATTGCACAGCAGCTGCACAATATAGCACAGAGGGATGAATGAAGCACGACCTGACCCTGCCTTCCAGGAGTCTGCCACCTCCTCAGAATTTTGCAGTGTAGAATCCAGGGAGAGAAGGTGGCTTTTGGCTGGGCATGAGATTGTAAGATGTTTGGGCCCCTTCTCTGTACTCAGCTATTCTACAAGGAAGAGCTCCTCCTGGGAAGAGCTTGATGGGGGGACTGGAGTCTTGCTGAGGCTTTTTGGACACCCTCTAGTTCAATCCATTCATCATGCCTCCTGAGAGCCTAATTTATTTACATGTATTTGTTTATTTTGAGACAGAGTCTGGCTCTATCACCCAGGCTGGAGCGCAGTGGCACGATCTTGGCTCACTGCAACCTCTGCCTTCTGGGTTCAAGCAATCTGAGAGCCTAATTTAGAGTCCCATAGAGCCATGGCTGAGAGACCAGGTACGGCAACTACTTGGCCAGGGCCAGCTATTTATGGGGCACACAAACTTTTGCTGAGATTTTTGCAAGAAGTGGTAACTTATCATTTGAGTTGCTGGCCCTCAAAGTTACATCCTTCTATCTCCCACATGCCTTGAGAACATGCAGGGAGCAGGCAGGAGTGGAGTGGGGAAAACTATGCAGGCCCAAAGGTGTCACATGAAATTCCAAACTTCAATACCGTAAGCACCAAACTACGAACATTCTCCAGTTATGCTCATAAATCACAAAATGAAGGTAAAAGTCACTCCAGATCTTACTTTTCTTTTCTTTTCTTTTTTTTTTTTTTGACAGCGTCTTGCTATGTCACCAGGCTGGAGTACAGTGGTGCAGTCTTGTCTCACTGCAGTCGCTACCTCCTGGGTTCAAGCAATTCCCCTGCCTCAGCCTCCCGAGTAACTGGGAATATAAGCACACATCATCATGCCTAGCTAATTTTTTGCATTTTAGTAGAGACAGGGTTTCACCATGTTGGCCAGGATGGTCTTGCTCTCCTCACCTTGTGATCTGCCCTCCTCAGCCTCCCAACACGCTAGGATTACAGGCGTGAGACACCGTGCCCAGACAGATCTTACTTTTAACACACCTTTTATTGCAATATCGAGTCAAATTTACAATAGCGTTAGCTTCCTTTTACAAAATATCAATTGCATTTGCAACCAAACATTTTTCAAAAGACACGGAGAACCAACAGACAAGCTAATCTTAGTACAAGATACTCTAGAAAACACTAAATCGATTTGTAATTCCTTTAAAGAGGCATGGAGGGCTCTATTTGACATACGGCACAGTGTGCAGCATGTATTTTACATATTGCTTGCTTCCATCCTCAGGCCCCACAATAACCCTTTGAGGTGGGTAGTTCGACCACCACTCCCATTTTAAGGATTCGGAGACTGAGGCTTAGATGGAATAAACTTGTATTGCTATAGTGAGGACTCATGCCCCTGAGGCCCAGAGACACCTGCCTTTGAAAGAAGGGGATATTAACACTCACTTATCACTTCCATTTGAGAATTGTACAGAACATGGTAGTGTATTTGGCATGGGAACAGATGAACAGGAGTGAATCCACACCTGGGTTTCTCAGTGTTCATTCCCTTGGGGAGGTCAGAGCAGCTGTTAACCCATATTCAGAAGGTTATGATCCAAGGAGCAGAGGTTTCCCCTTTAACCCTGTGACTTCAGCTCTCCTAAAGGAAAAACTGCATCCCGTCTATGGCACCCAGACTCGTGTTCACTTGTCTGATATTGCCAGACCTCACCAGTTTATTCCAACATATCCAAGGGCTCGTATCTCTGCATCCCTTTGAGTGTTAGCTCTGCAATGCTAGCAAGAAGCTTGCCCTATTATTCTCATTTGAGAATGGCATTTTGCTGCCGCTCCCATCATCTGGGAGATTTCACTGTCACTGGCGCGAGGCACAGCCATTGCTATCTCACCATCTTGCAGGTCTCTGGGACAGACAGAATATCTGGGGCCAAAAAATCATGACACTCAGTGGTACATTAGGGACCTGTCTCCTGTGGGCAGCCCAGAGCTGAGCGTTTTCATCACTAAGAGAATAACCGGACAGAAGAAGGACCAGCCAGCCTGCATTTTAAGTGACCACTGCTTAGAAACAGCTTTATGACAGAGAGTGGTGGCTCACGCCTGTAATCCCAGCACTCTGGGAAGCCAAGGTGGGTGGATTGCCTGCACTCAGGAGTTTGAGACCACCCTCGGCAACATGGTGAAACCCCGTCTCTACTAAAATACCAAAAATTATCTGGGCATGGTGGTGTGTGCTTGTAATCCCAGCTAATTGGGAGGCTGAGGCAGGAGAATTTCTTGAGCCCAGGAGGCGGAGGTTGCAGTGAGGTGAGATCACATCCCTGCACTGCAGCTTGGGCAACAGTGTGAGACTCCGCCTCAGAAAAAAAAAAAAAGAAAGAAAAGAAACAGCTTTCTGGAGGCAAAGGTCACCAGAAGTGACCTTACCTGCATTCACAGGACAAACCAAAGGACAACGGTCAGTGTGTCTAACTGGGGGAGCAGAATAGAACCACCATATAAAGAGTTTTAGCAGTATTTCCTGTGCCCATGTCCTTTCATCCTATGATTAGTTTCAAATACAATTTGGTCTGATAAAGGTTTTAGGGAGACAGAACCACAGGAATTAACCAGACCAGCTCCCACCAGCTTTACAGCTTTATCCCGTCTCTCAGAGCAGGTGGAGAGGGATCAAATGGATCAGAGTTCTGCACTAAAAGGACAGTGGAGAGATGGCATTTTCCAAGCGGGTCCCTGATACTGAACTTCACCAGTGCTGCTTTATCGTTTTTGTTTTTTGTTTTTTTGTGTGTGTTTTTGAGACGGAGTTTAGCTCTTGTCACCTAGGCTGGAATGTAGTGACACGTCTGTCTCAGCTCACTGAAACCTCAGCATCCTGGGCTCAAGTGATTCTCCTGCCTCAGCCTCCCAAGTAGCTGGGATTACAGGCACATGCCACCATGCCCGGCTAATTTTTTATTAGTAGTAGAGATGGGGTTTCACCATGTTGGCCAGGTCTCGAACTCCTGACCTCAGGTGATCTGCCCACCTTGGCCTCCCAAAGTGCTGGGATTACAAGCATGAGCCGCCATGTTGGGCCCACTGCTGCTTTGTCTTTCTCAGAAGGCAGCAGAGTGGAGACGGGGGTTGGGGAGGTCCTCTTTGTAAGGAATCGCTTGTCAGTGGCCCAGCGGCTTTTAACTTGCCAGAGGCAATGTAAAAGGACTGAATCTTAATAGCAACCCAATATTGACGGTGCCCAGAGGGTGACAAGACTGTGGCAAGAAAGGAATTAAACTTTTCTAAGAGTTAAACTGAAAATCTGACACAAAAGAGAAAAAGACAGTCACAGGGAAGAATGACTTCCAAACACCTGCAAGACTTTGTGGACTTGATTGGCTTGTCGTCGGACGACTGAGTGTGAACAGTTAAATTTCTCATCATCAAGTGAGTTACTGATTTGCTGGTTTTTTACCTTCTTGTGAGTTTTCTTAGCACAGGCAACATCCTCGAGTTGAATCCCAGCTGGGGCAGATATTTGGTTTGGTTTGGTTTTGAGACAGGATCTTGCTCTGTTGCCTAGGCTTGAGTGCAGCGGTGCGATCATGGCTCGCTGCAGCTTCAACCTCCTGGGCTCAAGCGATCCTCCTGGCTCATTCCACAAAGTAGTTGGAACCACAGGCATGCCAAAACACCTGGCTAATTTTAAAGATTTTTGTAGAGATGGGGGTGTCTCACCATGTTGCCTAGGCTGATCTCAGATTCCTGGGCTCGAAGAGTCTTCCTGGCTCAGCCTCCCAGTGTGCTGGTATTACAGGTGAAAGCCACTGCACCTGGTCTGGGCATGACATTTGGCACTCCAGCTGCTTGCCAGGCTGAGGACCATGCGGACTGTTCCCTCAGGCAGCTGAGGCCACACAGCCTCTCTCAGGCCATGCTCCCCCTGATGCTTCCAAAGCACCTACAGAGCTTCAGTGCCGTATGCTCTCTGCCAGCTGGGATTTTTCCTGCTCCCTAGAAGCACACATTGTGGTATGTGGGGAGAGAGTCAAAGGTGAGAAAAGAGACCCAACTATCCTTTAGGTTGGTCTAGACCTTTAGTGTTTTCAAAGCACTTTAGCTTTATTTTATCTTGTTTGATTTCAGTATTGCTGTGAGATAGGCAGGGTCACTCACAGAATAGCCGCTGTGGCTCTGGCAACAGTGAGGTAGAAAGTACCATTCAGTGCGCTTCCATTATGACTACACTCTCCTTAACAAGGCTGTGGATCACCTCGTGTCTTCTTACTTACAGATAAGGACATGAAGGCAGACATTGGTTTTGTGAATCGGGTCTAAGGTTACTCATCTCACTGGTGACCGGGTAAGAACCAGAATCCTCATCCCAGCTAGGCCTGCATCTCTGCTTGTCCCAGCACTCAGGAAGGTTTTGTGACAGAAATCAGAATATTCAATTCTCACTGAATATTTCAACCCCAACAGGCCTACATCCTTGCTGCTGTTAGAAAAAAAAAATTTTTTTTTTGCAGGATGAGTCATGAAATCATTTTATCTGAGTGTTTCTCTGAGTTCTGTGAACTGCTCCAGCAAATTAGTCAAACACAAAGAGGGAGTTGTGGGAACCCCAACTTGAAGCTGATTGGTCAGAAGTTCTGGAGGCCCAGACTTGTGACCGGTGTCTGAAGCTAGGGCAGTTTTGGGAACTCAGCCTTCACTCCCTGGAATCTGATGCTATCTCTAGGTAAATAGTGTCACAACTGAACTGAGGATACCCAGTTGGTATCTGCTGTGGAACTGATTATGTGCTTGCTGGTGGAGAGAAATCCCTACATATTTTGGGGTTCACAGAGGTCTTCCGTGTTGATTGTAATTGTGTTGGTGTAAGAAGAGAAGAAAATCATGGTTTGAGATTTTTTTTTTTGAAAGAACTGACGTCAGTGAAGTGGGATTTGCTAGGATGTCCCTGCCTCAGAGAAATATGTGGTTTGGGAGGAGACAGAATGGAAGAGCTTTTGATTCCTGGGTGGTCATGTGGTCACCTGTGGCATGGAGCAACACTGTGCCATGCTTAGTTACTAAAGGTACGTTACCAGTGGAATTGAGAGACAGATCCAGCTCCCGAGAAATTGGCTCACTGGGTGAATGAGGAAATGAAAACTAATAAGAAAAAGGCGAAATATTCGATCCCTTGGTTATTGTTATCTATAATAGCTAAAATGAAATTAAAAGAGTGCCGGATCAAACCCTGATGCTACACCAAACTTTCGGTGAGTCTGAGCTTCAGCCACTAGCCTCAGAGTCATGCCCAGGGGTGAAATCATGCAGGAATAGAAAATACTTCTGAATGGTTACCAAGAGGGTAGTCAACATAGGGGAAGGGCAAAACCAAGTAACAATGGAAACCAGAGTACAGTGTGAAAGAATTGCTCCATTCTGTAGATGGGCATCCTCAGCTTCCTGTGGAACTTTTCCTAAAATGGATTGTGAGGGTAACTACTTTAGGGGCAGTGTCTTTGGCTTTAAATGCTGCAGAGTGGAAGAGCATATGTGGGTTGCCGCAGGACTCATAGCTTGCTATTGAAAAACCGCAGACCAGGGTATATATGATCCAGACATGCAGGAGGTTATTCCCAAGAGAACAGCCAGCCTGGTACACTGGATAAAACCACTGTAAGGTCTGTTTACCCTGAGAAGCGGGACTGCTGGACGCCACTTATAAATGCCAACTGGAGCACCCTGGATGAGGCAGCTGATATGCTTCCTATGCAAGCCATGTGGGACTACCATGTAATGACTGGGATATTCACCCTCTGAATATGCCTGTGACCCAAGTCATGGTAAATGCTGTGGTGATCTTATTTCTGCAAAATTCTTGTTACCCCGTGTGACCTTACTTTTGCAAAATTGAACAAGAGGTCAAGATGCCTTATCAAATGTACTGTCTCAGCTTCCCCTCTTGGGTCTTTTTCTTACTAGCTTGCATTTCCTTATTCATCCAGTGAACCAACTTCTCGGGAGTTGGATGTGTCTCTAAATTCCACTGATAACTTTCATCTTTAGTAACCAAGCACAACACAGTGTTGCTTCATGCCATGGGTGACCATGTGGTCACTCAGGAGTCAAAGATGCTAATAAAAACGGTTTAGTTAACAAGAGAACAAGGAAAAGCAAAAGGGAGAGTCAAAGGACTTATCCCAGGAAGGTGGAAATTTTTAAATGCTTATTTAAAAATAAGATAGGCTGGGCATGGTGGCCCACGCCTGTAATCCCAGCACTTTGAGAGGCCAAGGCAGGCGGATCATGAGGTCAAGAGATTGAGACTATCCTGGCTGACACAGTGAAATCCCATCTCTGCTAAAAATACAAAACATAGCCAAGTGTGGTGGCATGCACCTGTTATCCCAGCTTCTCAGGAGGCTGAGGCAAGAGAATCACTTGAACCCAGGAGGCGGAAGTTGCAGTGAGACGATATCAAGCCACTACACTGCAGCCTGGGCGACAGAGTGAGACTCGGTCTCAAAATAAATAAACAAATGATAAATAAATAAGAGATGAATAAAGAGAACCTTGATAGGGATCAAATTAAAAAGAAAAAGAAAGGGGAAAGTCATGGGACTTGTTCCAGCAGGGTAGAAACCTTTAGATGGTTATTTTTAAAAATTGAATGAATAAAAATGGAAATTGATGAGGTTAAAACAAAGGTCTTACTACAATACTGTCAAAGGTGGAGGAGACCAAAGGGAGCCCCTTCTGGTCCCCCTACATTAAAGGGCCCTCAACCAGTTTGCTGTATTTCCCCCAGTTTGAAAAAATTTAAAAATCCAGGAGGTAAAGGTTACAATGAGAATCTCCACCTGGAATAGCCTAGGGCAATGGTTAGACTGATTAATCCAGGTAATGATAGACAAAAGGGCCCAGGTTTCTTGGCTCAACCCCTGGCTGGGGACTCAAAGCTTTTTGCACAAGGGAGGGTGAAAATGGCCTGAAGATGGAGAAGAGAATTTTTATGTTCCTGGGACTAGAACATAAAAATGAAAGGGTTGATCAAATTAGAAAGTTGGTATGTTTGAACATGCTTCATGTGAAATGGTTGCATCTTTTTTACCTGACTATATTATGGGAATGGGCATTATATCTGACTGGGAAATGTTTGCCCTGCCTAGTGCTACAACACAGAAGGCATCCACCCCTCACACAATATTAATTGGACATGCTAAATGGGAACCAGTCCGATTGCCCAAGCCCACATAGTATAGAGTAGAATCTAGAGTCCTGGTAGGGACATATTCTTCATTTGATAATCCTACGTGGAGCATTTCCTGGGACTTACGATGAAAACCTGTGGGCACCTCTCAATAATGACTCCTGGACTTTAGGCTAGAGAATTTGTCTTGAAATTTACTGCCGTACTATGGAATGTTAACTGAAGCTACCCCTATGACTGGAAGTTATACAGTGGTCTTGCCATCTGAAATACTCATGCTGTCTTGGGTGACAGAGACATAAAACATTCTAATGGGGACGGCAGGGCCTAAAAGAGTTCCATAACAAAATGGAAATGATTTATACAGGATCATGCTACCTGTGAAATGCAAGAAGGAGGTACTCACAAACAGGAAGCTTCTGTTCCCTTAGGGCTGACTCAAACTGTGTGAGGAGCTGCTGGATTTAGTGCCCTATAAACACCTCTCAGCTGGCCAACAGAGAACGGCTTGGTTTGTGGATGGCAATTCCAAGGTGAATGGGCAACATCTGTTTGGAAAGCTGCTATTCTGACCCAAGAAGATAAAAACGGATCCGCCCAGTGGGCTGATTGCCTGCTGTTTTCCTAACAGTGATGGAAGAATTGAACAGCGGTGGAAGCCTCTGTGTTTGGTTTTTACTGACTCACAAGCAGTGACCAAATGGCCTAGCCATACACGCCGGCAAGACTGCAATGGAAACCAGGACGATGAAAAGGATGCTCATGTGGAGCGTGGCCCTCTGGAATGTGAGGGGTGCATTCAAGTAGAATAAGTCAATGCCCATTAGAAGAACTCCCTTCCGGGTTTGGAAGGGGTTGGAATTGACAAATAGATATTGCTATGTGTTCCCTTGAGGTAGCCACCTACCTGGGGCCATGAAATGAGTGGCTATGGTGGTACTGTAGCAGTGCAGAGATGGGTTGAATCGAGACATGTTCTTCTACCCTCTCAGGCACACAATGCTAAGAACTGTTCTGTTTATCAGCAAGAGAGACAGAGACTGTGGATGACTATGGGGCAGATTCCCTGGTGGGAAGGCCCTGGACACAGCTAAGTGAGACTGATGCTAGTAGCCCTGGGGGGCTACAAATGGGTCTTGACAAGAAAAAATACTAACCCTGGAGTGGGCTTTGGTTATTCAGTGGAAGACGAAAATACTCAGAGTGCCATTAAAAAAAAAACAGAATGGAAAATATTGCATGGATTTGGATGGTCAGAGTCATTTCTTCAGACCAAGGAATACACTGTACAGCCCATAATGTAAGACTAAGACTTTGATAGAGAAGTGGAAGGGGCAATTAAAACATTGGTTGTCTAAAACAAGGAAATAAAGATATGAAGGGCTGGCTTACATGTCTTCACAAGTGTGAGCTCACACTCAACATGAGTGGGACTAAAGGAGTGTCCGCACTAGGTTTTTCTGTTTGATCTGGTGAAGCGGGGGGGGGAGGATGCTGGTACGACTGTAACCAAGTGCCTTCACTTTCCCAGAGGTGGTTTAATTATTATTATTATTATTATATTTATTTATTTTTGGGACAGAGTCTTGCTCTGTCACCCAGGCTGGAGTGCAGTGGCACGATCTTGGCTCACTGCGACGGAAGAGGGAGACCCAGCCATCTCAGATCAACTTCCCCTTTGACTATCACACTGCATTTCAGTAGAAGAAAAGGCTGACCAACTGGTGCCTCCTGTTTCACCTTCCTGTAGGTGGCAGGCTTGGTCTTGGGGAAACTCTCCAGAAGGCACTATTTTTACGTAAAACAAGATCAAACCAGAAACCTTTTCACGTGTGAGTCCTAAAACTGCAAACCGGAACCCTTTCATATGTGATTCCTCAAACTGTAAACCAAAACTTTTTCACATGTGAGTCCTAAAACTATAAGCCAGAACCCTTTCATATGTGATTCCTGAAACTGTAACCTTTTCACATGTGAGTCCTAAAACTGTAAACCGGAACCCTTTCATATGCGATTCCTGAAACTGTAAACAGAAATCTTTTCACATGTGAATTCTGAAACTATAAACCACAACCCTTTCATATGTGATTCCTGAAGCTGTAAACCAAGACCCTATTCATATGTTATTTCTAAAGCTATAAACCTAAGAATCTTCCACGTGTAATATCTAAAGTATAAGCCTATATAAAGGCAGAACCTTCCTCTGTTAGATGAGCTGAGCTTTGGACAAATTATGCTGAGGCTCCCAGTCGAATAAACTCCTTCCTCCTGTATTCGGCGTTCAGGAGATCCGTTTCCCACGGCCTTTCCTGCTACACAATCTCCACCCCTCGGGTTCAAGTGATTCTCCTGCCTCAACCTCCTGAATAGCTGGGATTACAGGCATGCCCACCACGCCCAGGCTAATTTTTGTATTTTCAGTAGAGATGGGGTTTCACCACGTTGGCCAGGCTGGTCTCAAACTCCTGACCTGTGATCCACCCGCCTCGTCCTCCTCAAGTGCTAGAATTACAAGGTAGACGTGAGCCACCACCCCACCCGGTGGTTTAATTATTTCTTTTTCTCTCTTTCTTTGTTCTTTGCCTTGGGCTCCCCGTTTCCTGCTTAGCCCTTCAGAAATGTAAATATAATCTTTCACTCCCACTTGACCAGACATTCCTTCAGGGCAAGTTCTTCTAACTGTGTGCTTCAAGACAGAGCTTTCCTGTGTGTTGACAATTTGTAGACCAAAGCATACCCACTACAGAACTTTCACCTCTAGGGATTGCCTTGGAACTTTTATCCACCAGGAGGGCACATCATGCCCACTTGGCCACTTTTACAACTTGCTTCTGCCCCAGAAGTTGCCAACTCAGCTGTCTAATAGGTAAGACACCACACTAGCAGGACCCTCCCCTGCCCTTGCTCATTTCCTCCCTTACCTTAAAAAGGTGCGTGCTTCCTGCCCCAAAGTGAGGCGGCACAGCAGGACACCTGCACCTCTTTCCCCGGCTAGCTTCGGAATAAGTTCACCTTTTTTGGTATCAGATCTCGCTCTTGTTTGATTGGACTCTACACGTGGCAACTAACCCCCATTTCAGTGACATGCCTATGTATTTTTTGCCAAGGGAAGAGTACACTTGTATAATGACTATAATTTTTTCTGTGTTTTCCAAACCATCTCAAAAACATTTTTCTTCTCACCTATCTGAGGCGATGGTCATAGGACTGGGGTTGCAACTACTAGTGCTGGAAGCAGGGATTTCTAAGTAAGAAACTGTCAGTGGTTTTCAGACCTTGTGTCAGAATTCCTAAGGGCCTGATGGGGAAGTGTTGCGCCTTCATTGCGTCTAGCAATATTGGGGCCGAATGAATGCAGCTATGCCTGGTAGTAGAAATAGCTCACTAGCTCTGTACCTATGTAACTGCAATCCACCTGAATGGCAGTGGACTGAGGAGGAGGTACTTGCTAGACTAGTATTGCTGCCTGCAATCTGGACCAGCACAGTGGAGATTCTAATGTTCCTCCCAAAGGTGAAAAAGCTTTGTTATCAATGGAGAGGGGGAGAAGTAGCTGAGCGTAAAGGAATGAATAAGTGGGGTGGGTTATAAATGGAGAGAAATCCAACATTGCACTAACACCTTGAAAGGGGCTCAGAGAGAGGGATGATGGGTCTCATAGCTCAATTATAACGGCTGTCTGAAAGGGTGCAGCTCTATGTTTGCTCCTACTTTTGGAACTAAATGAAAGGAAACCTGCAAACCTGAGTGACCTCACTCTGGGGACATTAGTACAATAACAACTAATTATTACTGATTGAATGGGACTCTAGTAATACGGCAATACCTTTTGAGAATTTTTATGTTCCTGGGACTAGAACACAAAAATGAAAGGGTTGATCAAATTGGGTTTCAAAGGTGGGGGAGGGTGGACTGTGGTATTGTGAAATACATATTTGGTGTTCTTCTGCTTTTCTGACATACAACTACCGAGTACCAGCTCGGTCGGAGAGACCCCCACCCAGCAGCACTGAAGGCAATGACAGGCAGACACTCAGAACAGCAAAGTGGGTCTATTGGGGGGAGGGGCTGGCAGCCTTCCAAACTGAGAGCCTCAGGGGCTGACAGCATTCCAGGCTGAAGGCCCCGAGCAGATTCTGAGCCATGTATTCACTAGCAACAGGTGATTATTATTACCAAACAGGTGTTCTGTATTTTCTCATAACACAAAAATATGCTAGGTAGGCAGCTGTTACCCGCTTATCACTGATTACAGACAAACTAAAACGCATTCTCTACGAGGGAGCCACAGGGGCAGGGTCAGATATTTCCAAGAATTGTTTAACTGGTGTATGATATTTATACATTGTCCTGCCACTATGGAATGCCCCAAGTGGTTTTCCACTTGGGGGGTGTTTTCTCTGCCATCGTTCTTCCTAACAAACTACATATTCTATCACACACTCAGTATTCATCAATATTCATAAACTTAGTATTTCCCAACATACAACTCCTAAATTCTTGGAACCCCACAGTGCTGTCTTCTGTATGCTAATGTTGACTGATGCTGCAGGATGGGGCTGGTCAGCTGGAAGGACAAAGTCGAGGTTAAAGGGTTGGGACTTTCAGCTCCAACCCCCAACCTCTATAGGGAAGAAGGACTATGGCTTAATCAATCATGCCTACGTAATGAAGCCCAATAAAAAACCAGGATGGTATTCCAGGAGTTTGTGAACCGGTAAAGGTTCCTGGAGGGTGGCGCTCCTGGGGAGGACGTGGAAGCTCCCGTGTCTCTTCCCGCACCTCACCCTATGTGTCTCTTCATCTATATCGTTGGTGATAGCCTTTTAATAAACTGGTACACTTAAGGGTTTTTTTGAGTTCTGTGAGAAGCTCCAGCAAATTAATTAAAACCCAAAGAGGGGGTTGTGGGAATCCCCACTTGAAGATGATTGGTCAGAAGTTCTGGAGGCCCAACTTGTGACTGGTGTCTGAAAGGGAGGCAGTTTGGGGACAGAGTCCTCACTCTCCGGGATCTGATGCTATCTTCAGGTGGATAGTGTCGGAATTAAATTGAAGGACACTCAGCTGGTGTCTGCTGCAGAATTAATTGCTTGCCTGCCAGTGGGGAGAAACCCCCACATATTTTGGGGTCACAAAACTCTTCTGTGTTGATTGTTTTTTTGTGTGTGTTTCCAGCAGAGGAAAAATATGATTTGAGTTTTTTTTTAAAAAAAAAAAACAATATACATCATTTGTTCTTTCCTTTTTCTTAAATTGTGAGCTAAACCATCTGTAGAGTAGGGTGCAAATGCAGTTACGTGCAATTTTTTTTTTTTTTTTTTTTTTTTTTTTTTT
>NW_022436981.1:10464962-10473371 GCF_009761245.1 Sapajus apella | reverse complement strand
AGTGCAATGGCGCGATCTCGGCTCACCGCAACCTCCGCCTCCTGGGTTCAGGCAATTCTCCTGCCTCAGCCTCCTTAGTAGCTGGGATTACAGGCACGTGCCACCATGCCCAGCTAATTTTTTGTATTTTTTTAGTAGAGACGGGGTTTCACCATGTTGACCAGGATGGTCTCGATCTCTTGACCTCGTGATCCACCCGCCTCGGCCTCCCAAAGTGCTGGGATTACAGGCTTGAGCCACCGCGCCCAGCCTAATTACGTGCAATTTTAAGACTAATTATAAAGACCACTGATTCTGCTTATGAAATGGAACATTGTTGGCATCCCAGAAATCTTAAATGCTCCTCCCCAATAACAACCCCATTCTCCTCACTAGAAGTAACCATTATTCTGCTTCCTTGGTAATTATTTTCTTGCTTTTTTTCATTTTTTACCTCCTATGTATGCATCCCTCAGCAATAGTTTTGCTTTACCTGTTTTGGAATTACTATAAATAGGGACATACCATATGGCTTGTCAGTAAATTGTTTAATTCTTTTTTTTTAATCCTTTAGAAAACTCTGAGCCAGGAATCATGGCAGCCAAACCTAAGCTCTACTACTTTCATGGCAGGGGCAGGATGGAGTCCATCCGCTGGCTGCTGGCTGCAGCTGGAGTGGAGGTTGGTTCCTGACTGGGATGGGGAAGGATGGTAATCTGGGTGGGAATGAAGTGGTCTCCTTTCCCCTTCAAGCTTCGGAGTGGTGCCTCCAGCTGTATCTATATTTTCCTTTCCAATTGTCTTCCTTTGCAAGAGGTGAGGGAGGGAATCATAGGATTAGGGATAATTTGGGGAGCTGTGGGGGGTGGTGGTGTTCTGGAAGCTTCATAGAGGCTGAAAAGATTTTCATGGATCACGAGACAAAGAAGAGAGAGGAGACCCACATGTGCCTCGTTCTCTCCATTGGGACTGGCTGATTTTCTGGGGCCTTTCAGCTCTGCCTCCGGAACACAGCCCTGTAATACTCATGGCTGCCAGCAGGAATGTTAGGCCCAGCTGCAATCTGGCTAAACTCCTTAACTCCTCCCTAAAAGATCTACCCGCTGGGATCTTTCCTTAATTCAGAGTTCCCTCCACATTGACTTTTCCATAGATTTTTCACAAGTGCCTTGGAATTGTTTTATGCAGGTGTATGCTTGCTTTTCCCTATCTGAATGCCATCCCCTCTAGAGCTAGGACTCATTACCTTGTTTGATTTTCTCTGTAACCTTTTAGGGATATCTCCCTTACATTGCTCACCCACATCTGAAGGTTTGGGGGGATGAAAAAATATCAGTGTTTCTCACAAAAGTTTTAGAAACATCATCAATAAATCATGAAATAAACCTCACCTGAGTCATGGTCTTTGGCTTCCTTTCTTTGAATATATGAGCATTAAAGAGAAATTTGACTTGTCCTTATATGAAGGGAGAATAACAGAAGAGGAAGAAGAAAGAGAAAGGAAAAAAATCATTGAGAAATTTGGAGAAAGGACATGAGTTTAGATGGAGGGAAGAACTTAGGTGAAGAAAAGGAAAAAGAGGAATGGGAGCAAAAATTAAAAAAAAAAGAAAAAACAAAATCTCTGTATTCTTGAGGACTTTAAAGTTGTAATAATGTCTCTTTATCTTTTTTTTAGTTTGAAGAAGAATTTCTTGAAACAAGAGAACAATATGAAAAGTTGCAGAAGGGTAAGCCCAGATTTATTCAATATTATCTTCTTAGAGAAAAATGGAAACCTGCTTCGGGGAAGTACTTGTTTTGACAAAAGAGACGGAGCTCTAGAATGGCTACTATTAGAAAAGGCAAGCACATAGCATGACTGCTAATATTGATTAACTGCTCGTCATGTCCCTGACACGCAGCTTAATTTGCGTCAGCAAAGGCCACTCCGATTAGTCTTCAGAAACTCTTACCAAATAGGTCATGATGGTGACCTTGGTTAAGAGGATTGAATGAAAATTTTATGTGTCAGCGCTAATTTGGTTTAATTCTCCCCCTCTTACTGAAGAATCCTTTAAGAATCCTCCTATCCCCGCCAAGTCCCCCCTACACACTCCCACACCCCCACACCCCCACCGCCCAACTGCCCACCATGTTGGCCAGGCTCATGTCTCAAACTCCTGACCACAAGTGATCCGCCCACCTCAGCCTCCCAAAGTGCTGGAATTACAAGTGTGAGCTGCTGCACCCAGTCAACTCTTTCAACTTTGAGAACCAGAAGCACTTATACTATAACATAGTAAACATGGAAAATCTTAAATAATTATGTTAACCATCACACCAAAATATATGAGACTGCCAAATGCATCTCAGATTTTACATGAAGCAAATGGTAGCCATCTCCTCAACAACTAAATTCTATCTAAAGGGATGAAGGGTAGCCTTCATCCCTTTAGATAGAATCTAAAAATCACAGATAGAAGTGAACCATCCTTAGATTTACTGCAACCACTGAACAACGTATCTTAACCTCTCTTTGCTCAAACCACAGATGGACGCCTGCTTTTCGGCCAAGTGCCTTTGGTTGAAGTGGATGGAATGATGCTGACACAGACTAGAGCCATCCTCAGCTATCTTGCTGCAAAGTTCAACTTCTATGGGAAGGATCTGAAGGAAAGAGTCAGGTACCATAGTGTTCATGCCTCTGCTTGATTCTTAGCCAAGCTTTTTCAGTTCTTCACCAACGGAGACCTGGTTCAAGTGTACCTTTCAGCCTGGATTGAGGAAAAATGACAAATGGAACAAAGGAGAAATGGCTTGCTAAACCTGGCATGCCTTGTACTTACTCATTTCTTTTTTTTTTGAGACAGAGTA
This sequence comes from Sapajus apella, assembly GCF_009761245.1. Taxonomy (NCBI): domain Eukaryota; kingdom Metazoa; phylum Chordata; class Mammalia; order Primates; family Cebidae; genus Sapajus; species Sapajus apella. The sequence continues at coordinate 10,470,536 of NW_022436981.1, read as the reverse complement.
GCACTCTGTTGCCCAGGATGGAGTGCAGTGGCATGATCTCGGCTCACTGCAACCACCGCCTCCTTGGTTCAAGCAATTCTCATGCGTCAGCCTCCTGAGTAGCTGGGACCACAGGTGTGCGCCACCATGCCCAGTTAATTTTTGTATTTTTAGTAGAGACAGGTTATGCTATGTTGGCCAGGCTGGTTTAGACCTCCCGGCCTCAAGCGATCCACCTGCCTTGGTCTCCCAAAGTGCTGGAATTATAGGCATGAGCCACAGCGCCCGGCCACCTTGTACTTATTCTTAATAAGTAACCGCACTTATTAACTACACTCCTCCTTTTCTGTATACTACTCATAGTTCACTGAAGGCTGCATTCAACTTCTCATGTTCTCTCTCCACTCCTAACAAAATATGTTCGTAGAAAATAAACTGGTAAGCTATTCTACATGAAGGTGGAAATGACTGATTCATCACACACGTATTGAGCATTGTATCAATGATCTATTGACTATGAATAATGCTCTAAAACATATCACCTTGAAACACAGTGATTTGAATCAGCAAGCTTTTGTTATTGCTCACCTGTTTATGGGTGAGCAAGTATCTGACTGGCCTCTCTGGGCCAAGCTTGACTTTGCTAGCCTGCACTCACTGATGTCTGTAGCTAGCTGGGCAGCTCTGGTTGTGGTTGTTGGCTGACTATCAACTGGGATATGAATGGACCGTGTGTTTCTCATCCTGTCATTCTGAGCTTGTTCTCATGGCAGTGAGGCAGAGTTCTGAGCATGAGAGTGAAAGCACACAGGCCTCCTAAGTTCTGCGTTCAGAACCGGCACCTCATCATTTCTACCTCATTCTACTCAATAAAGGAAGCCACAAATAGACTGGGAAATAGACCCCATCTATTGATGGAAGGAGCTGCCACGTTTCATCACAAATACGGGAGGGTGAAGATTTTTGGCCATTTTTTGGCCTCTGTATACCATGAACATCTATGCCGTGCTGTGCACTGTGCCAGGCCTGGCAAAAAATGATTGGGTAATTATTCACCGGGATAGTTTAATTTCATAAAAAATAACTAGACTTAAGACAAAACAAAGACTTGCAACTATAAACTCTTGCCTGCATTTGGGGTCATGGGGCCTTTTCAGAGGCCCCTAAACAGTCATTACCATAAGCATGGACACAGTGGGGGTGATCCGTATACACAGAAGACGCGGTGGGAGGAGCTCAGGCTCAACTGTTCAGAAAAAGGAGAAAGAACATAGGGATGAGCAAGGTCCATAACAAGTAGTAGCTCACCCCAACTTTTCCATTGCTTCATCTTTAAAACAGCGTTAGTCATTCCAACCTGTAATTCCGAGTGTATATGGCAAGAAAAGCAATGTGAAACAGTGTGTGAATATGATCCTTTTGTAAATAAATACTAATGCACAAATGCAGTCTGTTTCCTATTGATTTGATGCAAAGTTTTTAATTGGTCTTTAAAAATCGCCATTTTTTTTCTGAGATGCATCCTGAGATGGTGTTGTTAATATTATTTTTCTTTGGGTTAGCCATAAACTATAGTAGACTAAAGCAAGTGGGCTAGGTGACACTAACATGAAAGAAAAATTATCTGTCATTCACACAGGACAATAAAAGGATATTATTAAATTTTTTTCTTTTTCTTTTTTTCTTTTCTGAGGCAGAGTCAGACTCTGTTGCCCACCCTACAGTGTAGTAGCGTGATCTCAGCTCATTGCAACCTCTGCCTCCTGGGTTCAAGTGATTTTCCTGCCTCACTCTCCCAAGTAGCTGGGACTATAGGCACGCACCACTATGCCTTGCTGATTTTTGTACTTTTGGTAGAGACAGGTTTCACCGTGTTGACCAGACTGGTCTCAAACTCCTGGCCTCAAGTGATTCCACCCATTTTGGCCTCCCAAAAAGTGCTGGGATTACAGGTGTGAGCCACCATGCCAAGCATTTTTTTTTTTTTTTTTTTTTTTTTTTAATGAGATGGGGCTTCACTATGTTGCCCAGGCCAGACTCAAACTGCTGGGCTCAGGCAATCCTCCTGTCTCAGCCTCCCGTATGGTTGAGCTATAGTTGAGCCATAGATATGCCACTGAGCCTGGTTCCATTATTCTTTATATACTGTTAAAAAGAAAGATAAAGATCTCAGAAGACCATTAAAACAAATTCATTAAGCAATTAGCATGTAATGGGGAATACAAAGACATCCTTGAAGAGATAACTAGCACAGCGTGAATGTACTAATACGCCAGTAAATAATGACAATATAAATACTATGATTTGTTTGTTTATTTATTTATTTAGTGCTTGGCAATGAAAGGAAAACTTTAAAGGGAAAGAAATACATCTGTTTGACCTGACTAGGAAATTGAACTTTTCTTTCTCCGTTACCAGGTCAACAGAAGACCTGTTAAATTATCTGTCTTCTCTAAATAAGCAAGAATGTTCTGTACTAATTGTTTTGTAGTTTTAATAAACTGCACTGAGTTTAGTTTTTAAAGCCATGATAATCAATTATTTGTTTATGGCAGATTTCAACTTAAGGGCATTCAAGAATTCTTTCATACATCCTTTTATTCAATAACCATTTCTAGAGACTACTATATCCTGGGCACTTGGCTGGTTCTGGTGCTAGAAATCATTTATGAGAGTGGAAGCTTAAGAGGAAAAATAAAAATCGTTTGCTCCTTCATCTATTTACAACAGAGAAGTGTTGGACTAGGAACCCTGTACTCAAAAGCTCCTCTCTGCCCGAGGGTCAAATGGTTGTTTTATCAGGATCGACATGTACGTTGATGGCACCCTGGACCTGATGGCAATGATAATGCTGGCCCCCTTCCAGCGCCCTGAGGAGAAACAGGAGACCCTTGCTTCCATCGTCCAGAAAGCAAAAACCCGGTACTTCCCTGTCTTTGAAAAGGTAGGCTTCAGGGATCCGGAGCTTTGACATTTTTTGTTGCTGAGAATATTTCAAGAGTGAATATCTGAAAATACAGTCAAAGGCCATGTTAGAGCTTTACTGATCCAAATCAAAACTTTAAAAAGGATTCTAGAACAAATTACAGGTAAAATTATGGAACCTTCAACAAAATGAAGTTGGACTATACCGAGTACAATGAAAGTATACAGCATTTCTGTTCTGACTTTTAAATTAAGACATCAGCCCAAGGTGTGATGTCTTGGGCTTTAGTTGTGTCAGGTATTTTTTTAGGTCTAATAATAGAGGCTAATTGTGCCTCAATCAAAAGACAAAGTCTGTCTCTCTCTCTCTTTTTTTTTTTTTTTAAGGCAGAGTCTCACTCTGTTGCCCAGGCGTGAGTGCAGTGGTGTGATCTTGGCTCACTGCAACCTCTGCCTCCCAAGTTCAACAAATTCTCCTGCCTCAGCCTCCCGAGTAGCTGGGACTACAGGCGTGTGTCACCACGCCTAGATAATTTTTGTACTTTTATAGACACAGGGTTTTACCATGTTGGCCTCAGTCTCGAACTCCTGACCTCAAGCGATCCACCCACCTCGGCCTCCCAAAGTGCAGGGATTTACAGGCACGAGCCACCACACCCTTCTATAAGACAAAGTCTCTTAAAGGGAAAATTTGTGGTCATTTTGGAGTAAATACTAATAACAAATGTCCTCATAATACATCTGGCAACATGGAAAACGCTAACACTTCTTAGCACAAGGTTTCATAAGGTTCTGCTAGATGAAAGAATGGTATGCATATGTCCTCAGTCTTGGCCTTGGAAAAGAACAACTTGTTATTGATTAAATTATAATGAATTATTCGGTCAGTGCTTTAGAGTACTAGATAAGCAAGCTCCAGGTTATCCAAAGACAATGTACAGTGTTGTTGCAATGCCTTTTGTTTAAGATAAGTAAGATGATTATTTGAGTTCTCTCTCTTCCCTTTTTTCCTCTTGCATTTATCTTGCACCCTAGAGTTTCCTGTGGTCTGGCTTTTACTCACTGTAGCATACTCCTGCTTACCTATCAATTGGAAGTTAGAAGTAGAAGCTTGATCAGGGTCAGGCTCAATTATTTTGGCCGGATTGTTTCACAGGTGGTGCTGTGTAGGTCATCAGCAAACAAATTGTCTGGTTGTTGCTCTTATGATATTCATACAGTTGATGATCAGTGCCTAGATACATCCATTTATGAGTAGATGCAACATGGTGATGTCCTAACCTTGCCAGTCCCTCTTCATTTATTAGCTTGAATAGTTTTTATAAGACAAATCTTCCCCTCATAAGATATTTGACTTCTCTGGTTTGTAGTTTATATAGGAAAAGAGGACAAATACTTGATTGACCGCTTAAAAAAATGAATTATCTAGTATCTTCAAAGGGGAATAATAAATCAATTTTCCTTTTTGTCCTTGTTTTTATCCTTTAAGTAACATTATGACACCAGCCCAGATAGTCGTTGCTCACCCACACCTTTTTATTATCTCTTTGAACATTTAAAAACATTTTTAAGCCTTTACAGAATCGACTCTTATTTTTGGCTCTGTGGCTCAAAATTCTCCTTTTCTGTAAGTCTGTTGCCTCTGTCTCAGAAAAGACTTGGATTTCGTTATATGCTGTGTAATTTTTAATTGTGAGTTTATCTTTAGCAGAAGTCCCATTTCATTTATTTGATATATCCCATCAAGTGTTTTTATCTTTGCCTTATGTAAGATACTATAGAATTCACTGATTCTGGCAACTTTTCCCCATCCACACTTACATTTATTTTTCTTCTTGCATGTATCACAGCAAGAGATGTAGCATCTGAATTTACCTTTGCTCCTTATTTATGGAGTAAACTCAATTTAATGCATCTGCTACTCAAAGATGCACCCGAGAGATTTCTAAATACTCACTCTTCACTGGATAGTGAAAAATTAGCTTTCTATGTGGTTCTGATTTGGACTTCTGGGATCACATTGGTTACTTATTTCTATTGGTGGCATAGCCACCAGGCTTCAGCTAGTTGTGAGTTTTGTGTCTCTCTGTACTGGTGGATACAATTTTACATAGCCACCTCCAGGTTTGTAACAGGAGTCCAGTGCCAGCATTTCACCACCCAAAAGGCCTTGACAATCACTGAAAAATTTCCCACCAAAATTATGCCATTTTACAGCATGTGTTAGAGTGTTGTTTTCATCCTATTCTTACCAGCACTAGAGATTTTTTTTTTTTAAGATTCTTTATTAAATCTAATCAGTACAAAGGCTTCATGCTCTTGTTAAGTGTTTAGTCACACAAAATGGTTTTTTACTGCCATCTGATATTCTTTATGATTTTTCTTTCTGTAGATTTTGAAAGAACATGGAGAGGATTTTCTTGTTGGCAACAAATTCAGCTGGGCAGACATACAGCTGTTAGAAGCTATTTTAATGGTGGAAGAACTCAATGCTTCTGTTCTTTCTGACTTCCCTCTGCTAAAGGTAGTATATTAACATCCACACAAAATACAGAAAAAAATGAACAAAGACTGAAGCAAAAGGTGCCTCTAGGCCAATCAAAAGACGCTTAAAAACACTGGTGTGTGTGTGTGTGTGTGTGTGTGTGTGTGTGTGTGTGTGTGTGTGTG
>NW_022436981.1:10462851-10464952 GCF_009761245.1 Sapajus apella | reverse complement strand
GTGTGTGTGTGTGTGTGTGTGTGTGTGTGTGTGTGTGTGTGTGTGTGGTGGGTTTTGTTGTTGTTGTTTGTTTGTTTTGAGACAGGGACTCACTCTGCTGCCCAGGTTGGAGTGCAATGGCACGATCAGGGCTCACTGCAGATTTGACCTTTTGGGCTCAAGCGATCCTCCCACCTCATCTTCCAGAGTAGCTGGGACTACAGGTGTGTGCCACCATGCATGGCTTTTTTTTTCTTTTTTTTTCTAAGAGATGGGGATTTCTCTACGTTACCCAGGCTGGCCTCTAACTCCTGGCCTCAAGCAGTTCCCTGGCCATGGCCTCCCAAAATGTTGGGATTGCAGGTGTAAGCCACCATTCCCAGCCCAAGAACACTGTTTTAAAAATCATTCTTTTCTTCATTTTGGTTATTTTTCTCTTACTTATTTACAGGATCTGCTAGGAAATAAAACTTTATGAGGTGGGAAAAGAATTGATTATTTTGATGTCTAGCATGAACATTTAGTACTTTCCTGTTTTTAGTGCTTTTAAAACTTTTCATCCGGACAAAGCAACACTGACAAGTCTGTCTTTGTTGCTTCTCCCTCCAGGTCCTACCAGACAGCCCTGCCAGCTTTGAGCTCCCCTGGTGCTGGGGCCCCACATAGTTCCTCCATTGCTCAGAGCATCTGCTTAGGGGGCAGTGCCAGCCTCCTGTTGCACTGCCCCAGCCCTCAACAGAATTCTGGTCCTACCAGACCTTACCCGGCCTCTGTTCTAATTCCTGAGAAACATTTTATCTAATTGGGAACCAAGGATCTTGTGGTTTAAGAATTAACAGTTTTTCTTATTATAAAAGAAATGCAAGTTCATGTAGCTACATTAGACATTTGTGTAAACCAAAGGAAGAAAAGAAAAAAGACTGGCCAGGCGCATTGGCCAGTAATCCCAGCACTTTAGGAGGTTGTAATCCCAGCACTTTAGGAGACTGAGTTTGACGGATCACCTGAGGTCAGGAGTTCAAGACCAGTCCGCCCAACATGGTGAAGCCTCATCTCTACTAAAAAATATAAAAATTAGCCAGGTGTGGTGGCGCATGCCTGTAATCCCAGCTACTCGGGAGGCTGAGGCAGGAGAATCACTTGAACCTGGGAGGTGAAGGTTTCAGTGAGCGGAGATTGCGCCACTGCACTACAGCCTGGGTGACAGTGAGACTCTGTCTCAAAAAACAAACAAATAAAAAACAGAAAAGAGAGGAGATGAGAATAAAAGAAAAAAGACCTATAATCTCACCAGCCAAATGTTATTTGCATGAGATTTCCTGGCTTATAATTTTACATTTTCCCTCCAAATAGGGTTATACTAAAGATTGTTTTGTGGCCTGCATTTAACATTCTTTTCAATTATCATGAAATATTTACAGGTCAATAAATATTCTTCTGCAATAGTATGCTATTTTATTTTCATTAATCAATAGAGTCACATCTTCTTAAAAAAAAAAAAATCAGAGCTATGGCCAGGCATGATATTTCATGCCTATAATCCCAGCACATCAAGAGGCTGAGGAGGGCAGATCACTAGAGGTCAGGAATTTCAGACCAGCCTGGCCAACATGGTGAGACCCTGTCTCTACTAAAAATATAAAAAATTAGCCAGGTATGGTGGTGCTCACCTGTAATCCCAGCTGCTCAGAAGGCTGAGACAAGAGAATCACTTGAACCCAGGAGGCAGAGGTTGCAGTGAGCCAAGATCACACCACTGCACTCCAGCCTGGGTAACATAGTGAGACCTCATCTCAAAAAAAAAAAAAAAAATCAGAGCTATGTAAAAAGAACATAAATTCAGAAGTCTCGTTCGCACCCCTTCCCTCCCACCATCCTGCTTCCATAATCACTTTTATTGGCATCCTATGTATAATTTCCAATGTTCTTATTTTTGCAGATAAAAGCAAATCAGAATATATAGTCATATTCTTTGCCACTCCCAACTTTCTTGCACAAAACAGAAAATAGTGTATATTCTGTTATGCCCCGGGCTTTTTAAAATTGTTAATAAACAGTGTATTTTAGAGATCTTTACTTGTCAATACAAGGACCTTCCTCTTTCCCCTTACATAAAAGCATT
>NW_022436981.1:10411171-10462751 GCF_009761245.1 Sapajus apella | reverse complement strand
GGGTTCAGGCAATTCTCCTGCCTCAGCCTCCCGAGTAGCTGGGATTACAGGCACGCGCCACCATGCCCAGCTGATTTTTTGTAGTTTTAGTAGAGACGGGGTTTCACCGTGTTGACCAGGATGGTCTCGATCTCTTGACCTCGTGATCCACCCGCCTCGGCCTCCCAAAGTGCTGGGATTACAGGCGTGAGCCACCGCGCCCAGCCACTAGTTTATACTTCTTGTAGAGAAGTACCATAATGTATATAACCAGTCTCCTTTTCTAGAAACATAGGTTCTGTCTAATTTTTACCATGTTAAAATTAAACAATTTTTTTTTCGGTGGGCAGAGTCTTGCTTTGTTGCCTAGGCTGGAATGCAATGTGTGATCTTGGCTCACTGCAACCTCCACCTCCTGGGTTCAAGCGATTCTCCTGCCTCAGCTTCCTGAGTAGCTGGGATTACAGGTACATGCAACCATGCCTGGCTAATTTTTGTATTTTTAGTAAAGACAGGGTTTCACCATGTTGGCCAGGCTGGTCTAGAATTCCTGACCCTGTGAACCACCTACCATCGCCTCCCAAAGTGCTGGGATAACAGGTGAGAGACACCGCACCTGGCCCCTGTTAACATTTTTATAGTTATTTCTTTTTAAAAAAAAAAATTGTTTGTTAGAGATGGGGGTCTCACTATGTTGTCTGGGCTGGTCTTGAACTCCTGAGCTCTAACAATTCTCCCACCTCAGCCTCCCAAAGTGCTAGGATTACAGGCATGAGCCACCACACTCAGCCTCTTATAGATATTTCTTTGCTCACACCCTTACTTATTCCTTTATAATAATTCCTAAAACAAGAATTGATAGGCCAAGAATATGAATATAACTGGGCACAGTGGCTCATGCCTGTAATCCCAGCACTTTGGAAGGCTGAGGCAGGTGGATCACTAGAGGTCAAGCGTTCAAGACTAGCCTGGTCAACACAGTGAGACCCTGTCTCTACTAAAAATACAAAAATTAGCCAGGTGTGGTGACATATACCTGTAATCCCAGCTACTTGGGAGGCTGAGTTGGGAGAATCACTTGAACACAGGAGGTGGAGATTGCAGTGAGCCCAGATTGTGCCACTGCATGCCAGCCTGGGCACCAGAGTGAGACTCCATCTCAAAAAATACTAATAATAATATGAATATTTTAGGGATATGTACTGCCTGATTGTAACTTTTTAGTAAGATAATGTAACTCATGTTAAACATGTCAGCAATTGTATTATTACCCATTCCAGGAATATCCAGCAAACACTTGAGGGATTAATATAGATTCAACACACTGCACGCCATAAACTGAAGTCTAAGCACCCTCAGCTCATGACAAAGTTGAGATTTTTCTTAAAGGTTGTGACTGCTATTGAGGCCCTGATTTTACTGTTTCTCATTTCAGGCATTTAAAACAAGAATCAGCAACATCCCTACAATTAAGAAGTTCCTGCAGCCTGGGAGTCAGAGGAAGCCACCCCCTGATACCCACTATGCTAACCTTGTCAGTCACATACTGCAGTTCTAATGGCAGCAGGTTGCATGATGGCAAACGTTATGATCCAGTCACAGCACCAGCATGTGCTGTCTGCAGAGAATAATAGAAGCAAACTGTAGATTCCTGGAGTAAAGTGTCTGAAAAGAGCCATGCCACTAACAGCAACACTGATTAAATATAGTATAAAGCTATTTGGATGTGTGTGGCTTTTTAACGTTTGTCAGTTGTGGATGATAGTCTGCAACATTTATGAAATAAATGTTCTGTATAAATAAATGGGAGCCAGATAAACGTAGTGCAGAGGCCCCCATCTAATACTGTTCTGCTGTCTGCATCAAGATTGGGACCATTGAGGGAAGAGGGACCAATAATTTGTGGGGAAGGACCTCTCCAACACTCACGCTAATTGCTGAGTACTTGGGATAGGAAAAAAGTGGCAAATGACAAATTAGGAGTTAGACATTGGCCGATGCTAGTAAACCTGACAGCGATGTGTGGGGAACAGACAATGTGCATTCTGAAACCCTGAAAAAAAGTTGGATATTTAGACAACGCTCTTCCACCTAACAGAGCCACCCAAGACTGAGTTTTGCTGTGATGAAACAATTCCAATTAGCACTGAGATTAAGATAGCTGAATAAAAGACTCCGAACCCTTGATACATTTTTTTTCTTTTTTTTCTGAGATGGAATCTGGCTTTTTCGCCAGGCTGGAGTGCAGTGGCACAATCTCAGCTCACTGCAACCTCCATCTCCCAGATTCAAGTGATTCCCCTGCCTCAGCCTCCTGAGTAGCTGGGACTACAGGCACACGCCACCATATCCCGGCTAATTTTTTGTATTTTAGTAGAGATGGGATTTCACCATGGCCAGGATGGTCTTGATCTCCTGACCTTATGATCCACCTGCCTAGGCCTCCCAAAGAGCTGAGATTACAGGCGTGAGCCACCTCACCCGGCCACATTTTTTTTTTTTTTTTTTTTTTTAAGATACAGGGACCTCTGTTGCCCAGGCTGGAGTGCAGTGCTGAAATCATAGCTCGCTGCAAGCTTGAACAGTGACACACTTTCTTTAAGGATATCTATGATGTTCCAAACTGTAAAATTTGGAGCTCAGCCCCATATTGGGGCTTCTTTGGTGGGAGATGGAAAAGCTGACTTAGTAATGTAGCATCTATTTGGGGTGATGCTGTAGGCACAATTGAAGTTCCCGGTGGTCTCTGGTCTGAAGCAGTATCTCTGATCTGCCAGTGGTTTGGAGTACACAACTCTACCAGCCTCCAACTTCTGCTGGGACAGTCCGTCCCAGTTTCACACTTTATTAATAGCTGAGTATGCATCCAGGTACATGCCTTTCCTTGTGAAATGACTTAATGACCACCAGACTTCATGCCATTTCTTCAGGGCCACTACACGACATAACCATTCCCTACACTACCTTCTGCCCCATTCATTCTTCCTCTTCTCTTCAGATAATAGACTGATCAACAGAGTTTTGATAACCCCGGCCACTCAGCATTACCCCACCCTAGTCCATATGGACCTGAGCTCCAGCACCCAGAGTGGTCAAATTCCAACCTGGAAAGTAGCATTCAGCTTGTCGTCCCACCTCAGTCCCCACCCTGAGAAAGCCATTGCCAGCCAGCTACCAGAGGATGAACAAGAGAGAGTAACATGGACTGATAGAAGAGGCTTTTCACTGGAAATCCTGCCCCTGCTTCCTTGTGGGATCACGTTTCCCCCTGACCTCCAGCAAAGTCAAGGATCTGAACTTGTAGGAATTGAGTGGAAAAGAAAAATTCATTTTTAATGATTCAAAACTGTAAACAAATTTCTTTTTGTTATAATTGCATGGCCTTGGTTAATAATTCAAATAGTATAAAAGGCTCCAGGAGGCTGAGGTAGGAGAATTGCTTGAACCCGGGAGACAGAGGTTGCAGTGAGCCAAGATTGTGCCACTGCACTCCAGCCTGGCGCCTGGCGAAGGAGCAAGACACTGTTTCAAAAAAAAAAAAAAACGCTCAGTGAAAAAGAAAATCCTCCTTTCTCTAAATTGCTTTGCAAAACAACCACTTCTGGGCCTTTACTCCTTGCCCTGATGCCTCCCTTGGGTTGCCAAGTGCTGTGTGATTGAGTTCCCAGTGCTTCAAGCCAGTTTTCTTTGGGTTCCACTTTGTAGGTTTTGAAAACAAGCCCTTAGGCCTGACCTCAACCTGGCATGCTGGCATTCTCTCACAGAATTCCCCAAAGTCACCTGACCACAGACACAGCCAGCCGGTCAGTGCCAGAAGCATGTTTCATTGTCCAATAGTAAGTACAAGTTGATGTCTTTCTTGTGATAGTTTCTATCTCTTAATTCTTCCCTGTGCAGTTTTATTTGGGCCCATTGCCTAGCTTCTTGATTGAGGTCTCACCCAAACTAGCAGAGGTAACTATGGGTGCCCCAGGAAAAGTGAGCCTCAGAGACCCCAACAGCACACAGCAACATTCAAGGCCCCACTACGACGCCCCCTGTCATCAGAGAGCCTACTTTTAAACAGAGAGAAGGGTAAGTGAAAGCATCTAGCCCAACATACTCACCAAAACAGAGGGCTGGGGGCTCAAAAGGGCCTTGGTCCTTTATTCCAGAAGATACTGGGATGGAAACAGTGCTACTAGACTTAGTCCTCCATTTAGCACTCTGGCAAGTGGAAATTTCTTTTTTTTTTTCTTGGTGGCTATAAATATTTCCTGTTTCAATTAAAGTCTATCTTTGTCATTGTTTGGACATCAGTGTAAAAAGATTTCAAACCTGAGCAGTGGCCTCCATAATGACCCCTTGATGTTGGTAATTACTCTTCCCTTTAGACCCCTCTCTAAACTTTAAATGTGTGATTGCTGCATGAGTTTCTTGGCACAGGGCTAGGGGGAGAGGGTAAGACCAAGCCAGAGATGGTCTGGCCCCACTGGACTGCCAGCCCTGAGCAAAATTGAGAGAAAGAAGTTTGGCTTTGATTTTGGTCTTTTTTCTTTATCAGGAGCGTAGGAGGTCAGAGGGAAGTTGTAATTATTACTTTCAAGCAAAGAAGGGGGTTTCCATATACACACATTTGAAAAGATTAGTGTGAGTTCAGGGTCATTCAGACAGTCAGGTTGGCCCATATCTCATTCTGACATCTCTGTTTCTGGTTCTGTTATTGGCTCACCCTCTTCTTGGTGCCCCTGCTACTGCCATGGAGGTCCTGATGCAGCCCACAGTAACCACGTGGAGGAGGCAGGAGAAGTTTCTCGAAAGAGTAGGGCTAGTATTACCAGAGGAAGAGGAGGGGAGAAGAGGGGCAGACAGACCACAAAGGTCTACTGTCTCCCCAGTTTCCAGTTAGGAAAGTGAGGCACAGCAAGAGCCTTACCCCATGAGCCACCACCCTACAGTATACTGTCACCAGCGGGGATCACGTCCTGGTTTTAGGGAAGGGAAAAATTAGACCAAGAGAAAGAAGGCAAATTTGCCTAAGATCATAAGTTAATGAATAGCTGAGCCAGAGCCTGGATCCGGAAGTCAGGGCTCATGGTTTTAAAATATATCTGACAGCAGCCTGGCGCTCAGCTTCGAAGACTTGAAATAGGTAGGAAATAGGTCTCTCCTGTTTCTAAGGGGTGGCAAGTTTGAAAATGTTGTTTCCTCTCAGAGTTCTTGCAGTCTTGGTTTTTTGTTTGTTTGTTTGTTTTCTTTTTTTGAGATGAAGTCTCTCTCTGTTACCCAGGCAGAAGTACAGTGGCGTGATCTCAGCTCACTGCAACCTCTGCCTCCTGGGTTCAAGCAATTCTCCTGCCTCAATCTCCTGAGTAGGTGGGACTACAGGTGTGCGCCACCATGCCTGGCTAATTTTTGTATTTTTACAAAAACCTTGTAGAGACAAGGTTTCATGATGCTGGCCAGGCTGGTCTCGAACTCCTGACTTCAAGTGATCCACACGTTTTGGCCCTCCAAAGTACTGGGATTACAGGTGTGAGCCACTATGCTTGGCCATTGCAGCTGTTTTAATGCTATGGGTTATTGTATATCTGTTTTTTCCCTAAACCCATTTCCTATAATCCCAGCACTTTGGGAGGCCCGAGGCTTGATAATTGCTTGAGCTCAGGAGTCTGAGACCAGCCTGCGCAACATGGTGAAACTCTGTCTCTTTGGTCTTTGATTTTTGTCAAAAAATACAAAAATTAGCCAAGCATGGTGGCATGTGCCTGTAAACCCAGCTACTTGGGAGGCTAAGGCGGGAAGATTGCTTGAGCCTGAGACATGGAGGTTACAGTGAACTGTGATCATGCCATTGCTTTCCAGCCTGGACAACAGAGCAAGACCCTGTCTCAAAACAAAACAAAACAAAACAAAATAAAAAAAACCTTGCAAGGAATATAACTTTTTTTCTTTCAAATTATAACACCTTTGGAACTTAGGCATTTTTCTGATAACTTTTTCATCAAAGTAAAACAAACATACACTAAAGGGGACATATCTTAAGTTTATAGCTCAATCTTGCTTTTGTTTTTAAAAATCTTACGTTTCTTTTTCTCTTTCTTTCTTTTTTTTTTCTTTTTTTTTTTTTTTTTGAGATAGGATCTTGTTGTATTGCCCAGGCTGGAGTGCAGTGTCTGGAGCATAGCTCACTGCAACCTTAACCTTCCCGGCTCATGTGATCCTCCCACCTCAAACTCCCAAGTAGCTGGGACCACAGGCATGTGCCATCATGCCTGGCTAATTTTATTTTTTATTTGTAGAGACAGGGCCTCCCTAGGTTGCCCAGGCTGGTCTCAACCTCCTAGGCTCAAGGGATCCTCCTACTTCAGCCTCCCAAAGTGCTGGGAGGCATGAGCCACCACGCCTGATTAAACAGCATTTTTGAGGTATAATTTATTTATTTATTATACAATGTTTAATGATTTTTAGTAAATGTACATATTTGTGCAGACATCACCTCACTCCAGTTTTGGAAAAGTCTCCTCACCCCCACCAAAGTGTCTTTGTTCTTGTCAACTGCTGCTCCCACCCCTGGTCCCAGTCTATTTTGCCTCTGCACAGTAGCACTGGCCTGAGCCCACAATGTCAAGACAGTGCTCCCGGGCCCTCTTCTTGTGGCTTTTTCTTTCTGAATCAGGAAGATTCAGCAGAATTTCCCTTCTAACACTGTAGCTCCATCTCTCACCAGTGAATAAAATAAGGCATCACAGACAGCAACAGCCAAAGAGAGTTCACCCAGTGTATTAGTCCATTCTCACATTGCTATAAAGAAATAACTGATACTGGAGTAATTTATAAAGAAAAAAGGCTTAATAGGCTCATAGTCCTACCTGCACGCTGTATGGGAAGCATGATGGCATCTGCTCAGCTTCTGCCATCTGAGGAAGCCTTAGGAAACACAATCACAGCAGAAGATGAAGGGGGTCCACCTCACATGGCCAGAGCAGGACCAAGAAAGGGAGGGGGGAGGTGCCACACACCTTTAAATGACCAGATCTCTTGAGAATTCCCTCACCATGGTGAGGACAGCACCAAGGGGATGGTGCTAAATCATTCATGAGAAATCCACTCCCATGATCCGATCATCCAATCATCTTCCACCAGGCCCCACCGCCAACAATGGAGATTACGATTCAACATGAGATTTGTTGGGGACACACCTCTAAACCATGTCACCAAGGTGCTGTGGAGAAAATTTCAGAGACTTCTAGATCAGTTAAGCACTCTGAGGTATGATCTCAAGAAAACAGGATTTAATGCAAAAGTAAGCTATAATTCAATTAACAGTTTCATACAGCAGTGTGCAAAGAAAAAGGGCTAAAGGGCTAGAATTTGCAAACTGTTCGAGCACTTACACATGATGAATATTCTGGGCTCCCACCACAGAGCTTGTGTGTCCAGGAAGGGTTGCAGAGGGCCAAGGTATCAATCATCTGAGCCCTTGGGGAAGCTGGAGCAGCCTCCCGGTTTACACCCAGGACTTACACTTACCATTTCTTGTCTCTGCCAATCTGTGAAAGGTTGGGAATTTGCTCTTGCAGGGCTGATGGCAGGCCCCAAGTTTATCATTTTATGAGTCAAGCCATCTCAGCATGCTGCCACTTTCCCAGTTTGGACTCCGTACTTACCATAGCCTCACTTGTAGAGTTTTCTCCAGGTTTGGGTGTGTGTTGGCCAGTCGTCAGGTGCACTTCTTATTCTCTGGGCAATTATGTTCTTTTTGTTAAACAACTGATACCGCTACTTGTATGTGTCTAGTGTGTATGTATGTATGTGATTGTGGCAAAATATACATAACATAAAATTTACCATTTTAACCATTTTCAAGTGTACAGTAAGTGGCGTTAAGTACATTGACATTATTGTGCAATTATCACCACCGTTCCCTTCCGTCTCCAGAACTTTTTCATCACATCAAATTGAAACTCTACACCCATTAAACAATGGCTCTCCATTTTCTCCTCCCTACAGCCCCTGGTGGGGACCACCGTTCTAGTTGTGATCTCCGTGAATTTGCCTATGGTAGGTAGCTCGTGTAAGTGGAATCTTACAATATTTGTGTTTGTCTTATTTCACTTTGCATGTTTTCAAGGCTCCTCCATGTTGTGGCATATGATAGAATTGTATTCCTCTTTAAGGCTGCTTTGGGTGTTTTTAATAAAAGTAAGATTCCTTTTGTGTTACCCCCAGAAGCACTTTGTCCCTTTGTTTCAAAATCTACAGTGCCTGGGCTCAACGGCCCAGCAGGATGTGGCCATCTTTGCCTGAGATGCTGTCTGGGAGTCTGTTCTTTCTGGCGTCTTTAACTGCAATGCTCCTCCCTTTCATGATTAGTTCTCAGATTTATGGAACCTCTCTGAACAATTTGTTCTTTGTACCTCATATTTAATTAACTTATTTTTTTAACAGCTTTGTCCTTTCTGAGAGGAATTTCAGGTATCAGGAAATAGGTATGGTTGTATCAGAAATAAAGGGTCCTTCATGCTGAAATTACACCACACAGAGATTGCTTTAGACAAACGTCATGGAAAAAAGTAACGTATGTTGGGCACTTTCTGCAGACCAGGCTCTCTTCCAGGTACTCTATGCTCATTATATGATTTAATCCTTTCAATAACCCTCTAAGAGACATATGATCATTCTAGTTTGTACAGGTGAGGAAATTGAGGTCCTGAGAAGCTGGGGACCTAGGTTCCCAGAGACATGACCAGGACCAGGGTAGGAAGCCAGGCCTACTCATGTCAGGCCCCAGGCAGCTTCCTCTTCCAGAGGCAAGAGCAAATATTTGTAAAGCACAAGACTTTGTCTATGGCCATACCACCCTGAAGGTGTCTGATCTCGTCTATAAAGCACAAGACTTTAGAAAGATCCAGATGCCAACTGGAAAGAGTATTTCACCTTGTTTCCCAGCACAGCCTCCGATAACATTCAAGAATCCAGGCCTGCAAAGATCTCCCTGCTTGGCCCAGCCCAGGTGAGAGCATTCTAACCAGCTAAGACCACCAGGCCAGCGGCCCAGAAAGGGGCCAAAGGAGCAGTTTGCTTTCCAGGTAGTGGTGATGGATAACTTCAAGAGTCTCCAGGTGGTGGATTTGCGTGTGTGGCCCCATTCTCCCTCACAGCACTCCCAGGACCTGCCAGGTGGACTCAGGTTGGCTTCTTGGCCAGACTTTGAAAGTTCTCAGATGGTAGCCATTCCGGGGGCTGTGGAGGTGACCTACATACCTCTTTCATCCCTACTTATTATTTTCTTTTAAGTATAAAAATCTTTATTATATTTCATTTTTGAAACTTAGGTTACCTTTTATTATTTTAAAAATATTTATTAACCAAATTAATACATTAGTTGTCTCTTTTTTTATTCCATAAAATTTACTCTCTTAACTTCAGCAAAAATCATTAATTACGTGATTTTTGCATAATTTGGGTCCTATTTATAGTGATCATCTAAAGGATTAAAGATCTAATTGAGGCTGGGCGTGGTGGCTCAAGCCTGTAATGCCAGTACTTTGGGAGGCCGAGGTGGATGGATCACCTGAAATCAGGAGATCAAGACCAGCCTGACCAACATGGAGAAACCCCCTCTCTATTAAAAATGCAAAAATTAGCTGGGCATGTTGGCAGGCACCTGTAATCTCAGCTACTCAGGAGGCTGAGGCAGGAGAATCACTTGAACCCAGGAGGCGGAAGTTGCAGCGGCCCGAGATTGCGCCTTTGCACTCTAGCCTGGGCAACAAGAGCGAAACTCCATCTCAAAAAAAAAAAAAAATCTAATTGTATTCCAAATGTACAAAAGTTGAATTTATTTTCATGCAAAGGATTTAAATAAATAAATAAAAATTTTAAAATCTAGTAAGAATTAACTTTTCACAAATTAAATTTTGAGATGTTAGCTATTTTTAAGTGATCTCATTTAAATTTTTTGAAAATATATATGAAAAGAATTCTAATTAAAAATTTTGATTTTGATGTTTATCTTTTTCACACTTTCCATTTCCACTCCTCAGTATGGACTCGCAAATTCTCTTTCCACTGCCTCTTCCATTGTTAACGAAACAATAAGCCTGCTTACTGGCAGCCTGCTCTGTGCCTAGGTTTGCACTAAGCAGCGTTCACCTCTTACTTAATCTTCACAACTACCTTATAAGGTAGGTCCCAGAGATGTTAAGTAACTTTCCACAATCACAAAGCCCATAAGTGCTTGAAAGGAGATTGAGCACAGGTCTGCCCGGCTCCAGGTGCCTGTTGTCACCCCAGCAGAGAAAAGTCGGGGAAGAATCTGCATTGTCACTAGACTGTGCATAACAAAGACGCCAGTACGAATGGGAGGGGGCATGTGGAGACTTCTCAAGTGTTACTTAAGCCATGTCACCTGTTCACAGAGCTGTAACGTATTCTTAGAAGTAGCTGCTGTTTCCCAGAACCCTAAATGCCCCCATTTCCCTTTACAATTGCAAAAGGATCCAACAATCTAGTTCATTCTATTGTTTTTCTTTTCAGGTCTTTGTGGGTGAATTTAAAACTATAATTTAGTTACATTTCGTCTCAGAAGGTATCATAGAGAGTAGCTCTATGGAGTGAAAAGTGTCCTGTGAAGTATAAAAAATACAGACAGGGGAGCCCCAGGACTGGAAGGGAAGCCAGAGCTCATTGAATCAGGTGACATGCCAGAGGCAGAGTGGAGATACCTCTGGTGAAGCGGGGTCGGAGGGGTAGGGGCAGCCCTCCAGTCTCTTCTAGGGAATGAAATTGCAAAGCCTTTTCCATGTAAAAGGTAATAACGTCCCTGAGCAATTTCCAAAACCATCTCCAGTTTAATTAGGGCATCCACATCAAGAAAGACAAGAAGGCCTTGAAGAGTCTGGTTAATCTGTAGACTCTAAAGAAAGACATTGATTCCCACAAATGAAATGAGTTCAACAGAAATAAAAAACCAGAGGCTGCTTTCTGACTCTTTCTTCAACATGTGTGTGTGTGTGCGCGCGCGCGCACGTGCATGCGTGTGTGTGTGTGTGTGTGTGTGTGTGTGAATCACGTGACGGATTAGACACAATACCTGGCACACAGCAGACCTTCAATAAATTGCAGTTCTTCCTCTTTCCTTCCAGACCTAGAAAGGAGGAGCAGAGACTTTTGCTGGCAGCCCTAAAGATAGTATCTGCCTCTAAGTCATCAAACAGGATGTCGGAGGCCTTCAAATCAGGAGCAGAGGTACATTTAATAGAAGCCTCATTGCTGGTCCTGGGCAGGAAAGCCTCCCTCCTCCTGAATACATGCTCAGGCCTGGTCCAGTTGGGATTTGCTTCTTACCAGCCCCTCTAGGTCTGGTCCCACAGTCCTGCTCCTTGTAAATTCAAAAAGAACGAAGCTTTGAAAAGTGGAATTGTGGGGAACGAGTTCCTTTACTCTGGAGAAGGAGAGGCAGAGTGAGAGCCTCTCCATCCTTTAACACAAATGCCTACAAGTAAATAAATACTCCGCAGTCTCATAACTAACCACAATTAAAAATTTTAAAACATTTCAGCCAATAGAAAAGAGATAACACTACCAGATCAACAATTCTGGTCAAAGGTACCATTGTGCATGTCTTTTGCCAAATAAGCCAGTAGGACCCACAGTTGAACTATAACACCAACAGAACATCACAGGCATTCTGCAGGCCTTTGTGTCTGAAGCACTGATCCCTGTGATTCCTCAGCTGCTGTCCACAGGCACCTTCTGTCCTCCACCTGGTGTGGAGGGCTTCACCTGCAGAAAGCCCTTGTGTCTGAACTACCCATTTGGCTTACACGGTTTACACTCATTACTCCCAATGTGGCTCTGGACCAGCAGCATGGGTGGCACCTGGGAGCTTGTTAGAAATGCATTCTCAGGTCCCACCCCAGCCCTACTGAATTAGCACCTGCATTTTAGCAAGATCCCCAGATGTCTCGTGTACCCATTAAAGTTTGCAACACTGTCTTGTGTTATCACTCATCTTTCCAAACACAGTCTCGGGTCCTCTCCAGGTGCGAGAATGTTCTATCATCTTCCATCCCCTGTTTGCTGTCTCTACCATGGGATCCTTACTCCCATCTCTGTCTGCTTCCGATTTGAGACCTTCACTCACTTCCAGGAGAGGTGTCTTTTGTTCATGTTCTCTTTAAACCCCAGATCACAATTTGCTTCTTCCCTTTTACTCTGGGGGAGAGATATACAACATAGTAAAGAAAGCGGGGACTTTGGCATTGGAAAGACGTGAGATCTGGCTGTGTCACTTATGAGATGGATGACTAAGCAAATCTTTATCTGTGTGAGCCTTATTTGTAAAATGAAGACATTAGTACTCTCCACGTCATGTAGATACTGCCTGCCATGTGACTCATCTGCTTGCTCAAACTTCCTAGCTGCATGGTTGGCCGTTGGCCATCTCTTGACAATCAGGTCTTGAGCACCCCTGGCAGGGATGGACCTGTTGTTCTTGGGCCCATACCCCTCTCCAATAGTGGCTCCAGAGAACTGGATGTGAACAGCACTTATAATGCAACCCAATGCCTTCTTCAACTAGCATCTCTTCCTGGCCTGCCGTTAATTCAGCTGTGATTTGACCAGTTCCCAATTTGCAAATTTTGGATGAGATCTTTTACTCCAGTTGCTTCCAAGCAAAATGTGGTTATTATTTTTGCAATTATAGCAACCTTTTACTTGAGAGAATACAGTACATTTCTATCACCATTCAAAAAGTTAGGTTTTTTTTTTTGTTTTTTTGTTTTGTTTTGTTTTGTTTTTTTTTACAAAAATTAGCCAGGGGTAGTAGTGGGCACCTGTAATCCCAGCTACTTGGAGGCTGAGGCAGGAGAATCACTTGAACCCAGAAGCTGGAGGTTGTAGTGAGCCGAGATCACACCACTGCACTCCAGCCTGGGTGACAGAGTGAGACTCCCTTTCAAAAAAAAAAAAAGTCCAACTCTCCTGCCAGAGGTGGAGGAGCAGAGTCCTGTCCTGTCCCCAGCTGCCTGGTGGGGAGACCGAGGATGAAGCCTTCGGTTGGTCCTGGCCTCCAGACACGTGGTTCCCATGCCCGCTGGAGCCTAGGGCAGAGCTGCCTCCCTGCCCACTCTCCTCTGTCCTGCTAGGTGCCAGGGGCATTGGGAGGGTGTCTTGGTTCATTTGTGCCTTAATGACAAATTCCTGGGGCTGGGTAATTTCCTTTTTTTAAAAAAAAAAAAAAAAAAAAAGAGGCCAGGCGGGGTGGCTCACGCTTGTAATCCCAGCACTTTGGGAGGCCAAGGCGGGTGGATCACGAGGTCAAGAGATCGAGACCATCCTGGTCAACAGGGTGAAACCCCGTCTCTACTAAAACTACAAAAAATTAGCTGGGCATGGTGGCGTGTGCCTGTAATCCAGCTACTCAGGAGGCTGAGGCAGGAGAATTGCTTGAACCCAGGAGGCGGAGGTTGCGGTGAGCCGAGATTGCGCCATTGCACTCCAGCCTGGGTAACAAGAGCGAAACTCTGTCTCAAAAAAAAAAATAAATAAATAAATAAAAATTAAAAAAAAGAAGAAAGAAAGAAAGAAGGAAAAAAAGAATGAAGGAGAGGAAGAAAGAGAAAGAGGAAGAGGGAGAGAGAACGAGGGTGTTGCTTTATTGCCCGGGCTAGGATGCAGTCTAAAAATGGGTATGCCTGTAATTGTGCTTAATAATAGAGACATGAAAAAAAAAACGAGGGAAGAAAATAACAAACAAGCAGCCAACCAATATTTCATTTAAACCTGTAAGAAGGTGTGATGTGGTACTGATAAGAGTGTATATTTTGTGTATTTAAAGTGAAGAGTTTTATAAATGTTAATTAAGTTTACTTGTTCTGGATCTGAGTTCAAATCCTGGATATCGTTGTTAATTTTCTGTCTCATTGATCTGTCTAATATTGATGTTGAAGTCTCCCACTATTATTGTGTGGGAGTCTAAGTCTCTTTATAAGTCTTATATATCTGGGTATTCCTGTATTGGGTGAGTATATATTTAGGATCTTTAGCTCTTCTTGTTGCATTGATCCTTTTATCATTATGTAATATCCTTCTTTGCTTCTTTTGATCTTTGTTGCTTTAAAGTAACTCCTGCTTTTTATTTATTTATTTATTTTTGCTCTCCATTTGGTTGGCAAATCTTTCTCCATCCCTTTGTTTTGAGTCTTTGTGTATCCTTGCATGTGAGATGGGTCTGGATGCAGCATACCAATGGGTTTTGGCTTTTTTTGCCTCTCTGTGTCTTTGGATTGGGGGATTTAGTAGATTTAAATTTAGAATTAATAATAATATATGTGAGTTTAATACTGCCATTTAATGTTAGCTGGCTGTTTTGCCTATTAGTTGATGTAAATTCTTGATTATGTTGATGCTCTTTACTTTTTGGTATTTTTTAGAAAGGCTGATACTGGTTGTTCCTTTCTATATGTAGCGGTTCTTTCAGAAGCTCTTGTAAAGCAGGCCTGATGGTGATAAAATCTCTGAGTGCTTGCTTGTTCACAAAAGATTTTATTTTTCCTTCGCTTATGAAGCTTAGTTTGGCTGGAGGTAAAATTCTGGGTTGAAAGATCTTTTCTTTAAGGATGTTGAATATTGGCCCTCACTCTCTTCTAGCTTGCAGGGTTTCTGCTGAGAGATCTGCTGTGAGTCTGATAGGCTTCCCTTTGTGGGTAACCTGACCTTTCTCTCTGGCTGTCCTCAGTATTTTCTCCTTCATTTCAACCCTGGTGAATCTGGCGATTATGTGCCTTGAGGTTGGTCTTCTTGAGGAATATCTTTGTGGTGTTCTCTGTATTACCTGGAGTTGAATATTGTCCTGCCTTGCTAGATTGGGAAAGTTTTCCTGAATAATATCCTGAAGCGTATTTTCCAGCTTGGATTGATTCTCTTCGTCACATTCAGGTACACCTATCAAGCGTAGATTAGGTCTTTTCACATAGTCCCATATTTCTTGGAGACTTTGCTCGTTCCTTTTTATCCTTTTTTCTCTAATCTTGTTTTCTCGTTTTATTGCATTAACTTGGTCTTCGACTTCTGATATCTTTTCTTCTGCTTGATCAATTCATCTGTTAAAACTTGTGCATAGTTCGCGAAGTTTTCATGTTGTTTTTCAGCTCCATTAATTTACTTATATTCCTCTCTAAATTTTGTATTCTTGTTAACATTTCGTCAAACCTTTTTTCAAAGTTCTTAGTTTCTTTGCATTGGGTTAGAACAAGTTCTTTTAATTCACAGAAGTTTCTTATCATCCACCTTTTGAAGCCTGCTTCTGTTAATGGAACACACTCGTTCTCCATCAGGCCTTGTTCCGCTGCTGATGAGGAACTGTGATCCCCTGTAGAGGGAGAGGCGTTCTGATTTTGGGTATTCTCAGCCTTTTTAGGCTGTTTTCTTCCCTTCTTTATAGATTTATCCATCTGTGGTCTTTATAATTACCGTCTTTATAATTGGGTTTCTGAGTGGACGTCCAACTTGTTGATTCCCAGCGCTAAAATCTGAGCAACCCACTGCGCCAGCCAAAACAGCAGTGTTATGATTTATGGTGCTTTTCTGACTCTGCACCAAGAACTGTCGCACCAAGGCAGTGGCAAAACTGCCTCGCCAGCCACAAGAGTCGCGCTGGCAACCCGTGGGGCTCCTCTGCTGGGAATCTCCTGGTGTGTGAGCAGCAAAAATTCGTCTGAAAGTGTGGCGTCCTCTCATTCTCTGTGCTTTCATTGGGAGCTACGATCCCGAGCTGCTAGTGATCAGCCATCTTGGATCTCTCTCAAAAAGTTAGTTTTGATGGTATAAAAATTCATTTTTAATTAAAACATGTTTGGGATATTATATATTCATTCCACAAAGAGCAGGTACTTCTGTTTTTCCCTTCTTGCATTTTACTTGTTTTCTTTACTTCTTTTATAAACATTGTTCCTGGCTGAGCATGATGGCTCATGCCTGTAATTCCAGAACTTTGAGAGGCCGAGGTGGGCGAATTAATCAAAGTCAGGAGTTCAAGATCAGCCTTGCCAGTATAGTGAAACCTCGTCTCTACTAAAAACACAAAAATTAGTCAGGTGTAGTGGTGGGTGCCTGTAGTCCTAGCTACTCAGGAGGCTGAGGCAGGAGAATCGCTTGAACTCAGGAGGCAGAGGTTGCAGTGAGTTGAGATCACACCACTTCACTCCAGGCTTGGCAACAGAGCGAGACTCTATCTCAAAATTAATACATTTTTAAAATAATAAAAAAATAAAAACACTGTCCCTGTGCATTAGAGGTCAGCAGAGGCAAGAAGACACATTCTAGTCAACCCCCCCCCCCCCCCCCCCCCTTGGGGGGCCCAGGGGGGGGGAAAGTTGAATTTTTCTGGAGTATCTTATTTTTTCCAAATGGTGAAAAAAAACAGCTTAAACTAATTTGTACATTTAATCTTTATTCTCACTAGGTATATTATACAAGCTATATACTCGATAATAGCTGAATAGTAAAAAAGAAGTAAAGTGTCCATTTTGAAGTGTGTTTTTTTAAAAGGTTTCATTTGCTTTTAAAATTAAATTATTGGCTGGGTACCGTGGCTCAAGCCTGTAATCCCAGCACTTTGGGAGGCCGAGGCAGGCGGATCACGAGGTCAAGAGATTAAGATCATCCTGGTCAACATGGTGAAACCCCATCTCTACTAAAAATACAAAAATTAGCTGGGCATGGTGGCGTGTGCCTGTAGACTCAGTTACTTGAGAGACTGAGGCAGAAGAATCGATTAAACTTTGGAGGCAGAGGTTGCAGTGAGCTGAGATCATGCCACTGTACTCTAGCCTGGTGACAGAGCGAGACTCCGCCTCAAAAAAAAAATAATTTGAATTATCAGCAAGTCCCAGTACCAAACTGCTAATGCTGTGCATGCAAGTTAGGGGTCAAGGCTCTAGTTAAGGAAACAACATTTCGAAATAGTAAGAACAAGCAGCTTGGATTAAAAATTACATCTGCTTATATTTTCTCAGCCAAGATGTTTTGCTTTTTAGCTTGCTGTTTTCTTTTTTTTTTTTCAACATAGATATTGTTAATCCAGGGATGAGTACTCCTAATCTCCACTAATTCATTCCTTTAGGGTCGATAGATCTCTTTCACACTGTATGATTCTAAATATTTTGTTCTAAGGAGGGACAGTTTCTCTCTGTGATGTTTCACATCTGGTGTGGGAGAGCTCAGACAGTGAATCTCAACATAAAGCCATCTGGGAGCTGGCCTTGATAGAGATAGCAACTTAATCATTAAAGAGTTTAAAATGGTGCATTTTCAAAGTAGAATCATGTACTGGGAGGGGGATAAATTGAGATAAACACTCTCTTTGGAATGCTTTGTTGAGATGAATTTGTAATGTTCAGTTCCCAGTCGTAATATGAAAAAACAAGCTGAATTTTCAACACAACAGGCAGAAGTGATTAAACCAGGCTGTTGTTTGCACATGCCTTGGCATATGTTTCTAAAAATATCAGAGAGACGCCTCCTTCAGAGTCATTTTGTGGCTTTCTCTCTCAACCGGACCCTCACATCTCTGGAAACCACCCAACATTGGAATCAGAGGTTGAAATGGTCATTGCCAGATTTCAGGCCTGCTGAACACTGATCTAAAACCTTCAGAATTATCTAGAATGAACCCAGTATCTCCATGGGAAATAGTTCGTTTCTCCCCAGTACTGGAAAATCCTGGCAGCCCTAGACCTGCACGGCCTCACACAGCATAGGTAATCCATTGGCTAGCCTTAGCTCTCGCTTGAATCACTTGCAGATCCAAATTAGCCCAAAGGAAATGTAGGGATCATCTGGTCCAGACTCTTATCCAAACTCTCATTTTATGGATATAAAAATAAGCACCCAAGAAAGTTAAGAGCTTCGCCCAATTGAGAACACATAGTGAGCCAGTGATAAAATCAGAAGTAAAATGAAGGTCTCCCAAATTCTGGTACAGTGGCAAGTGGCTCAGATGCTGCTTCACTCTTTGCTCAAAAAAAGGAAGCTGGTGCCAGGCACAGTGGCTCACGCCTGTAATCCCAGCACTTTGGGAGACTGAGGCGGGTGGATCACAAGGTCAAGAGATCGAGACCATCTTGGCCAACATGGCGAAACCTTGTCTCTACTAAAAATACAAAAATTAGCTGGGCATGGTGGTGTGTGCCTGTAGTCCCAACTATTGGGTAGCTGAGGCAGGAGAATCACTTGAACCCGGGAGGCAGAGGTTGCAGTGAGCTGAGATCGCGCCACTGCCAGCCTGGCACTTGACGACTGGCGATGGAGCAAGACTCTGTCTCAAAGAAAAAAAAGGAAGCTGGTATCTCTCCAGGCTAATTGGCTTACATTGCCAATGTTCTTAGGTTGGTGGAGTCCTTTAAGGCAGTGCTACTCAATGTGTGGTTCACAGACCAGCTCCCTTGGCATCCCCAGGGAGCTTATTAAAATGGAAATCATTTTTTATTATTATTAATTTTAGCAAAATACACGTAACATCAACTTAACCATATTTATTGATACATAATAATTATATATATATTTATGGAATAATGTGATATTTTGACACATGCATTCAATGTGTACTGATCAAATCATTGTATTTAGTGTATCTATCACCTTGAACATTTATCATTAGGTCAGGTTGGGAACATTATAAATCTTCACTTCTAGCTATTTAAAAATATGCAATAAATTGTTGTTAACTATAGTCGTCCTACCTATAACTTATTCTTCGATTTAGCTGCATTTTTGTAACCATCAACCCACGTCTCTTGATTTCTGCCTCTGTCTCTTCCCAGGCTCTGGTAATAATCATTCTATGCTCTACTTCCATGAAATCAAATTTTTTAGTTCCCACATATGAATGAGAACATGTGATATTTGTCTTTCTGTGCCTGGCTTATTGCACTTAAGAACCTCCAATTCCATTCATGTTGCTGCCAGTGACAGGATTTTACTCTTTTAAAAAATGGCTGAGTAATATCAGTTGTGTATATGTACACCACTTTTTCTTTATCCACTCATCCACCACCTTAGCCATCTTTAGGTGTGCAGTTTAGCAGCGTTAACTACATTCCACGATGTTGTTCTACTGTCACTACCATCCATCTTCTGAACTATTTTTATTTTGCAAAACTGAAACTCTGTACCCATTAAACACTAACTCCCCATTTACTCTTCCCCTCAACCCCAGGAGATCACCATTCTATATACTGTCTCTATGAACCTGACTACCTTAGATACCTCACATAAGTGCAATTATTTTGTTCTTTTGTGACTGACTTATTTCACTTAGCATAATATCCTCAAGGTTCAACCATGTTTTAGCATGTATCAAAATTTCCTTCTTTTTAAAGGCTGAATAATATTCCATTATATGTATCCACAACAACTGGTTACTACACTTGACCTTAGCCAAAAGGCCAAGAAGACGCCCGGGCGAGACTCTGAGATGGCTTTTGTCTGGTGATGGACAAAGATAAATCTCGGTGGAACCTCCAAAATGTTGTACTGAATCGAGCATAGAAAGTCAACACCAAGACAAAAGTATGCCAAATTGCAGGGTCTTTATTGTCGGTGGCCACGGAGGACTCGCGTCTCTCCAACCCATGGCCCTGAAAGGAGGGTGTCAAGACCTTTTATACCCGTAAAACCACCTCGGGGGTGAGGGTGAGGAGCGGGGATGGTGATGGGGGGCTTCAGACATTCCTAGGGCTAGAGGATTCTGTAAATCACCTCCTGGGCGGAGATGAGGGTGAGGGGCTCCGGACATTCCAAGGGCCAGGGGACTTTTGTCACTCCGATTGTTACTTAAGTGGTTCACAAAAGTCAAGATTAGTTTTTACGTTGCCTGGGTAGGGTGGAAATCACAGACCTTAATTACTTATTACAAGTTTCAGGGGCCAAGATGGAGTGGGTTTGGACTGCTTGCCTGTCACATTAGGGGTTACAGACAGCAGTTTCAACAGAAAGCCGAGGTATGGTTGAGGTATGCAGTTTTATGGGAATTTTACCATGTCACAATGTAAGATGCTAACATTAGAGGACACTGGGTGAAAGGTATTTGGGAAACTTGTACTCATTTTGCAATTTTTTTCTTATATCAATAATTACCCCCACAAAATTCTAAAAGATATGCATTAGATTACGGAGGGAAAAAAAGCTTAGTTTGAGATTTGCTTCAAATATTGTTGATAATTGTCGAAGCAAGGTGATGAGTTCATCAAAGCTTTGTAGTGTTCTTTCTATATTTATGTATGTTAGGAAATTTCCATTAGATAACTAGAAATTACATATACATGTATTAAGCCCTTTCCATGTGCTAAGCACTGTGGTTAGCCATGGAGACTTGGCAGCCCTGTCTCAAGGAGCTCACAGTTAACACGGTGAGAGAAGACATAACGCACGGAACGTAGAAAGAGTGGCGTGATACAGGAAGCATATGCCTGGAAGCAGGGGAGAAAAGAGTGCTCCAAACCGAAGAAACAGAATGCAGAGCCTTGGGCTAGAAATGCAAATGAACTCAGGAAACACAGCTGAAGTCTTTTGTCTGCCCAGGGCAAGGACGACTCAGCCAGATTCTTTGGTCCTATAAAACTTGGTGACATTATTTATAATTGAGTCTTTTTAAACAAATTTAGAAGGCAATCTCCCTATTCTCTTGCTCAAGTCCCCTTTCCTGACACCGCCCTCCTGTGACACTCTCCTCCTCTCCCCACGATGTTTTCTCCTCTGTCATAAATCGGCAGCTTATTTCACAAGATCCTCCTTAAGCAGTGTTCAAAGGATACTGGTCCCCAGTGACCTTCTGAGGGAGCCAGATAGATCTGAACTCTTCTTTTTGTGCACTTATGAATAGCCTTGAAATGAATTGCTATCATTTCCTTCCTAGCAGAGCGCGGAACTCTGGAGACCAAAGAGGTGTGGGAGTGGCCATTCCCAATTAGACTCCACCGCCCTCAGAAGGCAGGAGTTGGCTTAGTATTAAAGCAGCTAACATACACGTCAGGAGGTGGCCTTGAGGAGCTGAACGGAGACCCGCTGGACTGATTAGGTTAGTACTGACCTTAAAAAATCTTCATAAATGTTCTCATATCTACTTCACTAAGAAAAACAATTTTGCATGTGTGACTTTGTGTGAATACTTTATGTTCTTGCTGCTTTTCTGTGTGCTCAGGAGACAATTTAAGCATTGTTAGTTCCTGGACATGTCCGTAAAGAAAAATAATATTCAACCATATAAGAGCAAAACCAGAGCAATGAATTTGATAACATGAGAAAATTTAGAGTGATATCATTGTAGACAATCTGAAAATACAACTATATTAGTGCCAGGCCGCATGCAGAAGTTTGCTTATGGTAAAGCCGTTTATTAAAAAGGATATATTTGTGTGATTCATACAGGAGTCAACACACAATTACACTAGATTTACAGTTGTCAGTGTCACACATTTGGGAACATGGCTTAATCCATGAAAAGGAAAAAATCTGGAGGGTTGTATTCCTCTAGAACTGGCTCTCGCGAATGGGAAACCAGTCATCCATGCTTACCAATTAGGATCTAAATTTACACTTCCATCATTGATTTTTATGGAGATTAGTTTATTGCTCATGTAAGTGACTTTGCGACTGAGCACCAAGAAGCGTCCTATTTTTCCTTCTTCTCCTCCTTCCTCTCTCCTTCTCTTTGCCCTCCTTCTTCCTCACCCTTTTTTTCCTCTCCTGCCTCTTATTCCTCCTCTTCCTCCATGTTCAATATATCTGAGACCAAAGGGTGAGCAGTGTTTAAAGTCTCAAAATTGCACGTGAAGCTAAATGTATAGGAATTTTAGGGTAATAAGGCAAGTGGATCTAAGAACAATAATACGCCCCCCTTCAGCTATCATATTCCCTGTCCCGCAGAATACGCAGATTCCTTCTAACTACAAAATCTTTCTATTTGCCAAATTAAGTATTATCCTGGGCTACCCTGCCAAAGCACTTACCCAATTAAAAAAATTTTTTTTTTGCGTAGTCATATTACTACTATGTGGAGAGTTTTGTTGCTTTGATAATTCTTTTTAAACAGCAGATTTCTGGGTTTCGTAATCAGGATTGGTTATTTCACTGTCATAACTCTAGTTTGGTTTTCTTGTGTGCTTTTTGTTTGTTTGTTTTGCGACAGTCTCATTCTGTCACCCAGGCTGGAGTGCAGTGGTGTGACCACGGTCAATGCAGTCTTAACATCTTGGGCTAAAGTGATCTTTCTGCCGCAGCCTCCCGAGTATCTGGGACTACAGGTATGGAACACCAAACCCAGCTAATTTGTTTTTTTTGATAGAGACTTTATTTAATTGCCTAGGCTGGTCCTGAACTCCTGAGCTCAAGCAATCTTCCCTTCTCAGCCTTTTGAAGTGCTGGGATTATAGGTGTGAGCCACCATGGCCAGCCCTAGTTTATTTTATTTTTTTATTTTTTATTTTTTTTGAGACAGAGTTTCACTCTTGTTACCCAGGCTGGAGTGCAATGGCGCGATCTCGGCTCACCGCAACCTCCGCCTCCTGGGTTCAGGCAATTCTCCTGCCTCAGCCTCCCAAGCAGCTGGGACTACAGGCACGTGCCACCATGCCCAGCTAATTTTTTGTATTTTTAGTAGAGACGGAGTTTCACCATGTTGACCAGGATGGTCTCGATCTCTTGACCTCGTGATCCACCCGCCTCGGCCTCCCAAAGTGCTGGGATTACAGGCTTGAGCCACAGTGCCCGGCCCTAGTTTATTTTTTTAATTACACTACCGTATTCTAAAATAGTGAGCACTATGAGGCAAATGCAAAAAAAAAAAAACCAAACAAACAAACAAAAAAGGATTGCTCTTGTGAAATCCAGCCGTGTTATACCCTATGAAGCATGGGCTGAACTTTAAGCAATGCACTGCACTATGCTTAAAGTCTATGAGAACTTCTCTGCTTCCCGGGAGCTCACAGTCTGAGGGCTGGGGGAAATGAAAATGATAACTTCTGCATGCTGTATATTCAATAATAAGACATAACAGAAAGAAACGGAAGTCAGAAGACCTAGGTTCTAATCCAGACTTTGACATAACTAGCTTAATGGCAAATTGCACATAGTCTCTTTGGAGGTTCAACATATTCATCACAAACCTGGAGGAAGGACTAGCTAGATCCCTTCTAGCTCTGTAACTTGGGAAGTCTTGTGGGGAGAGCTAGAGATATCAGTAGAACATACAGTTTTTATAAGGCACATGATGTCACCACGTAGGTTGGAACATAATGCAAGTCAGTAGTGCCTGGAATAATTACCAACGTAAAAATAAATAAATAAAAACAAAGGTCTTATACAGGAAAGCCTTAGAATCTCAGAGGGACCCTGTGAAATCACATTGGTGTCGGACCTAGCTAGCGCAGACAACTCACAGGTGGAGACAATCGTGCTGTGAGGAATGAAGACACTCCTTGTTGAATCATACATACTAGAGTTCATTTTGCTTCTCTAGACTCATTCATTCATCTATTCATGTGTTCATTCATTCATTTTAAAGAAAACAAGGACTGATACCATGGCGGGGAAGCCTAAGCTTCACTACTTCAATGCACGGGGCAGAATGGAGCCCATCCGGTGGCTCTTGGCTGCAGCTGGAGTGGAGGTATGTTCTGAGCTAGGTCATCTTAAGTTAGACCTAATTGATTATATCAAAATATTTTAGTAAGGTGGAGACTTCCATACTTGATGACCTGTGAGTACTTTGGCCTTAAATAAAAACATCCCCAGTTATTTTTTTTTAATGGACAAATTTTACCAAATGAAATTTTAAAAATCTATTCATCAAAAAGCACATGAAAAATAACAAATAAGCAATTAAAAATATATATATATACATATATGTATGTATGTTTATGTGCACATAAATATACATATATATATGTATATATGTATATTTATGTATATGTATATATGTATATACATACACAAACATATATATGTGAAGTCACATTGGTGTTGGACCTGTCTCGCTCAGACAAAAGTCACAGGTGGAAACAGTCTTGCTGTGAGGAAGGAAGACACTCCCGTTGTTGAAACATACATATGTATGTATATTTGAGACAGAGTCTGGCTCTGTGGCCCAGGCTGGAGTGAGTGGCACATCTCAGCTCACTACAACCTCCACCTCCCAGATTCAAGCAATTCTCTGCCTCAGACTCCCGGATAGCTGGGACTATAGGCGCCCGCCAGCACACCCAGCTAATTTGTATATTTTTAGTACAGACAGGGTTTCACCATCTTGGCCAGGCTGGTTTTGAACTCCTGACCTTGTGATCCACCTGCTTCAGCCTCCCAAAATGCTGGGATTACAGGCATGAGCCACCACAGCCTCTCTAAAATATATTTGTAAAGGAATCATAAACTAATCACAATGAGTGGACCTTATTTGTATTAGGATTTAAACAAATTATAAAATATAATTTATGACACATAACAATTAGAAACCTGAATATTGATTGAATATTAGATACTAAAGAATTATTGTTAAATTTTTAGTGTGATTTTGTTTGTAATTTTAGGTATGATATTTCTGTTAGTTTTAACATAGTTGTTAAGTTTCAGAGATACACACTTAAGTATTTAGGATGAGATAATATGATATCTCAGATTTGTTTCATATTATGACCAGAGGAGGAGAAAATCTGGACATACAAATGAAAGACTGGCTTGGGTTGATAATTATTGCAGCTAGATGATTGAAACAAAGAGGACTGTTGTATTTAATGTGTATTTTTCATATATATGAGAAATTTTATACAATAAAATGGTAAATACATAAGAAACTAAGTATCATTAAACATAAACTATAAACCACAATGAGAGCAGGGAGGGAGTGCATTGTAACAAGCTTCCAGTTCAAGACTGAGTATATTCAGTCAACAGTTATTTTTATGTGCACCTATTAAGTGCCAGTGGCAGCAGAAAGGAGAGTTCCAGACTTTGTTATCTTTGTACAAACGGATACCCTGTCTCACTGTCACCCAGACGTCAGCTCTGAGGCTCAGTGCCTTTTCTCCAGTGACGTTCCCTCTCTAATCATGGACATTTGTGAGGTCGTGGGAAGGTGAAGTAAACGAAAAGATGAAGCAGGCCGGGAGCAGTGGCTCACACCTTTAATCCCAGCACTCTGGGAGGCCAATGGGGGAGGATTGCTTGAACCCAGGAGTTCAAGATGAGCCTGGGCAACATAGTGAGACCCTCATCACTACAAAATAAAAATAAAAAATTAGCTGGGTGTGGTGGTGCATGCCTGTAGTCACAGCTACTCAGGTGGCTGAGGTGGGAGGGCCACTTGGGCCTGGTAGATCAAAGCTGCAATGAGTCGTGATCACACCACTGTCCTCCAGCCTGGGCGACAGAGTGAGACTCTGTCTCCAAAAAAAAAAAATTGAGCAGTTTTACGTTTTGACCCATGCCCTTTTCTTGAGGGATCTAATCTAAATTTCCAAGCGGCCATGACCAGCCTCTTCTGTATACCCTGCTAAACTCAGAAATCTTATGTTCTCCAAATTATGTACCAGATGGGGGCCATTCAAGTTTACAAGTCTACAGTGCTATGGAATGGACTAACAAGAACCCATTTACTGTTTCTGTTTCCAGTTTGAAGAGAAATTTCTAGAATCTGCAGAAGATTTGGAAAAGTTAAGAAATGGTAAGATCAAGTCTCTAAGTGCCTCTGATGAGGGTATCTAGTAGAGAAGGTATAGTTGAAGATTTTAGACCAGGCGAAGCCTATGTGTGTGTAGGGTGGTAGCTGGGGTGGTGGAGAGGGAGAAAGTGGTTAAAACAGAAGGAATGTGGCTTCCTGAGCAGGTCTGGCAACTCTCTCCAGCTAAAGGGCCAGAACTCTCAGAGTATTTGCCAGAGGAAGCATCTCCAGTGCCCTGAGAAAGCCCTTTCCTTGTTTTCATGCTACAGGCACCATGAATGAGCTGCAGTCATCAGCTCGGGATCCCACACAGCCCTCCCCATCCAAGGACACACAAGAGCGTGAATAAGATGAAAAGAATAGAAATAGATATGGCCATTACCTTGAGTTGTTTTCTTTCATGGGTTATGTGACACGGTAATATTGTAGTAATGCCGTAGGTTTTGAAGAGCACAGAAAGGGATCGCTATGTAAAATCATGTTTCAGAACCAATCTTAAAAGTCATGAACACCATGAGACTTAGCCTGGGAAGTTCTCATTTTAAATGACATCTCCCTGGTACTCCTGTTGTAACCTGTCCCAATTTTTTCCTAAAATATCATGAACATAAATCAACACAAGAAAAATACAAGGGACCTATTATGTATCTGAATGCGGAATAAAAACCATAAATGAAGTAACAGGCTAAAAGGTGAAAGAAATCAGATAGAAAAAGAACTACAGGAAGCTAAAATCAAAATGTTATTTCATTTTGGAGGTTAACAGGCAATAATTTCATTTTCATTTTATCACCATCTTTTCATCCTGAAGGAGTGGGATTCATAGAAATTTCATGCTCTTTTTTACTTTCTTTCTAAAGATGGGTATTTGATGTTCCAGCAAGTGCCAATGGTTGAGATTGACGGAATGAAGCTGGCGCAGACCAGAGCCATTCTCAACTACATTGCCAGCAAATACGACCTCTATGGGAAAGACATAAAGGAGAGAGCCCTGTACGGTATATTTTCTGTTCTTCCATCAACAGAGAGCACAGAGTGATTTAGGTCCTTCCTTGAGTGGGTGGGACCATGGCAGGGGCATTATGACAAGCAGCAGGCTGGGTCTTGGGCATGTATGCCGAGATCCAGTATTTTAGAGTCCCGTGGAGATGAGGGAACAGTGAACATGGGGTGGGTTCAGGTGAGGGTGATTCTAGAAGAGGATGCAGTCCATGGATCCAGCACCTGATGGTGATTTCCAAACACGGATGAACCATGAACTGAGGAGGATGCGAATCATGATTCCAGGTGCTCAGGCCTTCACAGGCTGGACTTCAGTCAACAGCTTAGGACAAGCATAGACTGTTTGGGAGTCTAGATGAAGGACTGGGGAGGGAAGGCTGCAAAGGGGCTGAATCTCAAGTTCCAGTAATTCCAAGAATGATGACCAGGAACCCAAATTACCAGCCCATTATATGGACTGGTCAACTTGAGCAGGGCTAGTAGAGGCTGGCACCCAGAACTCTGGGGTTACCTTGACACATTGATTCAAGGCCAAGGCAGCCAGATTTATTGAAAACCAGCAAAGCCACGGGGTCTCCTTGCTGTTGTGATAGGGCTGCCAGATTCCAAATAACATCCCATGTGAAACTATTGGCAGTTCTTCAAAAAGTTTAATGTAGCGTTCCCAATGACCCAGCAATTCCTCTACTAGGTAAATCACCAAAAGAATCAAAATACTTCCACACCAAATCTTGTACATAAATGTATAGTGCAAATAACAGCAATTTTCATGGTATTCAGAAAGTAGAAATAACCCAAATCTCCATGAAACAATAAATGGAGGAACAAAATGTGCCTTAGCCACACAATGGAACAATATTTAGTCATGAAAAGAAAAGAAGTACTGATGCGTGCTACAAGATAGTTGAGCCTTAAGGACATGTTACGTAAAATAAAGTAGACACAGAAGGCCACATATTGTAGGATTGTGTGTATGAAATGTCTAGAATATTCAAACCCATAGAGGCAGAAAGTAGATTAGTGGTTGCCTGAAGCTATTTGGGGCTTGGGGAAAATGAATACTGAATGAGTACAGATGTCCTTATCAGGATGATAAAAATATTCTAGAATTAGATAAAAATATTCTAGAATTAGAGTGCAATGATATTTGCAGAATTCTGTAAATGCACTAAAAGTCACTGAATAGTACAATTTAAAGGGTGACAACTATAATATGTGACTGTATGTTAATAAAACTATTGTTTTTAAAAGTACTGCGGAAAACCCAGTTAACACAAAAGAAAAAAAAGTTCAGCCGGGCGCGGTGGCTCAAGCCTGTAATCCCAGCACTTTGGGAGGCCGAGGCGGGTGGATCACGAGGTCAAGAGATCGAGACCA
The DNA here is from genome assembly GCF_009761245.1 of Sapajus apella. Lineage (NCBI taxonomy): Eukaryota > Metazoa > Chordata > Mammalia > Primates > Cebidae > Sapajus > Sapajus apella. The sequence continues at coordinate 10,434,691 of NW_022436981.1, read as the reverse complement.
TCCTGCTCAACATGGTGAAACCCCGTCTCTACTAAAACTACAAAAAATCAGCTGGGCATGGTGGTGCGTGCCTGTAATCCCAGCTACTCAGGAGGCTGAGGCAGGAGAATTGCCTGAACCCAGGAGGCGGAGGTTGTGGTGAGCCGAGATTGCGCCATTGCACTCCAGCCTGGGTAACGAGCGAAACTCCGTCTCAAAGAAAAAAAAAGTTCTTCTAAAATATGTCCTGGATGTGACTATATAAAGAATTTCACCAAGGAAGACGATCTTTTAGGTTGGATGTCAAGTAAGGCACACATGGCCAGAGCCAGGCAACAGCACATGGAGAGAGCTGTGGAGTTTCACAGGAGTAATTAGAAAAACTGCTAATACTGGGCATAGAAGCGGACCTGGGAGGTGTAAAATGATGAGAGAGGGTGAGGAACATGGTTGAGATGGCTGTGCCAGGGACTCTCTTAGGATTACTCAGGAGGCAGGTCTTTGGCCATTTGACTCACACTAAGTTATGTACAGAACAAACCACAATAGACATGGAAAATCCCGGCACAGCATCAGTGGTTAATGGCAGTGATTCCACCAATTTCTCTTATGACTGTGACTGTAGACAGGTCATTGATGCTGTTTGTACCTATATTTGGTCATGTGCATAAGAACAATTTTAGAGATCTATCTACCTCAATAGGTAGTTTTAAGAAATAAATGTCGGCCAGGCCTGGTGGCTCATGTCTATAATCCCAGCACTTTGGGAGGCCAAGGCAGGTGGATCGCCTGAGGTCAGGAGTTCAAGACCACCCTGGCCAACATGGTGAAACCCGATCTCTACTAAAAATACAAAAATTAGCTGTGCGTGTTTAGCTACTCAGGAGGCTCACACTGGAGAATCGCTTGAACCCTGGAGATGGAGGTTGCAATGAGCCAAGATCTCGCAGCTTCACTCTAGACTGGGCAAAAGAGGGAGGAAGGAAAGAAGGAAGGCCAATATACATGCAAAAATCAGAGTATAATATCTAGAATATAAACAGCACCCACTGGAGGTGAATTACTTTGCCATCACCTGAGACTCTATTCTCTTAGGTTTTTATATACCTATAAAATCTACAGCAAGAGGCATTTGACCCTTTGGTTGTTTTTGTCTTTCAGGATTGATATGTATACAGAAGGTATGGCAGATTTGTATGAAATGATCCTTCTTCTGCCCTTTTGCCCACCTGAGGAAAAAGATGCCAAGATTGCCTTGATCCAAGAGAAAACAAAAAATCGCTATTTCCCTGCCTTCGAAAAAGTAAGTGAAGCTCTTCAGCATTTTGGGGCATTGAGTTTAGAGGACAATAGAAAAATAGTGGTTGGGCATTCCTGTGAGACTTCCTGAACACCAATGCAGCACTCTGACTCTCAAGGCATTTTATGAAAATAGACTTGGAGGAACAATGATACCACTTATCCCCAAGTTACAATTTTCCAGCAAAATTTCAATTTACTAGACCCCAATATAGAATTTTCTATTCAACAATTTTATGTTTGTCAGTAGAACATGGGCTGTGGAAGGCTCTGAACCACACTAGGGGTTGCTGTTGAGTCTATGGAACACAGACTTTGAAGATGAACGTGATGAAAGCGATCCACCAGAAAATATTCTGGCACCTCGTAGGAAGACAGGAGACCAATTTCCCAACCACAGAATATTGTAGTGTTTCAGAGATGAGTATTTCTTAAAAAGAGAGCGATTGTGGGATGCAGAAGAAGTTTTTTGTTTCTTTGAGAAGGAGTTTTGCTCTTGTTCCCCAGGCTGGAATACAATGGCGCCATCTTGGCTCACCGCAACCTCTGCCTACCAGGGCTTCTCCATGTTGGTCAGACTGGTCTCGAACTCCCGACCTCAGGTGATCCTCCCGCCTTGGCCTCCCAAAGTGCTGGGATTACAGGTGTGAGCCACCATGCCTGCCCAGAGGTTTACTTCAGATCCCAGGGAGATAAAGCAGGAAATGAGGAAAACAGACAAGTCATTTTATGAAAATAAAAAATAAATGCATTTTTATGAAAATAAAAAATAAATGCATTTTTTTTTTGAGATGGAGTCTTTCTCTATCACCCAGGCTGTAGTGCAGTGGCACAATCTCAGCTCACTGCAACCTTCGCCTCCTGGGTTCAAGTGATTCTCCTGCCTCAGCCTCCTAAGTAGCTGGGATTACAGGTGCGTGCCACCACACTCAGCTAATTTTTGTATTTTTAGTAGAGACTGGGTTTCACCAGGTTGGCCAGGCTGGTCTTGAACTCCTGACCTCGTGATCTGCCCCCTCAGCCTCCCGAAGTGCTGAGATTACAGGCATGAGCCGCTGCACCCTGCCTTAGGCGCATTTTAAAGTAAGTTGCAGACATCAGCGTAGTTTACTCCTAGATGCTTCAGCTTACAGATTATAGCAGTGCAGGTTAATAGTCAGAGCTGATGTTGCAAGAAAGATGATGAATTCAAGTTCACCCAGGTTTACTTCAGATCCCAGGGAGATAGAGCAGGAAATGAGGAAAGCAGACAAGGCATTTTATGAAAATAAACTTGGCAGAACAATTGATACCACTTATACCCAAGTTATAATTTTCCAGCAAAATTTCAATTTACTAGACCCCAATACAGAATTCTCTGTTCAAAAAAATTGTATGTTTGTGAGTAGAACGTGGGCTGTGGAAAGCTCTTAATCACACTAGAGGTTGCTGTTGAGTCTATGGAACATATGGAGAAGTGAAGACTCTGAAATAGCCTACTCCTGGGGGAAGAGAGCTGTCATGAAGGTGGAGTTGCTGCCCAAGGGAGATTGGAGAGGGAGAGAGCAGAGTAGAGCCGCATCCTAAATGTCAGGACTGCGCGCTGGAGGGCGTGGGGCAGACGGAACATGCATAGGCAGGTGTGAAGCCCTTGGCCCATGTAGAAGAGGCAAGCTGGGTGGGTGGTGTGGACGCCACAGTGATGTGGAATGAGAAGAGAAAATGGGAGCCTGGGCTCCAACGGAGGAGTGAGCAGAGCCACATTCTTGCTCCCTCCCTCAATCAGGGAACATAAACAAAGGCCTGGACCTTTATGTCACTCAGTTAGGCAACACAGGTGAGAATGTCAGGCTGGAAAGACGCAGGGAGAAGCAGGGACCCAGCCTGATTGCACATGTGTTCCTGATCTGATTCCTCAAATTCTCCAGGTGTTAAAGAGCCATGGACAAGACTACCTTGTTGGCAACAAGCTGAGCCGGGCTGACATTCAGCTGGTGGAACTTCTCTACTTTGTGGAAGAGGTTGACCCCAGCCTTATCTTCAGCTTCCCTCTGCTGCAGGTGACCCATTTCACCACCCAGAGAGGCAGCCCCACATCTCCCATCTTGGGATCTAGTATCTGGGCCTTTGGACCGGTCATCTTCTGACCCTAGCCTTTTTTAGGCCTTCAGTGCTCTCAGGTCTCCAAAATGAGTTTCCTGGCCCCAATTTTGAGGCATGAAAAAACTGTTGTTATAGCAGGGAAATCTCTGGGACATGCTACCCCATGAAGAGTATTTTGCCTTTTATCATGGAAAGGACCCAGGGCCCAGCATATTCCTCCCCCTTCCTCTGTAGCCTGTCCCTGAGTTCTCTGTGATGCCCTTTATCTCAGGAGTGTCCTTGTGTTCCCACACTGAGTGTGTCTGAGCAGGGCCCTTGCCATCTGGTTCCTTCCTGGGCTCTGGCTCGGGCTGCTGGACGTTGTGTTCCTCTCTGCACAGTCATCTCAACACAACGGCCCCGCACACTGTGTCTCTCAGTGGGAAAAAGCGGTCCCATGGTTTGTCTTTAACATTTTCTGTACTATTTTCCTTTCCAACTCCTTTCTCCGTATTTTCACTTCTGCTCAGAGACTGACCTGTGTTGATATCTTCTTGTCTTACACAAAAGCCACAAATCTACAGTATTAATATGTAAGGGCTAAGCTAGGGATGACTGAACTGAATAAAATCTTAAAGACATCTTTGGGGAAAATGCTAGCGAGCTACATGTTCTTCCTCTTCTCTTCATTTCTCTCTGCGTATCTGTTTCTGCCTCCATACTGCTGCTGATGGAGGAGACTCACTTGGTCTTTGGCAGGAGGGCTCAGATTCCCTGGGTGGTGTAAACGGTGATGTCAGCCCTTAGCTTCACTCTGAGGCTGTGCTTTGTGAATTACAGGCCCTGAAAACCAGAATCAGCAACCTGCCCACGGTGAGGAAGTTTCTGCAGCCTGGCAGCCCAAGGAAGCCTCCTACAAACGCGAAATCTATTGAAGAAGCAAGGAAGATTTTCAAGTTTTAATAAAGCAGCCATGGAGGCCAAGCATATGCAAGGCCAATATTCTAAAGCTTTGCAACAATAAAGCGCTTTACCTAACTGTTGATTGTGCCTGTTGTGAAGCTTATGAACTCTTTCCACTTATATGCTAATTAAATAATAAAAAAGTCCTATTTGCCGACTTAGTTAAAATTTAAGCCTTTTCATTAGGATCGGATATGAAATCAGATTTCTATCTCCTCCTATCCTGTCTCTTTCTTAAAATTAAAACTTTAGTAAAAATGGAAAATGTAAGGGCCGGGCATGGTGGCTCACGCCTGTAATCCAAGCACTTTGGAGGTCAAGGCAGGAGGATCACCTGAGGTCGGGAGTTCAAGACCAGCCTGAACAACATGGTGAAACCCCATCTATAGGAAAAAAAAAAAAGGGAAATGTAGGTTATGTGGTTTGACTTTTCCAAGAATTGTCCTGTAACATTCGTCATACAATTTATTAAAAAGTCAGGTGGAGAAATGTACGTCTGACATTTTCAGGTATGCACAGGGAAAGAGTTACCATTCTGGGTAATGGCTTAAAGACACTTTCTTCTTTTCCTGGACAGTTTATTTCTGATAAAAGCATTCTTTCTGATACATTTTCAAGACGGCTATTCCGTCTGCTGTGGCTTCCTCAGTTTTCTGGGAGGTGAGGAAATACTGAAGAGCAAGGAGACCCGCCCTCTGCTCTCAGACCACCCTGCTGTCCCTCACAGTGCGTGTGCTCCTGGCTCATCCTCACTCTGCTCCTTAAGGCTCTGTGGGGCCCCGGGCATGAGCCTTCCCTCAGTTCCCTCAGTGCCACTCAGGCCTGGGCTGCCAAGATGCAGATGGTATCTGTGAATCACATACAAGTAACTAAATGCAAAATCATTTTTCCCTGGTGTGTCAATGTGCCAGAGTGCTTGGATTAGGAGTGCTTCCTAGCTTCAGCCTCTACTGTGCCTACAATGCTAATCCCTCCCAGGATACCTGGGCTTCTGCAAAGTGAGCTCTCCTCCTCTGAGAGTGGCTTCCCCACAGTTGGCGAAGGTGGGTGAGGGAGCAGACAGACACACAGGCTTCCTACCTGCAGCTTCACTTTGCTCTCGTCTCTTTTCCACTTACCACCAGAGTAGGTTTTCTACAATGCAGATCTGAATATCACAGAATTCTTCAGTGAGTACTCACTGCATACAGAATGCATCCTCACACCTGTCCTCACTCCCTGATCTCCAGCCCAATCAACCCTATGAGCATGGTAGGGCCTCTTGCCTTCCTGCCTGGGTGCATTTGCTAGCCCTGCCTGGCAAGCTCCTTCCAGTGCCCACAATTAAGTCTGCCCCGTTGCTTCTGAGGAGTGCTGGGCTGTCCTCTGTGCTTCCCACAGAGTCCAGTGAGCCTCTAATAACCCCTGAGGTCCACTGTGTCTGCTCCACTGTCCCATGAGCTCGAGTATGGAACACTTACATAAACTAGAATGCTGAAGCTTTGATGAAACTAAGAGATTGTAGAATTTTAATATGGTAAGAAAAGAATGTGATTATGTTTAAGACAAAAAGTTCTTCCTTTCTAGACATGAATCCTATTGTTTACAGAGGAATGATATGCTGTCTGGAATTTGCTTCAAAAGAATCCCCTGGCAGTGGGGGGAGAAGGTAGAAGTTGATATTATCTTCTATGGCATCTGTCGCAGATTCCTATGAACCAGGTGACTTGAAACAACAGAAATTCTGAAGGTCAGAAGTCTGAAATCAGGTACTGGTCCTGGTGGAGGGGCCTGGCTTGGTCCCCAGAAGCTCTAGAGAACAATCCCTCCCTGCCTCTCACAGCTTCTGGGGGCTCTTGGCCTTTCTGGACTTTCATGGATGGTGGCCACGTCACTCTACTTTCTGCCTGGGGCTTCCAGCACCTCAGCCTCTGTGTGTCTGTGTCTTCTATGTTGTGGGGACACTTCTCACTGGATTTAGGGCCTATTAGATATACCAGGATGATGTCATCTCAAGTTCCTTAACTTCATCTGCAAAGAGCCTTTATCCAAATAAGATCACATTTATAGGATCCAGGGGTTTGGACATGGACCTACCTTCCATGGGGGCCGACATAACCCACTGCATGGTGTAGGTGAAGGAAGGTGCTTGTCAATTGATGAATCCAGGTCATGGGTACTTTCAACTTTATTATATGATTCTCTCTACTTTTGTATTTGCTGGAATTTTTCTATGTAAATTAAAAAACTATCTTATTTTAGGAGCTCCTACGATGTCCAGGTTTTGTGCCAGAACGTGAGGACTGGAATCAAATAGAAGAAGGCTTTCCCCTCAGGAGCTCAGGGTCTAGTGGAGAAGCTGATACTGAATACATCATGTCAAAACAGTGTAGGGAAAGAAGACGCAGTAGAGAAAACACAGTAGTAGGTGAAGGGAGAGCCTTCTAGTCAGGACCATTACCATGTGCAAAGATCCAGAGGTCAGGAAGGATGATTGAGTGACGCAGAGAGGAAATAATATGCAAATAGGGTGGCCAGATTTGGCAGACAAAATACAGGACACCCAAGTAAATAGATGAACAATCTATTTGAACAATCATCAGATGAACAATCAATACTTTTTTTTTTCGTATAATCATGTTACCTACAGTGCTTGGGACATACTTATACTAAAAAGACATTAATTCTTTGCCTGAATTTTACATTTTCCTGGGTTCCCTGTATTTTATGTGGCAAGCCAGTTAAGAGAAGCCTTCCAGAATGCCATCAGCCTGTCCGTCACAGACATCCCCTCCCAGCTACGCTCCCAGCAGACGTTTCTCATCTGCCTTAGTCCTTGCCTCCAAGCCATGAAAAGTAAGCGTCTTTAAAAAGCCAGTTTCTACAGACTTGGAAAGAGCCAAATCTGCTGAAATGTTTCGTTAAACTTTTATTGCCAACCTTGAAAAGGAACATATTAACTAGCTATCTTGTGATAAGAGGATGACTTGCCATTTTTCTTAGATGCTAGTAGGCAGTCCTGTGGCCCTGAAATGTGTGGGAGTGGCTTTTTGCTAAATTGACTGTACCCCTCTCAATGGGTGGCAGCTATGGAAAGGAACATGTAGCTTATAAGCACAAGAGGACCTTAAATTAAGTTGTTGAACCAAGAGGGTGACAGCCTTTAACAAACTAAACACTGATTTCGTAAATCATCTCATACTGCCTCATATCCTCTCATCTAGATCACTAGAAAAATACTTCTAAATGTATCCTTAGCACAATTTAAAAAATCTGTTTAATACTCACATCAATGCCTTATTTGTGTGCTTGGATGAGAGTTCAAGCTGTGCATTCAGCTGCTTTTGGATACATTGTGTCAACTTAATAAACAGAAAGAGACTCTAAAAGAAAAGTTGTTTATGTGGGAAAGAAGTTTTGTAATGGGTTTATGTGTACCATAGTAAACCATTTATGTACTTAAGGAGATAAAGGAAGACAAAGGTTTTCAAAGAAAAAAATGAAAAGGATTAAATAAATGTTCTAAAATACTTATCATTCACTACAAACATTAATAACAAGGGTGACATCAGGTCAAGTTTGAACTGGCAGTTACCGATCAGATGTCCTTGCAGAAGTTTTTTGTATAATGTGATAAGCTTTATGCAAGATTATGTTTTTAGTAACTTTTTTTCTTACCCAATAAAAAAGAATGAGAACCTTCTCTCCATGGCTTTTCCAGCTCTGTTTGTCAAGGTTTTCTTAACATTAGCAACTTTTCATTTTGTTTCTGATAATGTTCACAGTCATTACAGAAATGTAAAAATAAAGAATTTATAAAACTAGGGCATGAGAATGTAATGATAGGAAAAAAGTGAATGATCTAAGGTTAAAAAAAAAATGATGGTGTCATTTTAGATAATCTGAGAATATGAACAGCGCCAGAGGAAACATAGGTATTTGTGCTGAAGTTGCTTTCGCTAGACAAGTAGTCAATACACAATTGTTGTGAATGAAATTTGGCTAGATCATAGACTTGGGATTCCCAAGACCCATGAAAAGGGCATAGATCTGCACAGTTCCATGTCTGCTGTTGTTACTCCAAACCTCCATCTCCTGCTGAGAAAAGAACCACCAATACCTATCAAATACAATTCTAATTTGCAACTTAATGGTAGATATCACACACATTCGCGCTTCCTTTGGGAAGTGCTTTGTGATTTGTTGCGTAGTGTTGGTGCCACTGTCTTTTCAATATTTCTTTAAGGTTGTTATGCTCCAAATAGCAGGCAAAATCTTTTGTGAGCCACTGTGCAGCACTTGCAGGTTAATCTAAGACTGTAGTACTTTTAGTTTTATAAAGCAAGATTTATGATGAAATTTATGATGAAAAATAAATTTATTATTTCATCATAAATTTGTGATGAAAAAATTTATGAAAAAATTTTCATTTATGAAAAATTATGATAAAAATTTTATGATGAAAAATTAAGAACAAGAATGCCCTTCTTGAGAATTTTTATATTCCTGATTCAATGATTATTTATTAATCCTTGTCCTTTGCCCTGTTAAACATTTGTCCAAAAATCCTGCTCTTTCCAAATTCCTCTTTCTTTAGTCCTTCTGTGTCTACTTAGCGGGACAGTCCCATTCCTTTTTTTTTGTTTTTTAGCCCATTTCTTTATTAATTCTGCTTAAACTGCAGAAAATTGAGTCTGATAATCAGGATTGGTTGATCCATTGTCACGATTCTATTATTTAAGTTTTTCTATATTATTTAATTTCCACATCAAGCAAGCTCAAAAGTGGAAATTGGAGAAATCTCTGTGACCACTAAAATGTACACTAGTTCTACTCCTGTTAGAATGAATCAGTCTCTGAATGTCAGGCAAACTAGAATCTGATTAGCCTTTGCTACTAATTAGCTGGATGACAAGTCACATTCTCTCTCTGGGGTTCAACCAGCTCATGACAAACCTAGAAAATAGCTAAGAAAAAGTCTCTCACCCTTGGCCCCGCTTGCGTTGGGTAATTATTCATGCTTAGGGGCTGCCTTGTTCATTAGAGGACATTTCAAGTCGTCACTGGCCTCTACCTACTTGATCTGGTAGCATGACGTAACCCCACGTTGTGACAACCAAAAATGTCTTCAGACATTGGTGAATGTCCTCTGGGATAGGGGAGTAAAATCTCTCCTGGTTGAGAATCACTTGACGACGTGCCTTCTGAAAGTGTTTAAACTCAGAAGTCCTGATAGGAGAACTACATGGTCACTGAAGCATACAACTAGTTTTTAAAAAGCACCGAAAGGCATCCGACTAGAATGTATGATGTCATTAGAGTATATAAGTTGACAATGCCTGGAATAAATGTTTAATATTGAGGGGTAGGAGATGTTAGAAAAGGAAGATCAGGGGCTGGGCGTGGTGGCTCATGCCTGTAATCCCAGCACTTTGGGAAGCCGAGGGGGGCGTATCATGAGGTCGAGAGATGGAGACCATCCTGGCCAACATGGTGAAACCCTGTCTCTACTAAAAATATAAAAACTAGCTGGGCGTGGTGGCACGCACCTGTAGTCCAGCTACTCGGGAGGCTGAGGCAGGAGAATTGCTTGAACCCGGGAGGCGGATATTGCAGGGAGGCAGATATTGCAGTGAGCCGAGATCACGCCACTGCACTCCAGCCTGGCGCCTGGTGACGAAAGGAGACTCTGTCTCAAAAAAAAAAAAAAAGAAAAGAAAAAGAAAAGGAAGATCAGGAGTTTCAGTGAGATCCTCTTTTTGGATACAGATATGAGAGCTATGCAAGCTATAAAAGAATTCACAGGAAAGAAATATAGCACCCAAGTAAGAAGATACTGAAATGACAGTTGCAAGAGGTTATAGAGAACAATGTTTAAATATGGATGAGTGATCCTACTTTGAAGGAAAGCAGATTGGGGGGTACAAGGTCCACTGAACCTGCAGATTGAGATGCTACTGTGGAAAAAAGGAGCCCACCTGGGCAGAAAAGACAGGGTCCTCAACTTTGACCCTGGCAGCCTTCTCCCCTTGCTCTGATTTACTTGGCTAAGAGAATCATGATCCTTGGTTGGAATTTCTAGGAACCCATTAAAGTGAAGTCACTGCTGAACACATTCTGCTCTGTTTTTCTTTTTTCTTTTCTCTTTCTTTTGAGACAATCTTGCTTTGTCTCCCAGGGTGGAGTACAGTGGTATGATCTAGGCTCACTGCAAACTCCACCTCCCGGATTCAAGTGATTTTCCCACCTCACCTTCCCTAGTAGCTAGGACTGCAGGCAAGTGCCACCACACCTGGCAATTTTGGGGGGAGCATTTTTGATAGAGATGGGGTTTCACCATGTTGCCCAGGCTGGTCTCAAACTCCTGGGCTCAAGTGATCCGCCTGCCTCAGCCTCCGAAAGTGCTGGGATTACAGGCATGAGCCACCACACCACATAGGGCCCCACAAACCTGTTTTTCTGACTAGATTTAAACCCTTTAGCGCAGGGACCAAATCAGACCAAATTTTTTTGCTACAAGCCAGCACCATTGCTTGCGACACTGAAACTGCTCAATATGTTAGGTAGTTTGAGCAAAACTTTTTAGAAGAGGCAAATACTTCAGAAACAAGGAATTGAAGAGGGATCAGCAAAATGTCTGCATTTTCAGGTAAGCGACAGGGTGGTGTAGAGAAGTGACTGTTTTTATCAAGTGTTAAGAGTGAAACCCTGCCCAAGAGCTATGAATAGCTGGAGAGAGGCAGCAGGGCTCCCACTTGCAAGGCTGGAGTTCATGCAAAGGGAGCCTGGCAATCGGAAAGGCTCAGACTGCCCTGAGCAGTGGGTGAGTGGTAGCTGGGTCTGGGCTAAGGAGAGATACCCACCAGATGCAGGGTATGGGAGCCTTTTTCTGCAATATAAATCATGTCTTTTTCCAGGTTATAAAACAACCTGGGAACCAAGGATCTGCTGCAGTCTAGGAGTTAAGCAAGCTGTGTTAACGGTGAGTCAGGTCTCCCTGAACCTTCACTGAAAACTTTCTGTTAATCCAGTGTATTTGTCTGTTCTCATGCTGCTAATAAAGACATACTGGAGACTGGGTAACATAAAGGAAAAGAGTTTAATGGACTCATAGTTTCACATGGCTGAGGAGGCTTCACAATCATTGCAGAAGATGAAGGAACAGCAAAGGAACCTCTTATATGACTGCAGACAAGAGAGTGTGTACAGGGGAACGCCCATTTATAAAACCATGAGATCTCGTGAGACTTTTTCAGTACCACAAGAACAGCACGGGAAAGACCCATCCCCATGATTCAATTACCTCTCACTGGGTCCCTCCCATGACATGTGGGAATTATGAGACCTACAATTCAAGATGAGATTTGGATGAAAACATAGCCAAAACATATCACTCAGGTTGACTGGATTCGTGAATATCACTAACCTCTGTACAGGAGCTTTATAGAAAAGACCCATTATATGACTTATTTGAAAAAAAAATTATGGATATCCATAAAATCTTATTTTTACCAGAGCTTAATGGGTTAAGAGAGAGAGAGAGATCCATGTACTACCCAATGTGTTCACAGAGACTCATCCACATCCCAAGAAGTGGGGGCTGGAAGACACTCTCATTACTCAGTTCCTATTATGAATTTTATGTACATGATTTTATTAGTCTGTTTTCACATTGCTATAAAGAAATACCCAAGACTGGGTAATTCATAAAGAAAAGTAGTTTAATTTACTCACAATTCTGCATGGCTGGGGAGGCCTCAGGAAGCTTAACAATCATAGTGGAAGGTAAAGGAGAAGCAAGTACCTACTTCACAATGCAGCAGGAAAGGGAGAGAGCAGGAGAAACCACCACCTAGAAAACCATCGGATCTCATGAGAACTCACTCACCATTACGAGAATAGCATGGGGAAACTGCCCCCATGATCCAACTACCTCCACCAGGCCCCTTCCTTGACATGTAGGGATTATGGAGATTACAATTTGAGATGAGATTTGGGTGGGGGCACAGAACCAAACCATATCCATTATTTCATTTAACTTTCTCAACGGCCCTCAAAAGTAAGTATAACAATCTCTATTTTTTCTTTGTTTGTTTTTTAGACAGAGTCTCATTGAGTCACCAGGCTGGAGCGCAGTGGTGTGATCTCAGTTCACTGTAACCTCCATCTCCTGGGTTTAAGCAATTCTCCCGCCTCAGCCTCCTGAGTGGCCAGGACTATGGGTACTGCCGCCACCGTGCCCAGCTAATTTTTGTATTTTTAGTAGAGACGGGGTTTCGTCAATTTGACCTGGCCTGGTCTCAAACACCTGACCTCAACTGATGCACCTACCTCGGCCTCCCATAGTGCTGGGATTACAGGCATGAGCCACCACGCCGGGCCAACAATCACTATTTTGAAAAGACAGAATTGAGCTCAGAATTTAAAGAGCCTACTGAGTTTATGAACCTCATAATGGAAGGATTTGTGATTTATCTCAGTCTCCCTTCTCTCTGACAAGAAACAGTATAAGTAGAACCATCCAGAGACCTAACTCTTTTAATTTACTACTGGGATTATATAGGTTATTTTCTTTTCAGTACAAGCTCATTTTCTAACTGAGGTAAATATACTTGTACTAGTCCTCAACTGACTCTGGTTTTTAGGTTGTCAAATCAGAGAAAGGCACACTTTTATGAATATTTTCTTCCAATCAAGCTCCTGAAAAGCTGCTAGCAGAAAGGAACTCAAGATTCAGGTGTTTATCTCTTGCCCTCTCCTTTAAACCTTTAGCTGGCTAGTAAACTCTGAATGGGAAAATATGAAACAACTTCTCAGACAGGAGCAGAGCCAGCTTATAGGGTGGAGTGGAAAAGCTCTGGACCTGCGATGAGAATGAGTTCAGGCTGACCCAGCACTCACCAAGCGTGCGGCGTGGGACAGGTGCTGCAGCTTTCTGAACCTCAGTGTGCCCATTAGGATGTCGGGTCATTTCACAGGTTGTGCAGAAGGTAGACACACTCCCTAGATATTGACCATGAATGAGGAGCATGTGTGTGTGACCCATGGAAATCTTTGAGCCTCTCTGGTTCTCATATTCTGTTAGCCCAGGAAAGCTCTGTGGTTAACTTTGTCCCAGTCTTGGCCTGGCCTTTGGAAATCTCATGTTGTGAAGGTGATATATTCCTTATAAGCAAGAACATTATGATAAAAGGTTATTTAATAATTCATTTCCCTTTGAAACAGGGTCCCCAGTCATGGCTAAGGGTACAAGTAGGTGATTTGAGTTACTCCATGAACTCTAGTCCATAATAATTAAACAAGCACAAACAAGCACACCCCACTCTCTGTGTGAACTTCACTCTCCCTTTTATTCTGCTGATTCATGCTATCTCCATTTCCAATGAGAGGAAAGTGCAATGTGCAAAGTCTCTAACTACAAGATAGATGAGTTGATTAAGTATGCTTCAAAGAATGATATACATTCTAAAAGTTAGACTATTGAGTTCCACATTTTAAAATGTAGCTATTAAGAGATTTTGATGTCTAAATTCAAGTCATACACACTTTTTAAGAAATACGTCTGTTGGTAAAGGCAAGTATATTTTTGTACCTATATACCAACCTCGACAACCACAAAGTATTGCAGGAAGAACCTTAATATTTTATAACAGAGCCAGAGGTTTGGAGAGAAAATGAGCTGTTCCTAGGTCCTGGCACTGGAACTCCTGCTTTCAGTGAGTTCTGCGTGTTTCCATTCAAACTCGTGATACAATTATTTATGGTCTGTCCTGGTAGACTGTACTCTAAAGAAGTGAAAAAGAGAATTCCAAGAGAATCCAGAAATGTGATTCTCTGTCTGTGGAAAGAATTTGGATCTTCTACCTACAGTCAAGCAAGTCTGAGTTTCTATTTCTCCCTTTGATCCAACATTGCTATGTCAGTACATTTTCATACTCCTATAAAGAGCTTCCCTGAGCCTGAGTAATTTATAGAGGAAAAACATTTAATTGACTTACAGTTCTGCATGGCTGGGGAGGTTTCAGGAAACTTACAATCATGGCAGAAGGTGAAGCGGAAGCAGGCACCTTCTTCACAGGCAGCAGGAGAGACAGAGAGAGAAAGAGAGAGAGAGAGAGAGAGAAGGGGGAACTGCCATTTATAAAACCAACAGATCTTGTGAGAACTCCTATCAGGAGAACAGCATGGGGGAAACCGCCTCCATGATCCAATCATCTCCCACCGTGGGGATTATGGAGATTTCAATTTAAGATGCTATTTGGGTAGGACACAAAGCCAAACCATATCAGTAGCCTAATAGTCAAAGAGCTGAAGAGTGACTTTGCTCCTTCCTGGTCTTCCCTGTCATGACATCCTCTGGTTCTTGGTCACTTACTGGGTTCCCATGGCCTTCACCTGGGTGGGTTCCAGGCCTGCCTTTATTTTAGTCCTGGGTGTGGATTTTCATGTTCATCACCACCTAGAGTGTGATTGTGGATATCATTTCACTTATCTAATGTTCCATTTCATGAACTAAAAAATGGAGATAATAATAGGCATTTCATGGGACTCAGGAGAATTAGAGATATGACATTCATTCATTTCATTCATTCATTCAGGCTTAGAGAAACTTCCAGGTTTCTGCTATCATGGTGGAAAATCCAAGCTCTACTACCATAATGGATAGGGCAGAATGAAGTCCATCCAGTGACTGCTGGCTGCAACTGGGGTACAGGTAGGTTCTGAGAGGTCATCTTAAGTTGGATCTAAAATTGACCTTACCAGATACTTTTCCCTCAGAAACTACGCAATGTTTCTTCCTAAATGACTTGCCAAGTGTTGTACCTTAAATGAAAATTACCAGTTATTAGAAAGAGATGACGAATTAATCTAATAAATTGTTAAAATATTCTCATAAGCATTAGGGAACATTTAAGAAATCAGTCAGGATGTATGAATCTTAACTGAACTTGGATTTAAACAAATTATAAAAAATAATTTATGGCATTTATGTAACGGTTTGAAACACGGGTATTGACTGAATATTCGATGTCATGAAAAATTGTTGGTAATGTTTTGTGTGTGATAATGTGCTATGGCTATATTTAAAATCATTCTTCTGCTTTAGGGAAACACACTGGGATAACTAAGTATAATAAAGTATATGGTGTCTGGGATTTCCTCACATTATTACAAGAAGGAGGAAGTGAGTGAGCCTGTAGATGAAAACATATTGGCTTTAGTTGGTGTAAGTCAAATATAAAATTCTAAGCCTCTTCCCGGCCCCAGTCATCTGAATGGACCCCTCTTTTCAGCAAGGGCATTACTAAGCTAACCTGAAAAACCAATTTAGGCCATGATAGGAAGTGGAGAGTTGGACATGCCCTCCTTTCTTTTGGAATTACTGAGAGAACAGACTCTAAGCCTGATAAGAAACATTACTTTCAATGGCAAAAATCGCAATTACTTTTGCACCAACCTAATACAATTTATATTCTCTGAAGCCTGCTACTGTGATGCTTCAACTGCATGATAAAACTTTGGTCTCCACACCCCCTTTAGTCCCTTAAATGAAAATTACCAGTTATTAGAAAGATATTGTAGATATTCTTTTCTATTGATCCCAGGTCTTTAGATAGTAACTCTCAATCAACTGCCAATCAGAAAATATTTAAATCTACACATAACCTAGAAGCCCACACCTCCAATCGTCATGTCTTTCTGTGTATATATATTTCAATGCACACCTGTATATATTTGATTGATGTCTCATGTCTCCCTAAAATTAAGCTATATCCAACCACCTTGAGCACACGTCCTCAGAATCTCCTGAGGGCTGTGTCTCCGGCCATTGGTCACTCATATTTGGCTTAGAATAAATCTCTTCAAATATTTTACAGCATTTCACTCTTTTCACTAACATTGGAAATTATTGATTCCATGTGAGGAACACAAGAAAGGTCATTATACTTTTGTGTTATTTATATACATGTTAGAAATGTATACATTAAGAGGACGAAAAGGCATAATATTAGAAAGTAAATGTAAAGTGGAAATGCATAGTCACCTGTTAAAGACTCCATATATTAATTCAATGATTATCTTGTTGTGTACCTACTAAGTGCCAGATTCTGTGTGAGGTTCTGAGGGTAGACAGTGAGCAAGACAGTTCCTGCCCTTGAGTAGCGTACATATCTATAAGAATGGAGACAAACAG
The DNA here is from genome assembly GCF_009761245.1 of Sapajus apella. Classification (NCBI taxonomy): domain Eukaryota; kingdom Metazoa; phylum Chordata; class Mammalia; order Primates; family Cebidae; genus Sapajus; species Sapajus apella. Next base: position 10,418,214 of record NW_022436981.1, on the reverse strand, counting down.
GGGATTAAAATCAGGAGCTTCTAGGAGCACACCCAGCATTTCCCAGTGTTACCAGGTCATCCTCCCAGTTTCTGAGAGGAAATGCTGGGAGGTGTCTGTGGAACTTCACTGAGTGCTGCCCTCTAGAGGTGTCACTGAGAAAAACACTTCCCAGTGCAGACCAGAGCCCCTTAATCACTGCCTGAGGGTTTTCCTGGGGAGTGAGTCATGGACAAACTCAGGAGATCTTGTCCCTTGGATGGCAGCAGAAAAGGAGGGTTTCAGGTGAGGTGGCAGCCTGTGAAGGGAACTTCCAGTGAGCCCCTTCAACCTCTGGGCGCCGTGTGGACTGCACTTTCTCCATTGCTTCACGAGGGCTTGGGACTTTAGCCTTACCCTTTTTCAATCCTGTGAAGAAACAAGCACACAAGGATTCAAATACTGTCATTCCAGGTTGTTGTTTACAAATGAATACCCTGTTTCACTGTCACTCAGATGTCAGCTCTGCAGCTCAGGGATGCGTTCAGAGCCTGGGCAGGAAGGGTTCAGCAGGAGGGAGGGAGGGGCCAGGCTGGGAGCAACCCAGGACCCTGCTCTCCATCCAGCCTGACTGAAGGCAGGGGCAGGGCTGACTGCACACCTTGCTGAGGCTTCTGGGGTCTCAGTGCCCTAAGGCTGATGATCACAACCCAGTCCTCAGCCTCACAAGCACATCCCACTTGCCAGCCCCACCTCACCTCAGCCACCCCCCTGCCAGGACCACCCACCGTTCCTTAGGTTTGTGCTGAACTGGATGCTGTATTAATTGCTGGCACACCCTCCCCACCACCCATGCTCTCTAGATCCCGGTCATGTGTGATCACAGATCTGCAACAAACTGTTTTATGGAGCAAGCTAGAAACTCCCAAATTCCTGATCTTTCACCATAAAGAACTCCATTAAAATATAATTAGCCACTGCAAACACCAGTACTATTTACTACTTGATGTATGTGGGTCAGGTCCTGTATGATGCATTTTGAAAACATTGCAATATTCTGTTAAGAAAACGTTCCATGCTCATTTTGCAGATGAGGGAATTATGGCTTAAAGATGTCAAGTGATGATTCCTAGATCACACAGCTATGATGAGGCAGGGTCAAGATTGGAATCAGATCATATCAGCAATGAAATCCTGAAAATCTTTATAAGTGTCTGCTTTAATTTTTATTTTTATAGATTCTGTCTATTAAGTCAACTGTATCATTATGTAATAACGGATTTTCATATTTATATTAAATACCTGAGTTTCTGGTCAGTGTTAGACAACATTGCTGGCTGCCATTCTAACCAAAGTGACTACTCCCAGGACAGGTGTAATTTATTTCAAAGTTTAAATTACTGGATATAGGTCAACAAGAGAGAGTGTATTTTCAGTGATCTTAGATTGATTTAAGTTTTTTGAAAAGGATGCTATGAAATAGCACCCATCTCTCAGAATCCCAAAACGTATATTTAAATAGCACTTTATTATATACCTGCTACTTTTCCAAGTGCTCTGCATGACTTTGTAATTTAATTTTCATACCAATCTTTAACAAAAGTATCATAAGTACATCCATTTCATAGGTTAGGATACTGAGACACAGACAGACTCAACAATGGGTCCAAAATCAAGAAGCCAGGAAATGAAAATAGTGATATTCTACCCACACAACCATATCACAAACCAGAGATTTTCATTAAAAATAACATTAGTGTGGGGACCCTAGTTCCTTCCTCAAATTAAGAATTCTACTCTATTGTGTCCCATTTACTCCAGGAGAGGAAATTATCATTGCGAGAGTTAAAGCTGTGCAATACCAGGACCTATCTCATGCTTAGCATAGCTCCTAAGAAGTGAGGTGATATAAATTACAGCAGAGGTTCCTTGATGGCAGAATCTTTGACGGTCATTAGCCCATGGCATACCCCACACTGGGGACACAAAGGTTGTGGTCTGATCTCACCTGGAGACACATGCTTTCCTAAAATATGACAACACCATAACCAGAAGAACTGCCTGATCCCTTAACTCCAGTGAGGTCCCCTCTCAAATCATGACCTAATCATGGACATGGGAGAGATCAGGGTGGAGACAAAGTGAACTAAAGATTAAGCACCTATGTACTGTGACCCATGCCTTCTTGATGAATCTAATCTAAATTTCCAAATGGCCATGACCAGACCTCTGTGTGCTCTACCAAACTCAGAAATCTTATATTCTCCAAATTATGTGTCAGACAGGAACCATTCAAGGTTAAAAGTCTATAATGCTATGGAATGACCTATCAGGAGGCCATTTACTGGTTCTGCTTTTGGTTTGAAGAGAAATTTCTAGAATCTGCAGAAGATTTGGAAAAGTTAAGAAATTGCAAGATCAAGTCTCAAAGTGTCTCTGATGAAGGTGTCTAGTAGAAGGCAAACTTGAAGGTTTTAACCCCAAGCACATAGACTATGTGTGTGAATGGTGGTAGCTGGGGTGGTGGAGAGGGGAAAAAGTGGTTAAAATAGAAAGAATGGGGCTCCTTGAGCAGGTCTGTTCATTCTCTCCACGCCAAAAGGGCCAGATCTCTTAGAGAATTTGCTAGAGGAACCATCTCCAGCGCCCTGAGAAAGGCCTCTCCTTGCTTTCATGCTTTTGACACCGAGAATGAGCTGTGGTTGGCTCAGGATCCCACACAGCCCTCCCCATCCAAGGACATGCAAGGACATGCATTAGAGGAAAGGAGTTGAGATAGGTCTATCTTGAACTCATTTCTCTTATGAATTTGACAAGGTGGTATTCTCACAACATTGTAGGCTTAGATAACGAGACGGTGTTGAATTGGTTGGAAGTCCAGGTCAGGGGGTGAGGCGGGACGTGAGTCAGAGTAGCAACAGCAGGGTCACACAGAACCCACCCTGCACACACTGTCCAATGGGGATATTGAAGAGTACACAAAGGCCTACATAGAAACTCCTCTCAGAACTGTCTTTAATGTCTTAACACCATAAGACTTAACTTTGAGAAATTCCCATGTTAAATGGCATCTGGCTGGTGGGCCTGCAGGAGCCCCTCCCCACCAACTTCTTCCTAAAATATCCATAAAGATATATCAACACAGAAAATACAAGAGACCTTTTATGTATCTGGATGAGGAATAAAAACATAAAATAACAGGCTATAAGGTAAGAGGAAGCCTGAAAAGAAAAAGAAGTACTAGAGGAAGCTAAAAACAAATTTCCATTTCCTCTGGGAGGTTATACCAGGCAATAATTTCTTTTCTATGTTATAAATTTAGTCATTTCAGCAAACATTTTTTCATGCTAAAAGATTCATAGACATCCCACTCTCTTTTTTCCCTCTTGTTTCTAAAGATGGGTATTTGATGTTCCAGCAAGTGCCAATGGTTGAGATTGACGGGATGAAGCTGGCGCAGACCAGAGCCATTCTCAACTACATTGCCAGCAAATACGACCTCTATGGGAAGGACACAAAGGAGAGAGCCCTGTATGGTATATTTTCTGTTTTTCCATCAACAGAGAGCACAGAGTGATTTAGGTGCTTCCTTGAGTGGGTGGGACCATGGCAAGGGCATCATGATGCCTTGGGAGTGTACGCTGAGGTGCAGTATTGCAGAGTCCCATGGAAATGAGGGAACAGTGAACATGGGGTGGGTTCACACGAATGTGATTCTAGAAGAGGATGCAGTCCATGGATATAGCACCCTGATGGAGGTTTCCAAACACGGATGGACCATGAACTGAGGAGGATGGGAATCATGATTCCAGGTGCTCAGGTCTTCAGAGGCTGGACTCCAGCCAGCAGCTTTGGACAAGGCATAGAATTTTTGAGAGTCTGTAGATGAAGGCTTGGGGAGGGAAGGCCGCAAAGGGGCTGAATCTCAGGTTCCAGTAATTCTAAGAATGATGACCAGGAACCTGTGTTACCAACTAATTACATGAAGTGGTCAACTTGATTATGGTTAGCAGAGGCTGGTGCCCAAGATACCAGGCTTACCTAAAGTGAAGTATTTGATGATAGACCTAAGCAGCCAGACTGATTCTGCACCAGCAAAGCTGGGAGGAGTCTCCTCCCTGTTGGCCGTGCCTTGAAAAGTTCAATATAGAGTTCCCAATGACCTAGCAATTCCACTACCTGGTCTACCTCCAGGAGAAAGGGAAACACATCCTCACTAATCCGTGCACAGAAATGTTCCTAGGAGAATTATTCATACCCAAATGTCCACCCATGGATGAATGGAGGAACAAGACGTGCTATAACAGACAGTGGAATATTCTTGGGCTATGAAAAGGGATGAAGTACTCATGAGACAACATGGGCGAGCCTTGAAATCATGCTTTGTAAAAGAAGCCAGACACCAAAGGCTCCAAGTGACATGATTTCTTTTGTATGAACCATCCAGACCAGTCGAATCCAGAAAGTAAATCAGTTGTTCCGAGGGGCTGGATGGAGAGAGCTAAGGGGAGTGGCTGCCAAAGAATGCTACTGCTTTCCCAGGTGATTAGAAAATAATTCGGATACTTACCTGGCAGGGGAGATACCATGATCAAGAAAATAATTGGGAGAGGTGCTTTTCTTTATTACTAGCTTGCTTAAAAGTATATATCTTTATAGATAGCTTTTAGAGATACGCCTTATTTCCTATTTATTATTTTAATTTTTTTAGAACTTCTAATATTGGACACAAAAATGAGCCTGATATGTGTAGTATGACGAGAAAGGGAGACAGGAATGTCTGAGATGGCTGTTCCAGGGACTCTGCCTTGGGATTACTTAAATGGCAGGTCTTTAGCCACATGAATCATGCTAAGCTCATGCATAGAACAAACCACAGCGAAGAGAGCAAACCCTATTTGTAGCATCAGTGGTTACCTGCAGTGATTCCACTCATTTGTGTCATGAGTGTGACTCTAGACAGGTCACCGATGCAGATGTTCTCTGTACCTGTATTTAGTCATGTGTAGGACAAACATTTTGGATGTATATCTCTACCCCAGTAGCATGTTCTGAGAAATAAAGGTAATATATATGTAAAAACCATAGCATGACTGGCATATAAAAAGCACCCACTGGAGCTGAATGACTTTGCCACCATCTGATGCTCTACTGTCTCGGGTGTTTAAACCATAAAATCTAAGGCAAAAGGCATTTTGGCAGTTTGGTTCTTTTTGTCTTTCAGGATGCATGTAGAAGGATATATGTAGAAGGTAGGGCAGGTTTGAGTGAAAAGGTTCTTCATTATGCATTACATCCACCCGAGGAAAAAGATGCAAAGCTTGCCTTGATCCTAGAGAGAACAAGAAGTCGTTATTTTCCTGTCTTTGAAACGGTACCTGGGAGCATCTGTATACCTGAACACACGGAGCTTCTTGGAGGGTGGGACATCCGTGGAAGGCCTGGAAGCTCCATGCCCCTTCCCCAAATCTCGTCCTAGGCATGTCTTTATCTTTTCTGTGGTTAAATGATTTGAGCCACAAAAGAGAATTTTTCACCCAGCTATGTGGATTACCACCTAACAAGAATAAAGAAAACCTAAAGTCGCAGTCACTACTCTGCCCCAAGTGGAAACTGTAATCTTCTGTGTGGATCACTGCCAGGTTCAAAGAACAAGAACAAAAATCAAGGTAGAAGAACTTCATTTAGTTTTAGGGATGACCCAGAGCAAACTGTGTACTCATGGACAGAGGTCCAGTGAGAACCTCAAACTCAGTGCACTGTGACGCTGTCTTGAAAAACAGGCTTCTGGGCCTATGCCTAGGGGCTGCTGCTTTTAGGACAAACGACACTTCTCCATATGACACAAAGCAGTACCACAAAAAACCGAAAAGAAACAAACAGGCAAAAGAGGCCTGGTTCTCTTAAGGATGCTAAGCAGGTGGGAATCAATACAAAACCAAGGTCCAAACTGAGAATAAAAGTGAAAGAGCTCAATGCAAAGAGGAAAGAGTTCAGCGCAGGTGCTGACTTGCCACAGGGCACAAGCAGCCTTTGTGGGACTGCCCCTGCTTGACGGCTGGGGTCCACGGCAATGGGCATCAGAGACCAGGTCTTGCTGGAACCTCCAGAAAAATTGTGAAAGTGAATGAAGACAATCCAAATGAGAATAAGCAAAAGGTGTTTATTTTGAGCCTGCTACAGTAAGGAAGTCTGCCACCATCACTTACAATTGCCAGAGATTCAGAGGCAGGCTGGAAAGTCTGGGAGATTTATGGTGGAGAAACTCTGACTGCAGGTTGTGGGCATGAAGATGCTGTAAGCTGGCTGACTAGAAGCGCAGATTTCTACGTGACTGGTCAGAGATCCATATGTTGCTTTCTGTGGTTGGTCATAAATTGAAAGTGGAGGAAAAAATTCGGGAAGCTGGCAGCTATTGACCAAATGCTGGTGTGTTTGACTGACTGTTGTAAAGGTCATGATAGAAGCTGTTCAGTCTTTAAGCACTAAGAGTTTAGAGGGTTTCTTAGCAGTTTGGCTGCTTTTGCAAAAATCCCATAGACTGGGTAGCTTGAAGAACAGATGCTTATATCTCACAGCTCTGTAGGCTGGGAAGTACAAGATCAGTGTGCCAGCAGATTCGGTATCTGGGGAGCACCTGTTCCTTGGTTCACAGACAGCCAATCTCCAGCTGTGTCCTCACATGGCAAACAAGCTGAGGGAGCTCTCTAAGGTCCCTTTTATAAGGGGACAAATGTCATTCAAGAGAGCTCCCATGATTTAATCATCTCCTGAAGGCCTCACCTACTAATTGCATCACATTGGGGGTCAGAATCTCAACATATGAATTTTTGGGAAAGATAAGCATTCAGTCCATGACATAAGGCAACAGAAAAATGGTGCCTGTGCATTTGTGGGGCATTGACCCTCACTTCAAAAAGCCTTCCTTGATGTTAATGGAGCATCTGACTCTCAAGACATGGTGTAAACATAGACTATGAGGAAGAATTTCATTGGTTCTAACAAAGAGTCCCATGATACATGAATCTGAACTATGTATTTTCTTTCTTTCTCTTCCTTCCTTCCTTCCTTCCTTCCTTCCTTCC
>NW_022436981.1:10318898-10411071 GCF_009761245.1 Sapajus apella | reverse complement strand
ACCACACCCAGCTAATTTTTGTATTTTAGTAGAGACGGGGTTTCACTATGTTGGCCAGGATGGTTTTGATCTCTTGACCTCGTGATCTGCCCACTTCAGCCTCCCAAAGTGCTGCAATTACAGGCATGAACCACTGAGCCAGGCTGAACTATGTATGTTACAATACAACATTTGATGCTATCCCTGGGCTCCGGCTCCTGCAGTCAGACACTGTGTCCCTCTCTGCACAGCTTTCCCAACACCCTGTCCCAACCCTGTATTCCTCAGTGGGGAAGAGTGGCCCCATGTCTCTTTTTTGCCATGATACGTGAACTTGAATTACGTATGTTACAATATAGCATTTAATGAGGGATAAACACATGATGTTGCATTTTCTTTATGTAGCAAATAATTATTTATACATATATATGTATACACCATCTGAAAGGGTATTTGCCAAAATACTACCTTAAATCAGTGGTCTTGTATGTTTTCTCACTTTATTATTTATGATGTGAATGTGCTGAAATATTTTAATAACTATTACATAGCACTAAAAAATTTTATTATGAAACATTTCATATAGTCACAATAGTTGAAAGAAACGTTTCATGAATGTATGTACACCAACCAGCTAGAGAGAAAACTAACATCTCGGCATCTGTGCTTTACCACATGTCAGTCACTCCACTCCTGTCTCCCTGAGTCGAACACATTATTATTATTATTATTATTTTGCATTTCAAAGTAAGTTGCAGACATCAGTACAGTTCACCCTGCACACAGTGGCATGCAGATTATAACCGAGTGAAGTCAGTAAATGCCAATGTTGCAAGAAAGAGGATGAATTCAAGTTCACCCACGTTTACTTCAGATCCCAGAGCAGGAAACAAGGACAGCAGATAAGGAGAAATGAGGACTCTGAAATAGTCTACTCCTGGGACAAAAGTGTTGTCACGGAGGTGGAGTCGCTGCCCAAGAGATACTGGAGAGAGATAACAGAGTGTAGAATCATGCCTTGAATGACACGATGCACACTGTAGGGCCTGGGGAAGACAGAACATGTTGTAGCAGGTTCTAAACCCCTGATCCACGTGGAAGGATGCAAGCTGGGTGGGTGGTGTGGACGCTGCAGTGATGTGGAATGAGAAGAGAAAATGGGAGCCTGGGCTCCAACTGAGGAATTAGCAGAGCTACACTTCTTACTTTCTCAATGAGTCAGGGAATGCGGAGTAAGATCCGGATCCCTGCACCCATGCAGTGAAGCAGCAGAAATGGGAGAGTCAGGCTGGAGAAACTCAGGGAGAAGCAGAAGCCCCAGCCTGACTGCACATGTGTTCCTGATCTGATTCCTCAAATTCTCCAGGTGTGAAAGAGCCATGGCCAAGATTACCTTGTTGGCAACAAGCTGAGCGGGGTTGACATTCACCTGGTGAAACTTCTCAACCACGAATAAGAGCTTGACTCCAGCCCTGTCTCCAGCTTCCCTCTGCTGAAGGTGATCCATTTCACAGCCCTCAGAGAGGCAGCCCCACATCTCCCATCTTGGGATCTCATATCGGGGCCCCAGGACTGGCCAGGCCTTCTCCAGGCCTGCAGTGCTCCTAGGTCTCCAAAGTGAGCTTCCAGGCCCTAATTCCTCAGAATCAGAAGATTCTTGTTGTGTGAATGAAATGTGTGGTGCCACCTCATGAAGAGTATTTTGCCTTTTATCATGGAAAGCCCCCACGGCCCAGCGTCTCTCCCCATCCCTCTATTCCCCTGTGGTTTCTGTTTCTGGTTCTCTGTAACGCCCTTTATCCTAGATGTGCCCTTGTCTTCCTGCACCGAGTCTGTCTGAGCAGGGCCCTTTCCATCTGGTTTCCTCCCCGGGCTCCGGCTCCTGCTGTCAGATGTTGTGTTCCTCTCTGCACAGCTCTTCCAAAACACTGCCCCAACCCTGTATCCCTCAGTGGTAAAGAGTGGCCTCATGACTCTTTTTTGCCATGATATATGAATTTGAATTATGTATGTTACAATGCAGCATTTGATGAGGGATAAAGAAAGGTTTGCCTTTAACGTTTTCTATTTTCATTTCTAATTCAATTTTCCCATATTTTCACTTCTGCTTAGAGACCGATCTGTGCTGATATCTCACAGGCATATGGTTTTTTCTTGTCTTATACAAAAGCCACGAATCTACAGGATTAATGTGTAAGGAAGAGAGTAGAGAGGCTGAACTGAATAAAGTCTAAAATACGTCTTTGGGAAAACGCTAATGAGCTTCATGTTCTTCCTCTTATATTCTTTCTCTTATCTTTTTTCTCTTCTTTCTGTTACATTCCTCTTGTCTCTTATTTCTTGCTCAGAGTCTGTTGCTGCCTTCATACTGGTGCTGATGGAAGGGCCTCGCTTGGTCTTTGTAGAAGGGGCTCAGATTCCCTGGGTGGTATTAGTGGTGGTGTCAGTCCTTGGCTTCACTCTGAGGCTGTGCTTTGTACATTGCAGGCCCTGAAAACCAGAATCAGCAACTTGCCCATGGTGAAGAAGTTTCTGCAGCCTGGCAGCCAGAGGAAGCCTCCCACAAATGTGAAACTTTTAGAAGAAGCAGGGGAGATTTTCAAGATTTGATGAAGCAGCCATGGAGGCCAGGAACATTCAAGACCAAGATTCTAACATTTTGCAGCAATGAAGTGCTTTACCTAAATGTTAATTGTAGCTTTTGTGATGTTAAGCCCATTTTTTAAATTGGTGGAAATACAGTTATACTAGCCCTCAATTCGCTCTGATTTTTAGGTTGTCAAAGTAGAGAAAGGCACACTTTTATTAATTTTTTCTTCCAAGCAAGCCCCTGAGAAGTTGCTAACAGAAAGAACCCAGGAATTAGATGTTCCTCTCACCCTCATTTTCCAACATTTAGTCGGCTAATGGACTCTGAATAGAAAAATGTAAAACAACTTCTCAGACAGGAGCAGAGCCAGCTTACAGGCTTGAGTGGAAAAGCTCTGGACCTGCGATCAGAAGTTCAGGCTGATCCATCACTCACCAAGCGTGCGGCGTGGGACACGTGCTGCAGCTCTCTGAACCTCAGTGTGCCCATCTTTAATCTGGATGTTAGGAGCCATTTCCCAGGGCTGTTGCAGAAGGTAGACACACTCCCTAGATACTGACCGTGAATGAGCAGCATGTGTGTTTGACCTGTGGCAAATCCTTGAGCTCCCTGGTTCTCATTTTCGGTTGACCCAACAAAGCTCAACAGTAACGTTTGCCCCCAGTCTTAGCCTGACCTTTGGAAACCTCATATTGAGAAGGTGATATGTTATGTATCAGCAGGAGTGTTGTGATAAAATGTTATATCAGATAAAAATTTATTTCCTTTTGAAATATGATCCTCAATCAGTGGCTAAAGGAGCTTAGTTTCAGGATTGGAATTACGACACTGTGGACTCTAGCCCATAGCAGTTAATCAAGCACACCCCACACTTTGTGAACTCACTCTCCCTTTCATTCTGCAGAATTATGCTTTCCCAAGATGGAAAAGTACAATGTCAAAATTCCTAATTACAAAACAGGTGAGTTGATTCAGTATGATTGCAAAGAATTCTTTACTCTGAGACGCAGAGAGATTCAACAATGTGTCCAAAGTCAAGAAGCCGACACGTGAAAACAGTGATATTAAACCCACAGAGCCACATCACAGACCAGAGATTTTCATTGCAAATAATGTTACTGTGGGGACTTTAAGTCCTTCCTCAAATTGAGAATTCTGTTCTTTCATGTCCCGTATACTCCAGGAGGGGAAATTATAATTGCAAGAGTTATAATTGTGCAACAGCTATGATCTATGTCACCCTTCGCAGGGCTCCTAAAAACTGGGCTTTTTACATCAGTAAATTACAGTAGAGGCCCCTTGGTGGCAGAATCTTTGGTGGCCATTGGCCCATGGCATACTCCATGCTGGGGACACAAAGGTTGTGACCTGATCTCACCCAGAAACACGTACTTTTTTAAGATATGACAACACCATAACTAGAAGAACTGCCTGATCCCTTAACTCCAGTGACATCCCCTCTCAAATCATGACCTAATCATGGACATGGGAGACATCAAGGTTTGTAAGATGAACTAGAAGAATGTGCAACTATGTGCTGTGATCCATGCAAATTTCATGATTTCTTTTGTATGAACCATCCAGACCATTTGAATCTAGAAAGGAAATCAGTTGTTGACAGCGGCTGGAGAAAGGGGGCAATGGGGAATGGCTGCCAAAGCATGTGCTACTGCTTTCCCAGGTGATAAAAATGTTCTGGAGTTAGTGATTGTATTTGCAGAATTCTATATATGTCCTAAAAATTACTGAATAATATTCTATAAAGGGGTGGCAATTATGATATGTGAATACATGTCAATAAATCTGTTATTTTAAAAGTATTCACCAGGCACAGTGGCTCGCACCTGTAATCCCAGCACTTTGGGAGGCTGAGGCAGGTGGATCACCTGAGGTCAGGAGTTCAAGACCAGCCTGCTAACATGGCAAAACCTCATTACTACTAAAAAATACAAAAATTAGCCAGGCGCGGTGGCGGGTGAGGCAGGAGAATCGCCTGAATCTGAGAGGCGGAGGTTGCAGTGAGCCAAGATCACACCGCTGCACTCCAGCCTGGACAATAGAACAAGACTCCATCTCAAAGAAAAATAAAAAATAAAAAACAAAAATAAAGGCTTTGTAGGAAACACAGTTTGAAATGAGAAGAAAGATGTCTTATGGTATGCACTGGCTTTAACCACATAAATAATTTTACCATGTTCACCAATTTTACCATGTAAACAATTTTCCCATGTTACCATGGGGGTATTAGGTAAGGTCCTGAAGTATACTTATAACTAGAATTGCCCAATGTCATGTGGAGAAGGTTATGAAACACTGTTTTATGGGAAATAATTGGGAAAACTTCTTTTTTTTTTGAAGCTTATGAAACAGTATTTTACGGGAAATAATTGGGAGATCTTCTTTTTTTATTGAAAATTACTAGCTTGCTTGAAAGAATATATTTTTCAGGGATATCTTTAAAAAATATGCCTTATTTCCTAGTTTTTCATTTATTTATTTTTATTTTTTACTTTTTATTAGAACGTATAATATCGGGCATAAAAATGAGCCTAGGATGTGTGGTAGGATGAGAGAGGAAAGCAGACACGTTTGAGATGGTGGTGCTGGGAGGCTGCCTTGGGATTGCGTAAATGGCAGGTCTGTAGCCATATGAATCATACTAAGCTTATGTACAGAACAAACAACAGAGAGAGCAAACCCTGTTTGTAGCATAAGTGGTTACTTGCAGTGATTCCACTAATTTCTCTTACGACTGTGTCACTGGACAGGTCACCAGTGTTTCTCGTACCTGTATTTGGTCATATGTATAACAAACCTTTTAGATATGCATCCACCACAGTAGAGTGTTCTGAGAAATAAATGTTAATGTATGTGTAAAAATCACAGCCTAACAACTGGCATATAAAAGGCACCCAATGGAGCTGAATTACATTGCTATCACCTGATGCTCATTGTCTTGGGTGTTTGAACCATGAAATCTAAGGCAGAAGGCACTTAGCAGTTTGGTTATTTTTGTCTTACAGGATCGATATGTATGTAGAAGGTAGGGCAGGTTTGAGTGAAAAGGTTCATTACTCATTGCATCCACCTGAGGATGAAGAGACAACGCTTGCCCTGATCAAAGACAGAACAACAAGCCGTTATATTCCTGCCTTTGAAACGGTACCTGGGAGCTTCTGGATAGCTGAACATGCAGAGCTTCTTGGAGGGTGTCGTGTCCAGGGAAGGCGTGGAAGCTCCATGCCATGTCCCCATATCTCGCCCTAGGCATTTTTTCCACTTTTTAGTGGCTGCGTGATTTGAGCCTCAAAACTACAATAGAGAATTATTCAGTCAGCTATATGGATGACCACCTAACAGGGATAAAGTAAACCTAAAGTCACAGTTTAAAGCTCTGTGTAAACACCTGCCCCTACTCTGCCCCAAGTGGAAGCTGTAATCTGGATCACTGTTCGGATCACTGCTGAGTTCGCAGAACAACAAGAACCAAAAATTAAGAGAGCACCTCATCGGTTTTAGGTGTGACCCACAGCAAAGTTTGTATGAATGCAAAGAGGCCCAGTGAGAACCTCAAACTTAATGTGCTGTGAGGCTGTCTTGAAAAACAGGCTTTGGGCCTATGTTCTTGTGCTGCCTCTTTTATGACAGACAACACCTTTAGATCACATGACAAAAAAACGGTAACACAAAAGACTACAAAAGAAATGGAAAACAAAGTCCTGATTCTACAAAGGACACCAAGCAGATGAGAACCGATACCAAAACCAAGAACCAAACTGACCATAAAAAGTCAAAGAGCTCAATGCAAAGAGGAAAGAGTTCAGCGCAGGTGCTGACTTGCCACAAGGCACAAGCAGCCTTTGTGGGACTGCCCCTGCTTGACGGCTGGGGTCCATGGCAATGCGCAACATAGACCAGGTCTTGTTGGAACCTGCAGAAAAACTGTGGAAGTGAAGACAACCCAAATGAGAATAAGCAAAATGTGTTTACACAGAGCTTGCTATAGAAAGGAAGTCAGCCACCATCACTGGCCTTTGCCAGAGATTCAGAGGCAGGCAGGGAAGTCTGGGAGATTTATGGTAGAAGTAGTCACATTCTGATTGCAGGTTGCTGGCCTAGGGATGCTGTAAGCTGGCTGACTAGAAGCGCAGATTTCTACGTGACTGGTCAGCGATCCATATGTTGCTTTCTGTGGTTGGTCATAAATTGAAAGTGGAGGAAAAAATTCGGGAAGCTGGTAGCTATTGACCAAATGCTGGTGTGTTTGACTGACTGTTGTAAAGGTCATGATAGAAGCTGTTCAGTCTTTAAGCACTGAGTTTAGAGGGTTTCTTAGCAGTTTGGCTGCTTTTGCAAAAATCCCATAGACTGGGTAGCTTGAAGAACAGATGCTTATATCTCACAGCTCTGTAGGCTGGGAAGTACAAGATCAGTGTGCCAGCAGATTCGGTATCTGGGGAGCACCTGTTCCTTGGTTCACAGACAGCCAATCTCCAGCTGTGTCCTCACATGGCAAACAAGCTGAGGGAGCTCTCTAAGGTCCCTTTTATAAGGGGACAAATGTCATTCAAGAGAGCTCCCATGATTTAATCATCTCCTGAAGGCCTCACCTACTAATTGCATCACATTGGGGGTCACAATCTCAACATATGAATTTTTGGGAATGATAAGCATTCAGTCCATGACATAAGGCAACAGAAAAATGGTGCCTGTGCATTTGTGGGGCATTGACCTTCACTTCAAAAAGCCTTCCTTGATGGTAATGCAGCATCTGACTCTCAAGGTGTGATATAAAAATAGACTGTGAATCAGAATTCTACCTCTACCAAAGAGCCCACGATATGTGGATCTGAACAATGTATATTGTAATATAACATTGAAGTTGTGTTTTGTGTACCAAGTAATTATCCATACTTCCTTATGTATACATAGTATGAAAATATATTTGCCAAAATATTATCTTAAATCAATGGAGCCATATGTTTTCTGTTTTTATTATTTATGATGTTAATATACTGAGATATTTTAATAACTAGCACGTCACTCAAAAATGTTATTATGAAAAAATTATGCATCCAGTGTAGTTCAAATAAATGTTTTATGAACATATATACACCAAGGATCTAAAGAGCAAAATTAATATTTTCTCTTTGCTTTATCACGTCAGTCACGCCACCCCTGTCTGCCACAACCAAACACATTATTATTATTATTATTATTTTTTTTTTTTGCATTTCAAAGTAAGTTGCAGACATCTTTGCAGTTCACCCCGGGACACAGTGGCATGCAGATTATAGCATAGTGAAAGCAGTGAGAACCAACATTGCAAGAAAGAGGATGAATTCAAGTTCACCCAGGTTTATTTTAGATCCCAGAGCAGGAAACGAGGAGAGCAGACGAGGAGAAATGAGGATTCTGAAATAGTCCACTCCTGGGGGAAGACTGCTGTCAGGAAGGTGGAGCTGCTGCCCAAGCGAGACTGGAGAGAGATGTAGAGTGTAGAACCACTAAACGCCAGGGCTGCACACGGTAGGGCCTGGGGCAGACAGAACATGCGGCAGCAGGGGAGAAGCCCCTGGCCCATGCGGAAGGCGCAAGCTGGGTGGATGGTGTGGATGCCACAGTGATGTGGAATGAGAAGAGAAAATAGGAGCCTGGGCTCCAACCAAGGGGTGAGCAGAGCCACACTTCTCACTGAATCAGGGAACAGGCAGAAAGGTCTGGATCTTCGCACCTGCCCAGTGAGGCAGCAGAGGTGGGAGAGGGAGAGACTGGCTGGACAAACTCAGGGAGAAGCAGGGGCCCCAGCCTGACTGCACATGTGTTCCAGATCTGACTCCTTGAATTCTCCAGGTGTTAAAGAGCCATGGACAAGACTGCCTCATTGGCAATAAGCTGAGCCGGGCTGACATTCACCTGGTAGAACTTCTATACCATGTGGAAAAGCTTGATCCCAGCCTCATCTCCAACTTCCCTGGGCTGAAGATGAACTATTTCCCAGTCCTCAAGAGGCAGCCCCTTATCTCCCATCTTGGGATCTAGTATCTGGGCCCTTGGACTTGTCCCATTCTGGCTCTAGCCTTCTCCAGGTCTTCAGTGTCCCCCAGGTGTCCAAAATGAGCTTCCAGTTCCTGATTCTGAGTCATGGAAATGCCTTCTTGTCATGCCAAGGAAATTCAATGTGCATGCTACCCCAAGAAGAATATTTTGCCTTTTATAATGCCAGGGGCCCAGGGCCCAGCATGTCTCCTCATTCGTCTATTTCACTGTGCTTTCTGTTCCTGAGGTCGCTGTGATGTCCTTTATTCCAATATGCCCATCTCTTCCCACACCAAGTGTGTCTGAGCGGGGCCCTTTCCATCCAGTTCCTTCCTAGGTCTCTGGCTCCTGCTGTCAGATAATTATGTTCCTCTCTGCACAGCTCTCTCAACACACCACCCCAACCCTGTATCTCTCTATGGGGAAAAGTGGCCCCGTTCTTTGTCTTTAATACTTTTGATTTTCATTTCTAATGCAATTTTCCCATATCTTCACTTCTGCTTAGAGACTGATCTGTGCTGATATCCACAGCCTCATTGTTCTTTCTTGTCTTGTACAAGAGCCATGAACCTGCAGATTAATGTGTAAGAAAGAGGGTAGGAAGACTGAACTGAATAAAGTCTTAAAGACACTGTTTGGGAAAATGCTAGCGAGCTACATGTTCTTGCTCTTCTCTTCATTTGTCACTTCGTGTCTGTTTCTGCCTCCATGCTGGTGCTGACAGAGGGGACTCAGTTGGTCTTTGTGTAGGAGGGGCTCAGATTCCCTGGGTACTGTTAACGGTGGTGTCAGCCCTTGGCTTCACCCTGAAACTGTGCTTTGTGCACTGCAGGCCCTGAAAACCATAATCAGCAAACTGCCCTCAGTGAAGAAGTTTCTGCAGCCTGGCAGCCCGAGGAAGTCTCCCATAGATGAAAAGGTTTAGAAAAGCAAGGAAGGTTTTCAAGGTTTGATAAAGCAGGCACGGATACCAAGAACATGCAAGACCAATATTCTCAAGTTTTGTAACACTAAATTGTTCTATCTAAATGTTGATTGTGGCTATTGTGATGTGAATAAACCTTTTTAAAATTATATGCTAATTACATAGTAAAATACGTATGACCAGATTTAGTTAAAAATGATTTATTTTCGCTAGGAACTGATATGAAATCAGATTTCCAATCTTCCAAAATTTTTAATTTTCTTGGAATTAAAAATTTAGTAAAAAAGCAAAATGTAGATTATGTAGTTTGTTTGACTTTTTCAAGAATTGTCCTGTAACACTTGTCATACAAGTGTAGAAATTAAAAAAAAAAAAAGTTGTAGAAATTTACTTCTGACTTTCTGCACAAGAAAAGAGTTACCATTCTGGGTAATGGCTTAAAGACATTTTCTTCTTTTCCTGGACAGTCAGTTTATTTCTGTTAAAAGCATTCTTTCTGACACATTTTCAAGACAGCTATTCCATCTGCTGTGGCTTCCTCAGTTTTCTGGGAGGTGAAGAAACACTGAGGAGCAAGCAGACCCACCCTCTGCTCTCAGGCCACCCTGCTGTCCCTCACAGTGCGTGTGCTCCTGGCTCATCCTCACTCTGCTCCTTAAGGCTCTGTGGGGCCCCGGGCATGAGCCTTCCCTCAGTTCCCTCAGTGCCACTCAGGCCTGGGCTGCCAAGACGCAGATGGTATCTGTGAATTACATACAAGTAACTAAATGCAAAATCATTTTTCTCTGGTGTGTCAATGTGCCAGAGTGCTTGGATTAGGAGTGATTTCCAGGAATCCTTCCCTGCGTCTTCTAGCTTCTGGGGGTCTGTTGGCATTTCTGGGTTTTCCTGGATTGTGGCCATATCACTCTGATTTCTGCTTCTGTCTTCCAGCACCTCATTCTCTGTGTGTTGTGTCTTTTCTCTGCTGTGAGGACAATTGTCATTGGATTCAGAGCCTATCCAGATATTCCAAGACAATCTCAAGTTCTCTTACTTCATAACATCTGCTCTGCAAAGAGCCTTTTTCCAAATAAGACCACACTCACAGGATCTAGGGATTTCCATATGGGCCCATCTTTCTTGGGGGCCGACATAACCCCCTACGTGGTATAGATGAAGAAAGATGATTTGCAACTGATGAATCCGGGTGATGGGTACTTTCAGATTTCTTGTATTACAGGCAATTTGAGTGACGCAAAGAGGAAAGCTTATGCAAATAGGGTTTCCGAATTTGGCAGATAAAATACAGGACACCCATCTAAATATGAATTTCAGATAAACAAGAAATAATATTTCAGTATAATCATGTTTTATACCATGTTTAGAACATAGTAATCACTAAAAAATTATTGCTTGCCTGAAATTCACATTTATGTGGATATCCTGTAGTTTATTTGGCAACCCAGTAAGAAGAGTGCCATCAGCTTGCCCTTCAAAGACATCCCCTCCCAGCTATGCTCACTAGAGGTTTTTCAGTTGCCCTAATCCTTGCATCCAACTCATGATAAAAAAAAAACATTTAAAAAGCCAGTTTCCGCTGACTTGCAAAGACAGCAAAATCCAGGTGAAATGTATTGTTTATACTTTAATTGCAGCCTTGAAAAGGAACATATTAACCAGTTATGCTCTGATAAGCGGATCACTTGCCTCATGTCTTAGAATCCAGTAGGTGGCCCTTTGGCCCTGTAATGTGTGTAGGACTGGCTTTTCCTTAATTTGACCCTTCTCCTTTCAGTGGGAGGGAACTATTGAAAGGAACAATGAGCTTATAAATACATTAGGACCTGGAATTCAGTTGTCGAGCCAAGCCACAAGGGTGGACAGCGTTTAACAAAGTAAGTACTGGTCTTACAAATCTCCCTGCATTGCCTCACACCCTCCTCTCTAGCCTCCTAGAAAAATATGCTAATATGTATTCTTAGCACAAGAAAAATTCTGTTTTTACTCATATCATGCCATCTTGGTGTGTTTCGGTGATAGCTCAAGAATTGTTTATTTCTTTTCTGTTGGATACATCTTTAGAGAAATGTAAAAATGAAGAATTTAGAAAACCAGGGCCTCAGAATTTAATGGTATGGGAAGAAAAAAGAAATGGTAGTATTTTAAACAATCTGAGAATAATCAGTGCCTGAAGAAGTGGCAATGTATGTGAAAATTTATTTCTCTGTAGAAGTAGTCAACACACAATTGTTGTAAATTGTGATACTGTAATATTATATTGCCTGTGAAAATTCAGAACTAAGGTTTATTATAATTAGAATAAATTAGTTTGAATGTCAGGAGAACTAGATTCTAATTAAGACTTTGCCACTAATTAGCTCGACAACCAGTCATGGCTGGAGTTCTACCAACTCACGGCAAATTAGAGAATAGCTAAGAAAGAGTCTCTGACTGTTGATGCCCTTTGAACTGTGTAATTCTTTGAATGGAAAGATGTCCTGCCCACCCTAGGAAGTTTCTAGGCATCTCTGGCCTCTACCTATCTGATTTGTAGCCCCCCCTCTCCCTACATGACTTCATGGGGCTCAGCAAGGCTGTGTTACCGATGTGCCACACTGCTTGGAAAGTCACTGAAAATTTCTTGTTAATCCAGGTGGACTGATTAGTGAATATCATTAACCTCTGTACAAGAGCTAAAAAGCAAAAAGAGAGAGAAAGAGACAGAGAGCCATCATATGACAGGTTTAATACAAGTCTGGATTCATATAAAATCTTATTTCTACTAGAGTTCTATGGACAAAATATAAAGAACTAGAGAGATGGATACAAGATAGATAATAGATGATGAAGAGGCAGACAGATTATAGACAGATACACAGAGTGATAGATAAAATAATACATACTTGGATGAGTAGAAGAAGATTATAAATAGATACATATACAGAGATTGTTCATAGGTAAAATAATTGATGGACAGATAGATCAAAGAAAGAGGTTTCATGTGCTCCTCACTGTCCAGAGACTCACCCATCTGCCAAGCTCTGGGACAAGAGCCAACACCCATTGCTGAGCTCCTACTATGAATTTTTTGTACATTATCTCATTTAACTTTCTCAACAACCCTCAAAAGTAGAAATAACTATCTTTATTCTAAGAAGAGAAAATTGACGCTCAGAGATTAAACAACCTACTGCGTTTATGTACCTCATAATGGAAAGAGTCATGGTTTATCTCATTCTCCCTTCTCTTTGATAAGAAACAGAGTAATTGGGATCACCTCAGAGACATAACTCCTTTAATTTCCTCCTGGAATTATCATAGCTTATATTCTTTTCAAAACAAGCCCATTTTTTTTTAAATGGATGGAAATACAGTTATACTAGTCCTCAGCTCACTCTGGTGTTTACGTTGTCAAAGTAGAGAAAGGCACACTTTTATTAATTTTTTCTTCCAAGCAAGCTCCTATAAAGTTGCTAACAGAAAGAACTCAGGAATTAGATGTTCCTCTCTCGCCCTCGCCTTTCAATATTTACTCGGCTAATGGACTCTAGACAGGAAAATGTAAAACAGCTTCTCAGACAGGAGCAGACCAGCTTACAGGCTTGAGTGGAAAACTCTGGACCTGCAATCAGAAGGAGTTCAGGCTGATCCATCACTCACCAAGTGTGCGGCGTGGGACACGTGCTGCAGCTCTCTGAACCTCAGTGTGCCCATCTTTAATCTGGATATTAGAAGCCATTTTCCAGGGTTGTTGCAAAAGGTAGACACACTCCCTAGATACTGACCATGAATGAGAAGCATGTTTGTACGACCAATGGCAAATCCTTGAGCTCTCCAGTTCTCATTTTCTGTTTACCCAACAAAGCTCAATGGTAACCTTTGCCCAAGTCTTAGCATGACCTATGGGAACCCTCATATTGAGAAGGTAAAATGGGAGTTATTAGCAGGAGTGTTGTGATAAAATGTTACGCAAGATAAACATTTATTTCCTTTTGAAACCTGATCCTCAGTCAATAACTAAGGGAGCTTAGTGTGGGGATTAGAATTACGACACTGTGAGCTCTTGTCCAAAACAGTTAAACAAGCACACCCCACTCCCTGTGTGAGCTTAACTCTCTCTTTTATTCTGCTGAATCATGCTACCTCCATTTCCCAAGTTAGGAAAGTACAATGTCAAAATAGCAAATTGCAAAACAAGTGAGCTGATTCAGTACAATTTCAAAGAATTCTTTACTTTCCAAAGGTCAAACTACTGACTTCCATATTTTAAAATGTAGACTTTTAAAAGATTTTGATATCTAAATTTAAGTCATACATGCTTTTTAAGAAATTAGTTGAGGCCAGGTGCGGTGGCTCACGCCTGTAATCCCAGCGTTTTGGGAGGCTGAGGAAAGTGGATCACCTGAGGTCAAGTGTTCCAGACGAGCCTGGCCAACATGCTGAAACCCTGTCTCTACAAAAAATACAAAATTAGCCGGGTATGGTGGCATGTGCCTGTAATCCCAGCTACTTGGGAGGCTGAGGCAGAGTTACTTGAACCTGGGAGGCTGAGGTTGCAGTGAGCTGAGGTCACACCATTGCACTCCAGCCTGGGCAAAAAGAGCAAAACTCCATCTAAAAAAAAAAAAGAAATACATTTGTTGTTAAAGGCAAGTTCATTTTTTTTTTTCCAAACTCAACAACCATAAAATGTTGCAAAAAATAATCTTAATGTTTAATAATAGAGCTGCTCATCTGGAGAGAAAATGCAACTGTTCCTAAGTCCTGGCACTGGAACTCCTGCTTTCAATGAATCCTCTGTGTTTCCATTCACGTTCTTGATACAATTAGTTGCCTCCGTCCCTGCAGCCCCTGGTTTCCATTCTCTGACACTGCTGTGTTCCACCTCCCAAGCAGCCTGAGATAGAACAAGGGCTATCCAACTTCACTGATGAGCCTCAAAACACTGATCTCTAAGCATTTAGTGACTGAGTGAGCGTGCACACATGCAAACCACCATACACACAACATACAAATACCTGAAACTAAAAACTCATGAAACATTACTTCTCCTTCAACATGTCATGCTCACTATTTGCTATTCTTTTCTATTTTATTTTTTAAAGTAGTGGGATTTCACAATCTGCTGAAAGATTACCATGCATATTTGAGAAACACTAGCAAAGAAAATAAGACTCAGTATTTGGTTTTTAAGAGCAGTCTGAATCCCAGATCCACTACTTACTCTGAGCAACTTACTTTAAAAACCTCGGGATCTCCAACTGTAAAATGAGAATCACAACCGCATTCCTCTTAGGTGATTTTTGTAGGATAAAATGAAGAGAAGTTTAGAAGAATGACCAGTGTGTGACTGACATTGAACAAATGCTAGTACCTTCCATATCTTGCAAAGTTAATGCAGCAACACCTCTTTTTCCAGGTTATAAAACAAAATGCACCCCACAGAGTTAGAATACAGAATGCCAAAAGAAGCAAGGGACTCGCATTCTAGTCTGTTGAAAGAATTTGGATCATCAGCTACAATGAAACAAGTCTGAGGCCTAATTCCTGCTTTTGATTCAATGCAGTCTCACTGCCAAAGAGCTGAAGACTGCCTTAGCTCCCTCCTGGTCCTCCCTGTCAGTGACATCCTCTGGTTTCATGGCCAGTTCATGGGTTCCCAGGGCCTTCACCTGGGTGGCTTCTGGGTGTGCTTTCATCTTATTCCTGGGTATACATATTCATGTCCATCACCAACTGGAATGTGACTGTGAACACTACATTTCTCTGATGTTCTATTTCATTAACTAAAAAATGGAGATAACCACCATTTCATGGGACTACGAGAAGGGTTAAAGATATGAAATATTGAAAGGGACTAGCATTGAGGAAGGATCATTAGGAAGTTTTCAATAAATATTAGTTATTGAATTCTTTCTCTTCCCATTAACTTCTATACATGTATTATTGCCACATACTCTCACCTCTTAGCATGGTGAGAATGGTCACATTTAATCAATGGGCATATGAGACTGGGGTTTGCTGGAATCTGAGGGTGGCCACTGATGGGTAACAAATTGGGCCAAGAAAACATTCCAGGAACTCCTCCACCCCAGTCATGAAGAAAGCAGATGCTTCATCAGCATTGTTGGTGGTTCTCAACCATACATCCTAAAGCACATTTTTGATCCTATGGTTTCCATTATTCATTTATTCATTCATTCATTGATTTGTGCAGGCTTAGAGAAACCTCCAGGAGACTGCTATCATGGCGGAGAAGCCCAAGCTCCACTACTTCAATGCACGGGGCAGAATGGAGACCATTCGGTGGCTCCTGGCCGCAGCTGGAGTAGAGGTAGGTTCTGAATTAGGTCATCTGAAGTTGGATTTAAAAGCACATTATCACATACTTCTCCCACAGAAACTATGAGATGATTACTTACTGAAGCATTGTGGCTTAAATACAAATGGACTGTCATTAAGAAAAAGATGAACAGATTTGACCTAATAATTGTTAAAACTTCTTCTCATCTAAGAGCCTAATATTAAAATACATTTAAGAAACTAATCACAAAGTGTGGAACTTAAGTGGATTAGAATTTAAACAAACTGTAAAAAGTAATTTATGGCATTTATACAACATTTAGAAACATGAATGTTGATTGAATATTTGATGACATGAAAGAATTATTGTTAATATTGCATTTGTGATAATGTACTATGGCCACCTTCAGAATAGTTAATATGTTTTAGGAAAACCCATGGAAGTAATTAAGGACTAATCATATGGATTTGGGATTTCCTTGAAATTATTACAAGAGGAGAAGTAAACCTACATTGCTTTTGGTTAATAATTATTGATTCTAGGTGAGAAGTATAAGTAGAATCATTATGTTTTTTGGTTTACTTTTATTCCTGTTCATAATTTCCACAATAAAACAATAAAAATGCATAATATTAAAAATGGTTGTAATTAGAGGTAAAAATGCAAACTACAAATGAGAGGCAGAAGACAGTGGATTGTAAGGAACCACCTCTTAAAGACTGACTACATTCGCAGCAATTATTTGGTTGAGCACTTATTAATTCCAGGTTCTGTACTAGGTCATGGAGATAGACAGTGAACAAGACAGACACAGCACCTGCCCTGGGGCAGCCTACAAGTCCATGAGGATGCAGACAAGTAAACACGTGGTTAAAATGAGGGGTGGAGGCTTCTACAGCACACCCAAGCAATCCCCAGCGTTACCAGGCCATCCTCGCAGTGTCTGAGCAGGAAATGCTGGGAGGTGTCTTTTGGACTTCACTGAGTGCTGCCCTCTAGAGGTGTCATTGAGAAAAACACGTTCCAGTGCAGACCAGAGCCCCTAAGTCACTGTCTGAGGGTTTTCCTGAGTCATGGACAGACTCAGAAGATATTGTCTCTCGGGTGGCAGTAGAAAAGAAGGGTTTCAGGTGAGGCGGCGCCCTGTGAAGGGAACTTCTAGTGCTCCCCTTCAGCCTCCCAGCGCCGTGTGGACCTGAGCCTTGGGATTTTTCTCCATTGTTTCACGAGGGCTTGAGACTTTAGCCTCACCTTTCTCAAACCTATGAAGAAACAAGCACACAAGAAATCCATACACTGCCATTCCAGGTTGTTTTCTTTGTGCAAATGAATACCCTGTCTCACTGTCACCCAGACGTCAGCTCTGCAGCTCGGGGATGCGTTCAGAGCCTGGGCAGGAAGGGTTCAGCAGGAGGGAGGGAGGGGCCAGGCTGGGAGCAACCCAGGACCCTGCTCTCCATCCAGCCTGACTGAAGGCAGGGGCAGGGCTGACTGCACACCTTGCTGAGGCTTCTGGGGTCTCAGTGCCCTAAGGCTGATGATCACAACGCAGTCCTCAGCCTCACAAGCACATCCCACTTGCCAGCCCCACCTCACCTCAGCCACCCCCCTGCCAGGACCACCCACCGTTCCTTAGGTTTGTGCTGAACTGGATGCTGTATTAATTTCTGGCACACACCTCCCATGGTCCCTAGATCCTGGTCCAGTGTGAGCATAGATCCACAACAAACTCTGTTCCATGGAGCAAGCTAGAAACTTCCAAATTCCTGACCTTTCATCATAAAGAACTCCATTAAAGTATAATCACCCACTGCAAACACCACTGCTATTTATTACTTTATATATATGGGTCAGGCCCTGTATCGTGCATTTTGAAACATTGGAATATTCCATTTAAGAAAATATTCTATTCCCATTTTGCAGATAGGGAATCTAAGGCTTAAAGATTTTTAAGTGATGATTCCTAGATCACACAGATATTTTGAGGCAGAGTCAAGACTGGAACCAGATCATAACAACATTGAAATCCAGAAAGTCTTAATAACCTTTGATTAGACTTTTTGTTTGCTGGATTCTGCCTATTTAAGTCAACTACATCATTATGTAATAACTGATTTTCATATTTATATTAAATACATGCATCCACTCATATCTTCTGATCAGATTGAGACATTCTCGTTGCTGGCTGCCATTTCCACGAAAGTGACTCGTCTCAGAACAAGGTGTAATTTACTCCAAGGTTTAAGTTACTGGATGTAGATCAAGAACGAAGTATAGTTTCATCAATATTAGAGTGATTTAAATTTTTTAAGGGATTATATGATGAAATAGCCAACTCCATCTTAAAATTCTAAAGATAACTTGTATTTAATGAGCAGTCACTATATACCTGCTACTTTTCTAAGTGTTTTGTGTGACCTTGTAATTTAATATTGATATCAACCTATACCATAGGTACCGTAAGTATACCCATTTCCTAGATTAGCATACTCAGACCCAGAGAAATTCGGTAACATGTCCAAAGTCAAGAAGCCAGTACATGAAAATGGTGATATTGAACCCAGAATACCACATCAGAAACCAGAGGTTTTAATTAAAAATAGTGTTAGTGTGGGACTCTAATTCCTTTATTAAATTGAGAATTTTACCCTATTGTGTCCCATGCACTTCAGAGGAGGAAATTAGAGTTACAAATGTTAAAGCTGTCCAACAGCTGCAACCTATTTCACCCTCAGCAGGGTTCCTGAAAAGTGGGGTGATATAAATTACAGCAGAGGCTCCTTGGTGGCAGAATCTTTGTTGGCGATTAGCCCATGGCATACCCCATGCTGGGGACACACAAGGTTGTGGTCTGATCTCATCTGGAGACACAGGCTTTCCTGAGATATGACAACACCATGACAGGAGAACTGCTCAGTGCATTTTCTCCAGTGACATCTCCTCTCAAAACATGACGTAATCATAGACCTTTGTGATATCAAGGTGGAGGTGAAGTGAACTAGAATATTGAGCAGCTGTGTTCTGTGACCCATGCATTCTTCTTGACAAAGCAGGTTTAAATTTCCAAATGGCCATGAACAGCCCCCTCTGTGTACCCTGCCAAACTGAGAAATCTTATATTCTCCAAATGATGCACCAGATAGGGGCCATTCAAGGTCACCGGTCTATAATACAATGAACTAACAAGAACCCATTTACTGTTTCTGCTTCTAGTTTGAAGAGAAATTCATAAAATCTCCAGAAGCATTGGACAAGTTAAGAAATGGTAAGATCAACCTCTAAGTGCTTCTGATGAAGGTATCTAGTAGAAGGGAGGTTTGAGCAGCCAGCAATGCCTATGTGTGTGTTTGGTTGAGGAGGGGGTGGTATTAGGGCATGGTGGAGAGGGAGAAAGTGGCTAATATGGAAGGGATATGGCTCCTTGATCAGGTCTGGCAACTCTCTTCAGGCTAAAAGGACCAGACCTCTAGAGTAATTGCTAGAGGAACTATCTCCAGTGCCCTGAGAAAGCCCTGTCTTTGTTTTCATGCTTGGGACACAGTGAATGAGCTATAGTCATCAGCTTGGGATCCACACAGCCCTTCCCATCCAAGGACATGCAAGAACATGCATTAGATGAAAGGAGGAGAAATAGATGTGGCAATTGCCTTGAGTTTTTTTCTTTCATGGAGAGGTGTGACAAGGTAACATTGTAGCATTTTTGCAGACTTTGAATAGCAGAGAAAGTGACTCTTAGAAAAAAACCTCTCAGAACCTGCCTTAAAGGTCACAAACACCATGAGACTTCCTCTAGGAACTTCCTGTTTTAAATGGCATCTTGTTGCTAGTCCTACTGTAACTTGTCCCAACGTCTCCCTAAAATATCCAAGAAGATAAATCAACACAAAAAATACAAGAGTCCTACTATGTGTCTGGAGGGAAAATAAAAACATAAGTAAAATAAATGGATAAAAAGTAAAAGGAAGCTTCTAAAGAAAAATAACTACAGGAAGCTTTTTAAAATTGTTGTTTGGCCGGGTGCGGTGGCTCATGCTTGTAATCTCAGCACTTTGGGAGGCTGAGGCAGGTGGATCATTTGAGGTCAGGAGTTCGAGACTAGTTTGGCCAACATGGTGAGACCTCATCTCTACCAAAAATACAAAAGTTAACCAGGCATGATGGCACACACCTGTAATCCCAGCTAGTTGGGAGGCTGAGGTAGAAGAATTGCTTGAACCCGGGAGGCAGAGGTTACAGTGAGCCAACATCATGCCACTCCACTCTAGCCTGGGCAACAGAGTGAGGCTTGGTCTCAAAAAAATAAAAATTAAATAAAAACATTGTTTCAAGTGAAATCTTACCAGGCAATAATTTCTTCTTCATTTTACAAATTTAGTCATTTCCACAATCATCTTTTCATTCTGAAAGATAGAGTTCCATAGATATTTAACTCTCCCTTTTTTCATTCTTTTCCAAAGATGGGTATTTGATGTTCCAGCAAGTGCCAATGGTTGAGATTGATGGGATGAAGCTGGTGCAGACCAGAGCCATTCTCAACTACATTGCCAGCAAATACGACCTCTATGGGAAAGACATAAAGGAGAGAGCCCTGTATGGTATATTTTCTGTTTTTCCATCAACAGAGAGCACAGAGTGATTTAGGTGCTTCCTTGAGTGGGTGGGACCATGGCAGGGGCATCATGACCAGCAGCAGGCTGGGTCTTGGGTGTGTACGCTGAGGTGCAGTATTGCAGAGTCCCATGGAGATGAGGGAACAGTGAACATGGGGTGGGTTCAGGCGAGGGTGATTCTAGAAGAGGATGCAGTCCATGGATCCAGCACCTGATGGCGATTTCCAAACACGGATGAACCATGAACTGAGGAGGATGCGAATCATGATTCCAGGTGCTCAGGCCTTCAGAGACTGGATTCCAGCCAATAGCTTATGACAAGAATAGAATATTTGAGTCTGTAGATGAAGGACTGGGGATGGAAGACTACAAAGAAGCTGAATCTCAAGTCCTAGTAATTCCAAGAATGATGTCCAGGAACCCAAATTACCAACCAATTATATGGACTGGAACAGCTGAGCAGGGCTAGTAGAGGCTGGTGCCCAGGATGCTGAGGTTATCTTGACACGTGATAGAAGGACAAAGCAGCCAGATTTGTTCAATACCAGCAAAGTCAAGGAGTCTCCTTGCTGTTGCGATGAGACTGCATGATTCCAAATAAATCCTGAATGGAACTGTTGGTAACTCCTCAAAAACTTTAATATGATATTACCAACAACCCAGCAGTTCCTCTAATAGGCATATCCCCAAACAATCAAAAATACGTCCACACTAAATCTTTTAGATAAATGAACAATGCAAATAACAACATTCACAGTCTTCAAAAAGTGGAAATAACCCAAATATCCATCAATCAGTAAATGGAGGAGAAAAATGTGCCTTAGCCATGCAATGAAATGATATTTGGTCATGAAAAAGAATGAAGTACTGATGCATGCTACAAGATGCTACATGAAAGAAACAAGACACAGAAAGCCATGTATTGTAGGATTGTTTTCATATGAAATGTGCAGAATACTCAAATCCATAGAGTCAAAAAGTAGATTAGTGTTTGCCTGGGGCTGAAGGAGTGGGGCTTGGGGACGAATACTGCTAATGGTACAGATGTCCTTATCAGGGTGATAAACACTATTCTGGAAATAGACTGTGATGATTTTTACAGAATTCTGTGAATGCACTAAAAACCACTCATACTTAACAGGTGGCAATTATAGTATGTGAATATACATCAATAAAGCTGTTGTTTTAAAAAAATATTGTGAAACCCCAGTTTGACACGAAAGAGGAAAAGTTTGCACTGGTTGTAACTGTATAGAGAATTTCACCAAGGAAGTCAATCTTTTAGGTGGGGTCTCAGGAAAGGCACACATGGCCAGAGCTGGGCAACAGCACACGGAGAGGGCTGTGGAATTATATCTCATGGGAGTAATCGGAGGAACTGCTAACATGGGGCATAGAAGTGGGCCTGGGAGGTGTAAAATGATGAGAGAGGGCGAGGAACATGGCTGAGATGGCTGTGCCAGGGACTCTCAGGATTACTCAGGAGGCAGGTCTTTGGCCATTTGACTCACACTAAGTTTATGCACAGAACAAACCACAATAGACATGGTAAATCCCAGCACAGCATCCGTGATTACTGGCAGTGATTCCACCGATTTCTCTCATGACTGTGACCACCGATAGTCTTTTTACCTGTATTAAATCACATGTGTAGCAAAATTTAGAGATATATCTACCTAGATAGGTTGTTTTAAAAAATAAATATTAATATATCTGTACAAATCAGAGCATAATCTCTAGAATATAAACGGCACCCACTGGAAGTGAATTACTTTATCAACACCTGATACTCTATTCTCTTAGGTTTCTATAAACCTATAAAATCGAAGGCAAAAGGCATTTGACCGTTTGGTTGTTTTTGTCTTTCAGGATTGATATGTATACAGAAGGTATGGCAGATTTGTATGAAATGATCCTTCTTCTGCCCTTATGTAAACCTGAGGAAAAAGACGCCAAGGTTGCCATGACCAAAGAGAAAACAAAAAATCGCTATTTGCCTGCCTTTGAAAAAGTAAGTGAAGGTGTTCAGTGTTTGGGGCACTGAGTTTAGAGGACAGTAGAAAAATAGTGGCTGGGCACTCCTGGGCGACACTGACCTTCACTTTCAGTGAGACTTCCTGAACACCAATGCAGCACTCTGACTCTCAAGAGATTTTATGAAAATAGACTTGGAGGAACAATTATACCAGTTATACCCAAGCTGTAATTTTTCAATAAAATTTTAATTTACTAGACCCCAACATGAAATTTTCTGTTCAACCAAAATTTCATGTTCATAAGTAGAATGTGGGCTGTGGAAAGCTCTGAACCACACTAGGGGTTGCTTTTGAGTCCGTGGAACACCAGACTTTGATTGAAGACGAACATGATGAAAGCGATCTATCAGAAAATATTCTGGCACCATGTGTAGGAAGACACGAGACCAACTGCCAACCAGAGAATATTGTAGTGTTTCAGGGATGGGTACTTTTCAAAAGGAGAGTGACTGTGGGATGCAGAGGAAGATTTTGTAAAATGAATTTGATAGTAAGTTGCAGACATCAGTGCAGTTCACCCCTGAATGCTTCAGCTTGCAGGTTATAACGTAGTGCGGGTTAGGAGTCAGAATCGATTTTGTAAGAAAGATGATGAATTCAAGTTCACCCAGGTTTACTTCAGATCCCAGGGAGATAGAACAGGGAATGAGGAGAGCAGACAAGGAGAAATGAAGACTCTGAAATAGCCTACTCCTGGGGGAAAAGAGCCGTCATGAAGGTGGAGTTGCTGCCCAGGGGAGATTGGAGAGGGAGAGAGCAGAGTAGAGCCGCATCCTGAATGTCAGGACTGCGCGCTGGAGGGCGTGGGGCAGACGGAACACGCAGAGGCAGGGGCTAAGCCCTTGGCCCATGTGGAAGAGGCAAGCTGGGTGGGTAATGTAGATGCCACAGTGATATGGAATGAGAAGAGAAAATGATAGCCTGAGCTCCAACTGAGGAGTGGGCTGAGCTATACTTCTTATTCTGTCACTCATTCAGATGTGGAGAAAGTTCTGGATCTCTGCACTCAGGCAGTAAGGTGACAGAGGTGGGGAAAGTCAGGGTGAAGAGGCTTAGAAAGAAGCAGGGGTCCTGCGCATGTGTTCCTGATCTGATTCCTCAAAATCTCCAGGTCTTAAAGAGCCACGGGCAAGACTACCTTGTTGGCAACAAGCTGAGCCGGGCTGACATTCAGCTGGTGGAACTTCTCTGCTATGTGGAAGAGGTTGACTCCAGCCTTATCTCCGGCTTCCCTCTGCTGAAGGTGACCCATTTCACCACCCAGAGAGGCAGCCCCACATCTCCCATCTTGGGATCTAGTATCTGGGCCCTGGGACTGACCGTGTTCTAACCCCAGCCTTCTCCAGGCCTGGAGTGCCCCCAGGTCTCCAAAATGAGCTTCCAGGCTTCAGTTTTGAGAAATGAAAACACATTTGTTATGGAAAGGAAATTTGTGGTGCATGCTACCCCATGAAAAGTATTTTACCTTTTATCATGGAAAGGACCCAGGGCCCAGAATCTCTCCCTAACCCTCTATTCCCTATGGTTTCTGTCCCTGAGTTCTCTGTGATACCCTTTATTCCAGATGTGTCTTGTCTTCTTGCACCGAGTCTGTCTGAGCAGGGCCCTTTCCACCTGGTTCCTTCCTGGGCTCCGGCTCCTGCTGTCAGATGTTGTGTTCCTCTCTACACAGCTCTCCCAAAACACTGCCCCAACCCTGTATCCCTCACGAGAAAAAGTGGTCCCATGGTTTGTCTTTAATATTTTCTATAATATATTCTTTTCCAACTAATTTCCCCATATTTTCACTTCTGCTTAGAGACTGACCTATGTTGATATCTCACAGGCACATTGCTGCTTCTTGTCTTACACAACAGCCACGAATCTATAGGATTAATATGTAAGGAGAAAAATAGGGATGACAGAACTGATTAAAACATTTTTGGGGAAGATACAAAGTAAGCTACATGTTCTCCCTCTTATTGTCATTTCTCACTGGGTGTCTGTTTCTGCCTCCATGCTGGTGCTGATGGAGGGGACTTACCTGGTCTTTGGCAGGAGGGCTCAGACTCCCTAGATTGTGTTAATAGTGGCGTTAGCCCTTGGCTTCACTCTGAGGCTGTGCTGTGTGAATTACAGGCCCTGAAAACCAGAATCAGCAACCTGCCCACGGTGAAGAAGTTTCTGCAGCCTGGCAGCCCGAGGAAGCCTCCCATGGATGCGAAAACTTTAGAAGAAGCAAGGAAGATTTTCAGGTTTTAATAAAGCAGCCATGGAGGCCAAAAACATGCAAGGCCAATATTCTAAACCTTTGCAACAATAAAGTGCTTTACCTAACTGTTGATTGTGCCTGTTGTGAGGCTTATGAACTCTTTCCACTTACATGGTAATTAAATAATAGAAAACTCCTATTTGCCGACTTAGTTAAAATTGATTTCTTTTCATTAGGATCTGATATGAATTCAGATTTCCAATCTCCTCCTAGCCTATCATATCACTTTCTTGGAATTAAAAATTTAGTAAAAAAGGAAACTATAGATTATGTGGTGTGTTTGACTTTTCCAAGAATTGTCCTGTAACATTTGTCATACAATTTATTAAAAAGTCAGGTGTAGAAACGTACGTCTGACATTTTCAGGTATGCACAGGGAAAGAGTTACCATTCTGGGTAATGGCTTAAAGACACTTTCTTCTTTTCCTGGACAGTCAGTTTATTTCTGATAAAAGCATTCTTTCTGACACATTTTCAAGACAGCTATTCCATCTGCTGTGGCTTCCTCAGTTTTCTGGGAGGTGAGGAAACATTGAGGAGCAAGCAGACCCGCCCTCTGCTCTCAGGCCACCCTGCTGTCCCTCACAGTGCGTGTGCTCCTGGCTCATCCTCACTCTGCTCCTTAAGGCTCTGTGGGGCCCCGGGCATGAGCCTTCCCTCAGTTCCCTCAGTGCCACTCAGGCCTGGGCTGCCAAGATGCAGATGGTATCTGTGAATCACATACAAGTAACTAAATGCAAAATCATTTTTCCCTGGTGTGTCAATGTGCCAGAGTGCTTGGATTAGGAGTGCTTCCTAGCTTCAGCCTCTACTGTGCCTACAATGCTAATCCCTCCCAGGATACCTGGGCTTCTGCAAAGTGAGCTCTCCTCCTCTGAGAGTGGCTTCCCCACAGTTGGTGAAGGTGGGTGAGGGAGCAGACAGACACACAGGCTTCCTACCTGCAGCTTCACTTTGCTCTCGTCTCCTCTCTGCTTATAACAAGAGTAGTTTTTCTAAAACACACACACACACACACACAAAATCACAGAATTCCTCACTGCATACAGAACGTATCCTCACACCCATCCTCACTCCCTGATCTCCAGCCCAATCAACCCTCTGAGCATGGTTAGGGCCTCTTGCCTTTCTGCCTGGGTGCATTTGTTACCCCTGCCTGGCAAGCTTCTTCCCAGTGGCCACACTTAACGTTACCTCACTGCTTCCCAGGAGCAGTGGGGCTGTCCTCTGTGCTCTCCACAGAGCCCCAGTGAGCCTCTAATAACACCTGAAGGCCACTGTGTCTGCTCCACTGTCCTGTGAGCTCATGGTGTGGGGATTGGCCTGCTGGGTCCCCAGTGGCTCATCACCAATGGGCAATGACATCTGCACAGATCCATGCACAGCTCTATCACGCCTCCAGAACCTGGGTATACGAGACTGGGCTTTCAGAACTCACAAATCCCCACACACTCTATCTATCTGTATTCATTCATTAATTTCTTAAAAAAATATTGACCCACATTCCTCAAATGCTTTGTAAGGACCTTGCTCGGATGCTGACCAAAATAAACAAACAGCTAAGAAATTTTCATGGGACACTTACGTGAACTAGAATGCTGAAACTTTAATGAAATTGAGGAATTATAGAATTTTAATATGATAAGAGAATCGTGTGACTATGTTCAGAACAGAAGTTCTTCCTTTCTAGAGAGCAATACTAGTATTTACAGATTAAATGATATGCTGTCTGGGATTTGCTTCAAAAGAATCCCCGGGTAGTGCGGGGAGTAGGTGGGACTTTGTATTATTTTCTTGTGGTTCCTCTCACAGATTCCTACAAACTGGGTGGCTTGAAAAAACAGAAATACTTTTTCTTACAATTCTGAAGGCCAGGAGTCTGAAGTCAGGGTGTGAGGGCCAGATTCCCCCGGAAGCTCTAGGGAACAATAATTCCCTGCCTCTTACACCTTCTGGGGGCTCTTGGCATTTCTGGACTTTCATGGATCATGGCCACGTCACTCTACTTTCTGCCTGGGGCTTCCAGCACCTCAGCCTCTGTGTGTCTGTGTCTTCTGTTGTCTATGTTGCAGGGACATTTGTGATTGGATTTAGAGCCTATCTGGATACACCAGGATGATCTCATCTCAAGTTCCCCAACTTCATTACATCTGCAAAGAGCCTTTTTCCAAATAAGATCTCACTTACAGGAACCAGGGATTTGGACATGGACCTATCTTTCTTGGGAGCCAATACAACTTAACCCATCGCATGGTATTTGATGAAGGAAGGTTGCTGGCAATTGATGAATCCAGGTCACGGGTACCTTCAGGCTTGTTATATGATTCTCTCTACTTTTGTATTTGCTAGAATTTTTCCATGTAAATTTAAAAGCTATCTTATTTTAGGAGCTCCTACGATGTCCAGGTTTTATACAGGACATTGAGGACTGGACTCAAACAAGAAGGCTCTGCTCTCAGGGGCTCAAGGTCTAGGGGGAAAGCTGATATTGAATACATCATGTCAAATTAACGCAGGGAAAGACACAATAGAGAAATACAGACACAATAGAGAAAATACAGTAGGAGGTGAAACTAGAGAATCCTCTAGTGACATCCCCTCTCAAAACATGACCTAATCGTAGACATTCGTGAGACCAGGCTGGAGGTGAAACGAATGAGAAGACTGAGCAGATCTGTACTGTGACCCATGCCCTTTCCTCGATGAATCAGGTCTAAATTTACAAACGGCCATGACCAGCCCCTCCGTGTGCACTGCCAAACTTAGAAATATTATATTCTCCAAATGATGCGCCAGATAGGGGCTTTTCAAAGTCAAAAGTTTATAATGCGATGGAATGAACAAAAACCCATTTACTCTTTCTGCTTCCAGTTTGATGAGAAATTTCTAGAATCTGCAGAGGATTTGGACAAGTTCAGAAATGGTAAGATGAAGTCTCTAAGTGCCTCTGATGAGGGTGTGTAGTAGAAGGTACACAAGGAAATTTGAACAGCCGGCAATGCGTATGTTTATGTAGGGTGGTATTTGCGCATGGTGGAGAGGGAGTAACTGTTTAAAATGGAAGGGCTGTGGCTCTTTGATCAGGTCTGGCAACTCCCTCCAGGCTGAAAGGACTAGAGTTCTCAGTGTATTTGCTACAAGAACTATCCCCAGCGCCCTGAGAATGCCCTTTCCTTGTTTTCATGCTTAGGTCACCATGAATGAGCTGTGGTGATCAGCTCAGGATCCCACACAGGCCTCCCCATCCAAAGACATGCAAGGACATGGATTAGATGAAAGGAAGAGAAATAGATGTGGCCATTGTCTTGAGTTTTGTTCTTTCATGGGGGGTGTGACAAGGTAATAGTAAAGCAATATTGCAGGCTTTGAAGAGCACAGAAAGGAACCCTTACATAAAAACCTCTCAGAACCTGCCTTAAATGTCACAAACGTTATGAGACTTATTCTGGGAACCTCCCGTTTTAAATGGCATCCTACTGGCAGTCCTGTTGTAACCTATCCCAACATCTTCCTAAAATATCCATGAAGATAAATCAACACAAAAAAGACAAGAGTCCTACTACGTATCTGGAGGGGAAATAAAAACATAAATGAAACAACACAATAAAAAGTAAAAGGAAGCTTGTTAACAAAAAGAAGGAGTACAGGAAGCTTTTTAAAAATGCACTTTCAAGTGAAATCTTATCGGGCAATAATTTCTTTTTTATTTCACAAATTTAGTCATTTCCACAACCATCTTTTCCTCCTAAAAGAGTGGGATTCATAGACATTTCACTCTCCTTGCTTTTCCTTCTTTCTAAAGATGGGAATTTGATGTTCCAGAAAGTGCCAATGTTGAGATTGATGGGATGAAGCTGGCGCAGACCAGAGAAATTCTCAACTACATTGCCAGCAAATACGACCTCTATGGGGAAGACACAAAGGAGAGAGCCCTGTGTGATGTATTTTCTGTTCTTCCATCAAGAGACAATATAGGAGTGATTTAGGTCCTTTCTTTAGTGGGTGGGTCCTGGCAGGGACCCTCAGTGTATATGCTAAGGTCCAGCATTGCAGAGTCCCATGGAACAGTGAACATGGGGTGGGTCCAGGCGAGGATGATGCTAGAAGAGGATGTAGTCCATGGAGCCAGCACCCTGACAGAGGTTTCCAAACACTGATGAACCCGCTGGAAAAAGGCATGTGCAGCACCACCACTCTGTCAGTTACATACACACCCAAGAGAAGAAAAACGGAGAAAGGGTGCTCTGCAGAGAGGTGCCTGAGGAGTCTGCAGCGTCAGTTTTGCCACCACGGGAGCTTTGGATGGTGGTGGCAGTTCTGAGTACTACCTGCTGGTGGTGGAGAGACAAATAAAAGAAAAGAAAAAAGTGGAAAAGAGGAGGCACCAGGAGACCCAGTCTCCGGTGGCCAGGGGTGGACAGTGGCTGCAGTAGTGGCCTGGTGTATTAGTCAGGGTTCTCCAGAGGGAAAGAACTAATAGGATAAATGTATATATGAAAGAGAATTTATTAAAGAGAGTTGGCTCACATGATCAGAAGGTGAAGTCCCACAACAGGCTGTCTGCAAGCCGAAGAGCTAGGAAGCCAGTAGTGGCTCAGTCCAAGTCCCAAAACCTCACAAGCAGACAAACCGACAGTACAGCCTTCTGTCATTTGCTGGGGACCACTGGTGTAAGTCCAAGAGTCCAAAGGCTGAAGATCCTGGAGTCTGATGTTCAAGGAAGCATTAAGCATGGGAGAAAGATGAAGGCCGGAAGACTGAGTAAGCCAGCTTAGTCCACCTTCTTCTGCCTTCCTTTATACTGCAGCTGACTGGCTGGTGCCCACCCATGTTGACGGTGGGTCTTCTTCTCCCAGTCCACTGACTCAAATGTGAATCTCCTCTGGCAACATCCTCACAGATACACTCAGGAACAATACTTTACATCCTTTGACCCAATCAGGTTGACTCTCAGTATTAACCGTCACACACGGTCAGGTTGTGCTGGACAGAAGTGGGGTCTGCAGCAGCGGCCATGGTG
Source organism: Sapajus apella (assembly GCF_009761245.1). NCBI lineage: Eukaryota > Metazoa > Chordata > Mammalia > Primates > Cebidae > Sapajus > Sapajus apella. Next base: position 10,381,335 of record NW_022436981.1, on the reverse strand, counting down.
TGGACAGGCAGCCTGGCGCAGACTGGCGGGGCAGCAGAGTGGCAGGTGGCTCATGCAGGCTGAGGATGAGGGGCTGTGGAACCCATACAGATGGCATGAGCAGGAGGAGTGGGCTGGTGCTGCCAACTCTTCCATCTCCCAGGTGGGCACCAAGAAAACAATGGCTACTCTTCAGGGAGTGGAGAGAGTGAGGATTGTGCATTCTACACACAGTTCATACGACAGCCCTGTATAGTGGGCAGGAAAGCCTGTGGCACCTGGAGAATGATGGCTTATTGCTGGGAACTAAATAAGATGACTCTGCCCAGACATGACACTATTCCAAATGTGGCTTAAATACTGGGAAGCCTGGCTACTTGTTTAGGTATATGGCATACTGTCCTGGATTTAGCACGGGCTTTCTTTAGCACCCTTAGACCCAAAGTCCCAGAACATTATTTTCTTCACCTGGGAGGACCTTTCAGGTGCTCCCCCAGGGTACTTGCATAGCCCCACTATCTGCCATGGCTTGGTAGCCAGAGACCTGGCCATTTTGAGTGATATGTCTGGCAGTCTCTGAAATCATTATGTGGACATATTTTGCTAACTTCTGCAGATTTGGGTCTTTTGCAGAAGGTGCCCAAAAGATTCTAGAGCACCTGCAATCCAGAAGATGGACTGACAACCCAAAGACAGTCCAGGGGCCAGGGGCCAGGGGCCACTGTAAAATTCCTGGGTGTGGTCTGGTCAGGTAAGCCAGCAGCCATGAGTGACAAGATACAGGTTTACCCACGGCCCCACGCCATTATAGAATTACAACCCTTCGAAGGCCTGTTAGAATATTGACAGACCTTTGTTCCCTACTTGGCCCTATGTCTCAGACCATTATAGCTCCTAATAAAGAAGAATGCATATCAGGACTGGGGCACTAAAGAAGCCTCCTTTACTCAGAGGAGGGCCTTAGTGATGCAAGCACAAGTCCTGTAAATTGTCACCCCTCAGAGACCATTTGAATTCAGTGTTTCTGTGACTCAGGAAAACAATGGGTTGGACCCTCTGGCAGAGGAAGGGTAACCAACGAATGCCCATTGGCTTTTGGTCACGATTGTTCAGGGGAGCCCAGCAATGCTATACCCTGTTGGAAAAAATGAAAACTCTTTGCAGTTTACCAAGTCCTCTTGCAAACAGAGGCCCTAACTGGAGATATGCTAGTGGAAGTAAAAACAGACTATCCTATCAGGGTTTGGGTTGATGGTCTATTTGCCAGACCTCCATCAGCCAGAGCACAACAGGACTCTGTTTAGGTGGTATGCATATCTCGAGCAGAGAGGGCACCTTCCATCTAGCCCTCTGTCTACAGAACCGCTGGGACCTGCACAACACAGTGTAGATTTAAAATCAATCCCAACACCACGCCCAGAGAAACCCCATTAAATAAAGGACAGAGATAGGAACCCACCCAAGGATGCTCGGTACACAGATGGCTCCAGCGTGGGTTAGCCACCCCGGTGGACTGCAGTGGCTATTCCACTAGCCACTGATACGATGGGGGTGGAACCTGGAATGGGGTGTTGCAGCCAGTGGGCAGAATTACAAGATAACCTGCTTAGTGGTTATGAAAAAGCCTGATATAGTTTGGATATTTGTCCCTGCCCAAACTCATGTTGAACTGTAATCCCCAGTGTTGGAAGTGGAGCCTGGTGGGAGGTATCTGGATCTTGTGAGCAGATCCCTCATGAATGGCATATTAGTTGGGGTTTTCTAGAGGCACAGAACAAGTAAGACAGATAAATAGATACACGTCTCCTATATATAGGAGTCTATTAGGGAGAGTTGGCTTACATAATTACAAGGCTAAGTCCTACAATAGGCCATCTGCAAGCTGGGGAAGCGAGAAGCCAGCAGTGGCTCAGTCTGAGTCTAAAAGCCTCATACCAGGGAAGCCAGCAAGGCAGCCTTCAGTCTACATCCAAAAGCCTGAGGGCTCCTGGCAAACAACTGGTGCAAGTGCCAGAGTCCAAAGGCCAAAGAACCTGAAGTCTAACGACCAAGGGCAGGAGGAGTGGGAGGAAGAATCCAGCATGGGAGAAAGAAGGCAGCCAGAGAACTCAGCAAACAAGGTTATCCCACCTTTTCCCACCAGCTTCGTTCTAGCCACACTGACAGCCAAAGGGATGGTGCCCACCCACACTGAAGGTGGGTCTTCGTCTGCCAGCCCCACTGACTCAAATGTGAATCTCCTCCGGCAACACCCTCACAGACACACCCAGAAATAATACTTTACCAGCTATCTAGGCATCCTTCAATCCAGTCAAGTTTGACATCATCACAAATGGCCTGGGCCATCCCCCTGGTGCTAAGTGAGCTCTCAGAGTTTACATGAGAACTAGTCTTTTAAAAGTATATAACACCTCCACCCCCGACAACCATACTCTGTCTCTTGGTCCTACTTTTGCCATGTGAACTGCAGGCTCCCCTTTTACCCTCTGCTATAAGTAAAAGCGTACTGGTCCCCCCAGAAGCAGATGTTGGTGCTATGCTTCCTGTATAGCCTGCAGAAACATGAGCCAATTAAACCTCTCTGTTCTGTATAAATTAGCCAGTCTCAGGTATTTCTTTATAGCAATGCAAGAATGGCTTAATACATAGCCACACCCAGTAGCTCTGTATATTGATTCCCAGGCAGTCACAAAGGGGTTGACGCTGTGGATAACCAATGGGAAAAGGATCAATGGTCCATAAATGGAAAGCTGCTGTGGGAGGCAGAACTATGGGCAAACATTTGGGATCAATTACACCAACCAGGGACTGAAGTCACAGTGTTCCACATTGCATCTTACCAACAGTCATCCCCCAGTGGAAATACAGATGTAGGTACTCTCGCCCACGCCAGGTCTCTGGTCATCTCTGAAGGAGCAGGTATAGCACATTGGATACATTGGATGGGAGGTCATAGCAGGCTGCACACTACTTTGAAACTGACCCAACAAGCTGGTTTGCCAGCGTCCAAACAAGAAATAAAAAAGATAATACAAAATTGCCCTGTCTGTTGCCAAGCCTGACCTTGACAAGTGCCAGGGGCCACTAGAAACATAAAAAGAGGGGAGAAATCTATTTGCCATGGACGCATGGCAAATAGATTATATTGGCCCATTCCCTAACAGTAAGAGACATTGATATGCACTCACAAGGGTAGACACTGTGAATGGCCTCTTGCGGGCTCTCCCCTGCGGAAAAGTAAATCAGACAGCGATTGTACGGGGTTTGCAATGCTTGCAACTAACGGATGGTACCCCAAGAACTACCATCAGTGATCAAGGAACACATTGCACAAGGTCCCTAATCCAAGATGGAACTGAAAAAGAGGCAATTTCATCTGCCCTTCCAGCAACCGGGAGCAGGAATTATAGAGAGAAAAAAATGGCCTCCTAAGGGAATGAATTAAGCTCTTGATAGGACTCTCCTCACTGAGAAATTGGGTTGTGGTTTTCATGGAAGCTATACATGCCTTGAATGCACCCCCTGTTGTGGGAAAACTGTCATCTTATGAACATCGGGAAGACGTAAATAACCTGGTGCAAGCCGTGCGGGTATGGAAAAAGTGAGACACTGTCTTCAGAACAGAACTCAGTTCCACACAGAATGCCCTGATTTTGCACTCCTCTTGTCCCGTAACATCTGATCAGGGAACTTTGAGATGGGACCTAGGATAGAAAATGCCACCAGGCTGGACTGCTATCCTTCTTCCCCTGAGGCAGGGGGCACACCCCCGCCCTGAACCCGACCCTTTCCTTTTTGATAAAGGCCCTGGGAGATGCACAGGCAGTAGGCAGGCAGTACCCCATACTGGTGGGCACTGGAGTGGCACTAGTCCAGTGGATCTCACCCAGCCCTGTCACTGTGGAGTCAGCAGCTCCTCTCACATTGAGACAGAGGTCTAGCAAACCCCCCAGGAGAGATTCTCACAGCCTCCTGCCAAACCTGTATGACAAAACTAGTACCAGACCTTCCCTCTGCAATAAGCTCAGCAGCCTTGTCTTTTTGCTGTTAACCTGAGCATCCTTCTCTTTTTCTGTTATATCATTCCCACTAGGGCCTGAATATCCTCAGAGGACATTTTCCTGGCCTGGGCCCATCACCCAGCCTGTATGCAAGGCCAATCTAACCCCTGGCTATGTGGTCTTATGCCCCTGAGCAGCCAAGGAGGAACTCCATGACAGGCTGAGCTGCTGCTGAGTGAAGACTGGATCTCTGCAAATGTGGATTATGAACGCAGGGAAATGGGTATCCTAGATACTTCTGACATCACACACTCAAACATGGGATGTGACATTGAGCAATCCTGGACATAATGTAAGGTTTTCTCTAAACATGTCCTGCAGGGAGGCAAGCACCAAAGACAGAACTGCCCTGAAAAATACCATATCCCAGCAATGGGGATCACACTGGCAAGTGTGGGATGGTTTTGCATGGCTCACCCCTACAGCAGGGACGCTCTCCTGGGTGGCAGAGCTTTATTGGGAATAACAAAATCCTTTTTTTGTTTGTTTGTTTTTGTTTTAAGGAGTGGAGAGTTTAATAGGCAAGAAAGAAAAGAGAAGGTAGAAGGAACAGGCTCCCCTGTACAGAGACAGAGGAAGGGGGCTCCAAAGCCGAAAGAGAAGACCCCAAGTGCCACAGGGGCCGATGATATCAACCAGTTTTATGAGTAGGCTGGAGGAGAGAGTGTCTGATTTGCATAGGGATCAGGGGATTGGTTTGACCAGGCCTGTCATTCACGTAGCCCTCGAAAAAGCTGGCCCTCCCACCCTGGCCTTTTAATCAGCAAATGCAGGGCACCATGATATTCTACACACGTGGGGATATGTGGGGGGCGGCCATGCTGCTAGGCATTTGCGGAGAAAGGGCAAGAAGAGGACGAGAATTTCCCGGTTTGGGTAGACCCAGTTTCTAACGGCCTACATTTGCATATCAAAGGTTCCTCACCTGGCTCTGCCAGGGCTTTACAAGAAACGTGTCCAGAGCAGCTTTAAAAATGAAAACTTCCCAAGGACCCCTTTTCCTCTCTATCCGCCTAAAATAATTTCTTCATAACTCCTACAACATTCCTCCCTGTGGAGATGTCACACTAACTGCTGTTAGGGGGTTTTGGGTGAGGACTCTTTCTGGCTACTTCCTGCTGAAAGAGGGCGTCCAATGGGGAACAGCAGCTAGGGCTCCTCCTGAGGTGGATCTAAGGGTCCTCAAAAGAATAGCATGTCCATGTGTGTTTCAGTTTGGAGCACCATTGGAGTTTGATTGCTTCCAGGCGAGAAGAAACAATTCGAGTTCTAGTATTGAGTATACAGGGTCCAATCAATACAAGACATAAGCAAGGGAGGGCTTAATAAAGGGGTTAACCAGCTTCATAAGGAAGACTGGAATTCATTAAGGAGAAATTGTAGCTACCTGGGGCTGAAGCCGGCATTTTCCCTGAGCCTGTCAATGATTTTGAGTTGATCTTTAAGTACCTGTAGATTTTCCTCTACTTTTACTAGAGGTGTTAATTCAAGATATAGAATTTCCCTTTGGGGGTCTCTGAAGTTCCTTGGTTTTATTTTCCCAAAGAAAGAAACCTCCAGGTTATGGACACCCTTCTCACTTTCATTACCTTGCAGAATTTGCAGGATAATTGCCGAGAACTAGCATATTGATCCAGATTTTTTACATTATCCATCCCTTTTTCTTTCTTCCAAGCTGCAGGAAATCACCACTTGATTCACAGGAATAAGCAGGATTAGTCTTAAATGTAGGCAAAAGGCTTAAAAACGATTAATGAGACTAGGATTTAATGACAAATGTATGATAAGCTTTGGAGCACAACTTTTCTCTCCAGTCCTCATTTTTGGTAAAAGCAAATTATAATAGGGCTGTGTGTGTTGTTCATAGAATAAACTTTAGTCTTATAATTGGCCTGATTATTTGCATAAGTATAGCAAGAACGGTTATTTCTACATAGGCCTTTTGGATCAGCTTTGGTGAAATTCTATTCCACCAGGAATTTCAGATAAGACTTTTTTTTTTTTTTTTTTTTTAAGATGGGGTTTCACCATGATAGCCAAACTGGTCTTGAACTCCTGACCTCAGGTGATCCACCCACCTAGGCCACCCAAAGTGCTAGGATTACAGGCGGCACCGTGCCCGGATAAGACTTTTAAAACCAACCCCAGTGATGGGTTTGTATCCTCAAATACCTGTGAGTTGGGTGATCCTCTCCTGTTGAGGTCCCAAGACAAACTTGGAGCTTCCAGGCCTGTTAGAAAGTGACATTCTTTACTGACCACAGAACCTGTACCCTTTAAAAAAACTGAATGTTGTGTATGCATCCTAAAGAAGCTAAAGTTAATAAATTCCTCTCTCATTTACAAAAGCAGTTATAGCTAATTGGCCATAGGGGGGATAACTCCTAGTGGTCTGAAATAATATCATGGTTTTGGGGATGCAGTCCTTGCTGGAAAGTTCTCCTAGTAAGTCTTTTGGGAACTGTGATTTTAGGTCTCATCATGTGCATCTGTATTTACTGTTAGCGTAGGTTTTGTTGGCAGTGTTTCATAAACTTAGGGAAAAAGGACTTTGTAGGAGATCCCACCCTTTTCTGCCTGCTTAGGGAACATCACAGAAAAGGTGGGACTGTGAAATTGTAAGAGCCAGTCAGAGGGGTGAATTATAGGGTCCTCCAGTTCCTTCACTTTCTTTCTGTGTACTGACTGGAAATCACAGAGTGCCTTGACCACTTGATGACCCAACCAGCTGCAGGTTTTTCCCAGCAGGCTTAAAGCTAAATCATGGTCTTAATATTTCCAGACCCTGATAAAGATATCTAGTTTGTTGAGATACCAAAAGAAACTAGTCCTGGTGCTGAGCCAAACTCCTTAAACTTTCACATGGATTCCATACTCTGACCCCCTCACCGCAGACATATCTAGGTAGAATTTGCCTTTTCTCTCATCTGTTGTGCGGACTGCCATACTGTAAGTAAATTCCCCTAATAAATGCTTTGGACTGATCACCTTAGCATTTAGGGCTTCTTTCTTTGGAATTCCAACCGGCCCATCTCAGGATGAAATTGTGGGAATTCTCCTCTGCCATTTTTGGGGTAGTCCAGCCTTCGGTTTGGCGGGATGAAACAATAAGTAGTAATAAGAAATAGTCTTCTTATAAGGACACCAGGAATTGGATTAGGACCCACCCTTAACCCAGTGTGACTTCATCTAAACTCAATTACACTTGGAGAGACCCTATTTGTATCTGGGGTTAGGACTTGAACATACTCAACATACTCTTTTTGGGGAACAAAGTTCAACCTACAACTCTGTGCTAAGGGATGAGATAATGCTGGGGGTGCACCTGGTCAGGCCACCTATGCTGGAATCCATGGGTCAGAGGTGAATTCTCAGGGAGGGCAATCACATCTGACCTGAGATTTGCAGGCAAGACAAGTTGCGGTTATGAGGTGGAGCTATGGTTGGGCAGCAAGGGTAGAATCCCAGAGGAGGCTCAGCACAGTTAATGGTGTAAAAGAGAGAGAATGAGCACAGTGTATTCAAAGAGAAGACATTCAATCTGAGTGAAGCATTAAAGCACAAGGTAGGCAGCAGGAGAGACAAGGAGGTAGGATCTGGGAACAAGGCCCACAGGCCTAAGGACTTTGAAGGACATGACAAGAAGTTTGGATTTTGTCCTGAGAAAAGAGGGAGCTGTGGAAGTATACACCTTTCTTTGCCAAACTGGCATCCATAAAATAAAATCATAGCGTTTAAATATTCATTTTAAGTCACTCAAGCATCCATCTCAGAATAGCAAGAACATTCTTTCCCTCTGGAAATCTCTTTCCTATGTTAAAAGATAAACTTTGGCACATTAAAATTTTAAAGAGTTTATTTTGAGCAGACAGACATTCATGAGCTGGGCAGTGCCAAACCACAAGCAATTTGGGCTTCACTGAGGGGTGCGAGAGGAAAACTTTGATAAGGTGTTTATGGAAGCAATGCAGAGAAAATATTTTCTTGGTTAAGGCAAAAAGTCACTATTTAGAGGTTAGCTGGCAGTTTCTGATAAGTTTCTTGTTTTCCTAGGATATGACCTTCGTGCTGAGTTGAGCTTTAGTTTGCTTACTTAAGACTCAAGGTACTGGGGACATCTCAGCTTACTGGCCTCCTAATTAATTAACACCCGCATTAAATCCAACAACCTAGGGGCTTATTCCATTCAAGGAGTCAAGTAGCCCTGATGCCAGTAGAAAATTCTAACAGTCTCTGCTGCTATCTGCTACATGGAGTTCCTGTTGTCCCATAGACTTCGTGATCTGAGATGGTTTGGTTGAAACACTGGCCATAATTTGTCCACATAGTCCCAGCATCTTCATCCTCTCTCCCTTCATTGGAAGAAAGAGGAGGTCTCCCTCCCTACTGTCTTCAGGCCTGGGATCTCAAAATATAGGTGGATATATATAGTCATTTTTTTTTCTCTGGCATGCCACTGTCCAGGAGAGATGAGGATGGAACAATTTCTAGCTTCAGCTGTGTACTAAGGACCATAACTTATGCTTCCCCAGAAAATCTAAGACCTAGGGGGTTAGACCCAGGACACTGGTCCTGATTGCACATTTTCATAATGTGAGCTTTGCCACAATTGGGTGTGTTAGAGCAGAGACATGGGAATCATGGCTCATGCATTTTAAGTCTACCAAGAGTTAAGTCAATTCACCCCAACCAAGGTATTTCAAGATGTTTTCCTAAGAGGTGCCCAGCTCCCGTTGCATGTTTACCTGCTCCTTCTCTAGCAGGTAAACATCCCAAGGGTAGACTTATACTCTCACTCTGCAACAGAGTTTTCAACCTGATCATACCCAACCTTCCCTAGTTTACAACAGATATATTATAACTTATTATTATTATCCTGAAGTGAACTTTATAAGATTTACCTCATAATGGTTGGTGCTGGGAATACATTATATAAGGTATAATATATAAGGTATATTATATAAGGTATAATAATCCTAGCCTTTGAGGGGCGCATAATTAACCCCAAGGAAAAAGATTTGCATATAAAGAATTACAAGTCAATATATAAAGTTGTATTAAAGAAGGTTCCTGCAGGTAGCAAAATGAACACTCAAAAAGAGTGGCTGAAGAGGCCGGGCATGGTGGGTTATGCCTGTAATCCCAGCACTTTGGAAGGCTGAGGCAGGTGGATAAATTGAGGTCAGGAGTTTGAGATCAGCCTGGCCAACATGGTGAAATGCTGTCTCTACCTAAAAAAAAAACAAAAAGTAGTCAGTGTAGTGGTGCACACCTCTAGTCCCAGCTACTCAGAAGGCTGCAGCAGAAGAATTGCTTGAGCCCAGGAGTCAGAGGTTGCAGTGAGCCAAGATTGTGCCACTGTACTCCAGGATAGGTGACAGAGCAAGACTCCATCTCAAAAAAAAAAAAAAAAAAAAAAACCCCAAAAAAACAAACAAAAACCAAACAAAAACAGTGGCTGAAGAAAGTTTAATGAAATACCTATTGTATTAGTCTGTTCTCACACTGCTATGAAGAAATACCCAAGACTAGGTAATTTATAAAGGAAACAAGTTTAATTGACTCACAGTTTCACATGGCTGGAGAGGCCTCAGGAAACGTGCAATTATGGTGGAAGGCACCTCTTCATAGGGTGGCAGGAGAGAGAATGAATGCCCACAGAGTGGGGAAGCCCCTTATAAAACCATCACATCTTGTGAGAACTCACTCACTATCATGAGAACAGGATAGGGAAACTGCCCCATGATTCCATTTTCTCCACCTGGTCCCTCCCATGACATATGGAGATTATAAGAACTACAATTCAAGGTGAGATTTGGGTGGGGACACAGCCGAACCATATCACCTATTTACAAAGCTGGGGTAGGGTTAAGCTACCGCAAGGGATGGTGAAACACTCTGGGACTCTACTTCCCCTGGCCCTCATTGAGACAAGAGCAGAAAGCAGTACAGGGATCTAGGAAAACACTGAGCATCACAGCTACAGGAAAAGTCTGGCCAATAGGAACTGATGGCTTTCATAGAGAAAGGCACCCACTGGCAATCTAAGTAGCCCCAGAGACACACAGACAGTTTATAAAAACCACAAATTACTGGAAACTATAATAATTTGTTACTGATTTGCTCTTGTTACCCATTTTATGCTATATATAGTTTATCATAATTAAAAAATAAAAGGAAATTTATTTTTAATTTTGGGCATATAGAGAGATATATATAATATTTACCATATCAGATATTAAATATCTGAATATCACTCCTGGGTAGTCTGTGACATAAAAGTATGAAGATTTTTGTTAAGAAGTAATTAACATTTGGTATTTAATACTTACACCATCCACCATTTTCATAGTGAGATTCTCTATCTATGTGTGTGTACATAATTGAAGTGGATATTAATTTTTCTGCACCGGGGGAATTGGGTCAAGACTTGGGCCATTAGGTATATCGACTTGTCAGTTTTCCAGCATATTCTCAAAGAACTAATATGTTTTAACAATCAAGAGAGCTTAGATGAGGCAGCTATGAATCAGCACAAATGTAACCTGTGTTGACTTTGCTTTGCCTCCTACCTTCCTCCAATCTTTACTCACCTTCCCTCTGCACTCGGTAACTATGTTTCAATATATTTGTCATTTGAACCTTTGAATACAGTTGCAACATTCTAAGTCAACATGACTGCTAAGCATATCTCCTAGGAAAAAAATTTAGACTTTAACCTCAGAAATTGATGAAATATTCTCAAGGATTATGGTTCCAATAAATACTGTTTAAAGTACTTTATTCATAGTTCTAGTCAATAAAAGTTTACAGAGCACCTACTTTGTTCCCTGAATTGTTTTAGGCACAGAGAATGCCAAGAAAGACTAAGCCTTGAATGACAGGAACCAGAAGATCCAGTGTGAGAGGGTCTTAGAGGGAACAACGAGACAGGGTGTTGGTCAGGAACAAGTTGGGTGTGCTTCAGGTATATGAGTACTGTGGGAGCATGGTGCGGAGGCATTGAAAGATGAGGCCAGCATGGGAGTTTTACTTGTCAATTGCTGCATACCAAATCACCCCAAAGTTTAGGGACTTAAAGCAACAAACATTTATTATCTAACACAATTTCTGAAGGTCAGGAATCTGGGAGCAGCTTAGCTGGGTGGTTCTGACTCAGCATCTCTCAGAATGTTGCAGTCAAGTCACTAACAGAGGCTGTGGTCATCTGAAGGCTTGACTGGGGCTGGAGGATCTGTTTCCAAGATGGCTTACTCACACGGCTGTTGGCAGAGGTCTCCGTTCCTCTCTGAAAGTTGGAAATACGTCTCACTTCTTTGGCATGTCTGCTTCTCTGTAGGACTGCTTGAGTCTCCTCAGGACACAGCAGCTAGCTTCCCTTGGAGTATGTAAGCAAGAGTGAAACTACAATGTCTTTTTAAAAAACTTTTATTTTACTTTAGATGCATACTGTATCTGGCATTTCTCCCCACGTTATCCCTTCCCACCCTCCATTCCCTCCTCACCCCCTGCTGTCTCTCCCCTACCCCTGCCAACTGCCCCCAGTGTGTGATGCTCCTCTCCCTGAGTCCACATGTTCTCATTGTTCAACACCCACCTATGAGTGAGAACACGCAGTGTTTGGCTTTCTGTTCTTGTGTCAGTTTGCTCAGAATGATGGTTTCCAGATTCATAAGTGCCTACAGAGGACGCGAACTCATTGTTTTTTATAGCTGCGTAGTATTCCACGGTGTATATGTACCACATTTTCTTTGTCCAGTCTATCATTGATGGGCATTTGGGTTGGTTCCAGGTCTTTGCTATTGTACACAGGGCTGCAATGAACATACGTGTGCATGTGTCTTTATAGTAGAACGATTTATAGTTCTTTGGGTATATACCCAGTAATGGGATTGCTGGGTCAAATGGAATTTCTATTTCTAGATCCTTCAGAAACTGCCACACTGTACAAAAACAAGCAATGGGGAAAGGACTCCATTTTTAATAAATGGTGCTGGGAAAACTGGCTAGCAATGTGCAGAAAGTAGAAACTGGACCCCTTCCTGACACCTTACACTAAAATTAACTCCAGATGGATTAAAGATTTAAACATATAACCTAACACCATAAAAACACTAGAAGAAAACATAGGCAAAACCATTCAGGACACAGGCATAGGCAAGAACTTCGTGACTAAAACACCAAAAGCAACAGCAATAAAAGCCAAGATAGACAAATGGGATCTAATTAAAATTCAGAGCTTCTGTACAGCAAAAGAAACCATCGTAAGAGCGAATCAGCAACCAACAGAATAGGAAAAATATTTTGCAATCTACTCATCTGACAAAGGACTAATATCCAGAATCTACAATGTCTTTTATGACCTAGTGGCGGATGATAGAGATGGGCTGAGGAGACCGCCTTGGGTGAGAGAACAGTTGGAGAAGAGAAGGCTCAGTTGGAAGCAGCCAAGGTGTCTGCTAGGGGTCAGTGAAGCAGAGGGAGGTTTAAGAAAGTGCGGCATCATGAAGCCAACAGACTGGCAAGTGGGCACAAGAGTGGACACTGAATTTGGTACCACGGACGCTACTGCTGACTTCAGGAGAGAAGATGGGACACAAGCATGACTGGAGTGGGCTGAGGAGAAAATGGGACTTGAGGAAGTGGAGACCGCAACTAATGACAGCCCTTTCGAGAAGATTTGCTCCTAAAAAGGACAGATGGTTGGGACAGTAGACTTTATCAGTAATTTAGAAAAGGAAGGGAAGGTTGAGTAGGCTGGGCTCAGTTCATTTGCAATTGAGGAAAGTCGCCTAAGAGTGGCTGAGGCTGTGCACTGAACTCTACAGCCACCAGAAAGGTCCCTTGGCCCTGGGCAGGGCACCATCTGGTGCTCAGTCGTGGAGTTGGACTGACAGGTAGGTTGGGCAATGCCTTTGCTACAACAGATTTTTCTTCTCACAAATTTTAAATCCATGTCGGTGTAAACTGCCAAAAGAAAAACTAAAAAATGATGATTGAAAGATGAAGGTGGACAGTTCTCCCACTTCCTTTAAACCCCCTCCAGGTTATTCCACTTTGTCTTTCTTACCCCCTCATCCTCTTCACCTCAATCCACGAGTCCCTCTGCGTTTCCTTTCCACTGTCCATTTCTGTGATGCAGAATCTAGTGATGCAGCTACAAACCAAGAAACACCAAAGACTGCTGGCAGCCAGAAACCAGGAGACAGGCGGGGAAAAGGTTTTCCCTTAGAGCCTTAGAAGGAACCAGCTTTGCTGACATCTGCATTTTGGACTTCTAGCCTCAGACTTGTGCAAGAATAATTTCTTCAGCTGCCTCTGTCCTCTGGAAGGCTTTCTTCTGCTTAGAAACAGGCCCAGGTCTCCACTATGCTAAGCTTCTTAACCATCCACCCACATTCCTCAGAAGAAAACAAAAAACACTCCACAACAAATTTTTAAAATTCTTTATCCCTGGCTCGTTTTCCCTTTTGCTATTTCCTTATTTTCACATCTAAAACTTGAGTAGTCTACATTCTAGCTCTACTTCCTCTCTCAAAGTCTTGAATTTTGATTTCCTACTTAATGAACTAATCATCTCAGTTCTGTGAGTTCCAAGGTCTTTTCTCAGTCTATCTTTGAATTCTGTACCGGAAATTCCAGTCAAACCTCCCTTTTCCATCAGCAGCTTTCTACCATCTCCCCCCCTTCACTAAGCGCTAGTGCTCACATTTTCCTGTGGCTCATTTTTTCTTAGTTTCATGATTTATATATCTTCTTTGCCAACGTGTTGTCACATGGATCCCACCAAGTCCTGCTTCATGTCAAAAGCCCAGAATTGGGGCCAGGCACGGTGGCTCACACCTATAATCCCAGCACTTTGGGGGGCCGAGGTGGGTGGATCACGAGGTCAAGAGATCGAGACCATCCTGGTCAACATGGTGAAACCCCATCTCTACTAAAAATACAAAAATTAGCTGGGCATGGTGATGCATGCCTGTAGTCCCAGCTACTCGAGAGGCTGAGGCAGGAGAATTGCTTGAACTCAGGAGGCGGAGGTTGCAGTGAGTTGAGATTGCGCCATTGCACTCCAGCCTGGGTAACGAGAGTGAAACTCCAACTCAAAAAAAAAAAAAAAAAAAAAAATAAATCACGCAAAGAATTTTCATGAAACAAATAACAAGTTATCAAGGACAGCCCTCCTGCCTCCATAGCACAGCCCTGTGAAGAAAGCTATGAAAAGATTCCAGAGGCTGACAATGGGCAGTGAACACAGCATTTAGTAGGGCAACTTGGACGCACCTCCAAAATGGCATGACCACTATTCCACACTCATGGCATTCCACTCCTTATCTTGAAATGTTCTCCCCACTTCTCTCTGCCAGTCCATATCAGCATCTTCTCCACCATGACACCTTCACAAATACTGGACATTCCAACAAGAGGTCCTTCTGGATGTGGTGTTTCTCTCCATGCTGCTCCCAGGTCCTCAGGTGATAGTTTTGTCATTCTAATACTGGGGAAGATACGGAAGGGATGGCAGTAGTGGTGGAGAAGCAGCTCTCACACAGTAGGAAAGTGGCTATTAGGTACTGTAGGTGAAAGCCAGACTTATGCCTTTGAGATGGGGATGCACTGAAGCTGATTAAAATTCTGCTATTATACATCCTCGGCCTATTGTTCTACCTCAAGACCCATGCATGCTTTCTTCTAAGGCTTCCCTCAATACTGGTTGTTCTGGTATTGTTGTAAGGAAGCAAAGAAGGAAGAATGAAGCATCAAAACTCTGCAGCCACCTTAACCTCAATGCATCTAGTACCCCTCTTTAGTTTACAGATGAATGCACTAGGGTTCAGAAAGGTTGGGATTTATCTAAGATTACAAAGCTGATCAATAGTAGAATCAGCCTAGAACACAGGTCTTCAGAATCGCTGGTAAGAGCCTTTTCCATTTATCCATTGATTCAGCAAATATTTTTTTACTTCTAAACTATAAATTGTTGCACTTGGAAAGAGATACAGTGCTGAACAAGATGGGACAAAGGCCTTTGACCTCAAGGAATTCATATTGTAGTGGGAGGAGACAGACTACAAACAAAAGAGAAAAAGCAATAAATATCTCAATAATTATAGCCTATGATTGGGATGTGAAGAAAATTAAGCAGGTACTATGTATTAGAGTGTTCTCATGTTGCTAATTAAAAGACATGCCCAAGGCTGGATAATTTATAAAGAAAAGAGGTTTAATAGACTCACAGTTCCACATGGCTGGGGAGGCCTCACAATCAGGGAGGAAGGCTAAAGGCATGTCTTACATGGCGGCAGGCAAGAGAAAATGAGAACCAAGTGAAAGGGGTTTCCCTTTATAAAACCATCAGATATCCTGAGACTTATTCACTACCATGAGAACAGTATGGGAAAAAAAATGCTCCCATGATGCAGTTAGCTCCCACTGGGTCCTTCCCACAACAGGTGGGAATTATGGGAGTTACAATTGGGGATTTGAGTGGGGACATGGCCAAACCATATCAGACTATAATAGAGAGTAGTTGGGGAGAGATTTACTTGAGATAGACTGTGAGGGAAACATAAAAGTTGAGGGAAAACCAGGCATACAAAGAGATGGAAGGGAGGTTTTTGGACAAAGGAACCAGCATTTTCATGGGTTTGAAGAGAGAATGTGCTCAGTGTCTTTGTGTATCCCAAGCCAAAGGAGGCCCATGGGGCTTAGCTGAAGAGCAGAGGGCAGGGGTGTGGCTTGAGGAGAGGATGGCAAGTGGCAGATGACTCACTCCTGCAAGTCCTATCAAGGAGTTTGGATTTTATTCTAGGTGAAATGGGAATCCAAAAGCTGGCCCTCTTCCATACAGATTTTGCCCAGAAGACACAGTATTTTGGGAGGTATGGTTCCACACTACAGCTATTTGAAATCATAACTGAAACTTATGAGGAAAAATCCATCTGCTTCTGTACCAAAAAAAGAATGAAGATAAAACTGAAAATCATAGTATGCGGATTTGCCCAACTAAATTAAATTACTTTTCTGGAGTCTAGTGGATAAGTGTTTTAGTCCATTCAGTGGCTGGAACAAAATGCCATAAACTGAAGTGTTTATAAACAACAGAAATTTGTTTCTCATGGTTCTGGATGCTGAGAAGTCCAAGGTCAAGTCTCAGGCAGATTTGGTGTCTGGGGAAGGCCTGTTTCTTCATAAATGGTGTATTAGTTCATTCTCACGCTGCTATAAAATACTGCGCAAGGCTGGGTAATTTATAAAGGAAAGAGGTGTCTGTTCTCATGACTTAGGCACCTCCCAAAGGCCCCACTTCTTAATGCTGTCACCTTAGAGATTAGGTTTCAACATATGAATTTTAGGGGGACACAAACATTCAGACCATAGCACTAAGTATGTTGGTAAAATTTCTAAAATAAACAAATTATGCTGACATAAACAGGGAAGCTACTAACTTATAACTATAACTGAGACTACTATTTTCTAGGTACAGCTCACAGAGAAGGTAAATGTCAATCAAAACATTTTAACAGAACAATTTAAATATACTCGAGGAGTATCCCCTTAAACTCATCAAATCATTTCAAAACCAAAAGCAGATCTGTGAATGTGGATAATTGCCTCTAATATCATGTTTTATAAGTTAGTATTTTTATGCTAAGTTTTCTTAAAATGAAGTTTCCAGTACAAAGACGCATGTTTGCACTTAAACATATGGTCCATGCACATATACATACATGAAGAAAGCATGTGCCAAACGCTTAAGGGCTGAACTGCACTTAATTATGAAGTTCCATGTTTTAGGATTCACAATTTAAAAACACTGGATTAATATGCAACATGTCATTGGGATTTCTTACAGGAAGATTTGATTGTGTTTAATTTTTTTCAATACGGTTTAAATAAACTAACTTGTTTGCTTATCTAGAGATCTCTGATTATTTTACAAAGGTTTATTTCCCACTGTTAGTAACAATTTAGTTACTAGTGCCAAGCAAAGTCCTGCAAGGATAGTGAAGTGCAAAGCTTTCTTAGTGAGACCAGTATGTGCCAAGCAACGTCTTCATGGGAGCAAAGAAATCCCACATTATGTCACAAACAGGACATAAAGATGTTCTATAAACCAGAAGATAAGTATTCAATATTCAAGGACTCATGAGCTTGTACTGTGTGCTAGCTTACTGGATTGACTTTTTAATAGAAGGAAAAATCTTTATTATTTCTCTGAAATTGCCCAAGAATCCACACTACTAAAACCCAGTTTGAGTAGACCAAGCAGAATGGAGGCATGATATGATTGAGGATACATTTCCAGAATCCTAGGCTGAGGATAAACATAATTTTTAAAAGCCATGTAGTTACTGGTCTATTTAATTCCTTTTATTCTTACACATGTTAAGATGAATTACTGCCTTGATTTTTTACTTTAGAGGCATACTTGTAAGTTGTGAAACTACCTACTTAGCAGCTTTTTCTGCCTGCTAAAGTTCTTCTGGCTAGAACAAGGTAAATGCACAATAATTGCTTCTCATCTCTCCTTTTCTGCAAATAGGTATATGGAAGCGACTGGTGTTCATAGTCTATTGAGTCTTCTTTTAATAATCTCCCTTAAGTAAAAGCTAGATTTGGAAGTGGTTACAAAAAAAAAAGAAAGAGCTAGAGAAAGCTGATGCAAGATGGTATTCTATTAATACCCATTGCTTGGAGTTCAGTTTGGCATTTGACTGAGGAAGTCACCACTTTCTCTCAAGCAAATAAATTCAGTTGTTAAAAATGCAGGAAATATTCTAGAATGTGCTTACTGTATGCTTATAACTTAAGTCATGGATACTGAGAATTACTTTCAATTTTTCCTAAGTTTAAAATAAAGCAAGAGCTTAAATGAAAGCCCAAATCACAACTAAAATGATTTAAAACGAATTAACCATATTTATTCAGTTATAGCTAAATACTCTCACTATTCTCTCACCTCAAATCAATATGGATATTAATTTGAATGAATAGAGATTTGCCATTATATGCTAGATGTATAATGTTTAGAAAAATAGACATGAACATACACTATGAAAAATATATTTCTAAGTAAACTAGCAACCTGTTTCTTATGTTTCAAGTTTTCATTTTGAGTTTATTGAATTGTTTTTTGTTTTTTTTTTGAAATAGGGTCTCACTCTGATACCCAGGCTACAGTACAGTGGTGTGATCATGGCTTACTGCAGCCTCTGCTGTAACTGATCCTCCCATGCTCAAGTGATCTTCCCTCCTCAGCCGCCCTAGTAGCTGGGACTACAGGCACTCACTACCACACTGGCTAATTTTTGAATTTTCTGTAGAGACAGCGTTTCACCATGTTGGCCAAGCTGGTCTTGAATTACTGGGCTCAAGCGATCTGCCCGCCTTGGCCTCCCAAAATGCTGTGATTACAGGCCTGAGCCCCTGCACTTGGCTTATTTGAATTCTTTACAGGTCTTTTTGGTTACATGATTAATTGAAGTTGTTTCATATAAATTACTTAGTTTTGCTTTGTACTTTTATATAATTGTATGTTCTTCAAATTATTAGAATGATAATACCTCTTTTTGAAGATGACCCATCATAATCTAGCATCATTTATTTTGGGAGATATACACCCAATAAAAGTACCCAAAAGTCAGAATATTTTGACTTGAAATATTTAATCCAGGCAATAAAGCTAGACACTTGGATTTAGAATTTAAGATTTAGAAAATCTTAAAACATTGCCAGTCTTGCTTTTTCAGAATGAATCTTATTCAGGCCATCTTTCTGGGATTCTAAAACTCAGATCTATCAGAGCCTCAGAAATTGTTGTGAAGATCAGACTTTTGAATCCAAAACAAGATAATATTCCCTCAGTTCCCTGTGACATAAATGCATTTGTTGGGTGGTTTATCTTCTTTTATAATTGATATTTTACAGATGATTAAAATCAATTCTAAGTAATGTCCACTCTGAAAATGAAACGTTGTATTATATGTGGAGAGATAAATCAGTTCACAAATATATTTCTAAAACTGAGTTTAATTTCTATTTTGAGTCCCATTTCATTAGGGGACATAAACCAAATTTAACCCAGCTAAATTTGTTGGTCTGCTCCCCAACACACACCATAAATTTTTCCCAGGGTTCCATCTAAGTTCCTATCCTGTCCTCATCAGACATTTGTCCACACAGGAGGCTGCCAAGACACCCTCACTCCCATCGAGTCTCTAGGTGACAGTCTTTGCAGATGACTGCAGCACCCACTTCATTACCACCACCAGGTCTGTTTCATTTGGAACTGTGCATTGCTGGAACAAGGAGAGCTCTGAGGCTGTCTCAAGTTCATTGGCCTAGGCACAGTATCCAGGCATTTCTACTCAATGCTAGTGAGTCATCTGGGTTTTCAACAACTAACATAAGGTTTCCCACAGTCTCAGATACCCTAAACTATATTGAGATTCTGGCGTCTTATCTGCCTACTCCAAAATTTGATGAGGCTGATGTGAGAAGAGAGAAGGGTTTCCTATCAACCTGAGTATCTAAGGTCTCTTCCTTTCCCCCTAGCTCTCTTTCTCAATTTCATTTCCAGAGGGTAGCTACACTGTTCACCAATTCTTCTAAATCATTTGTTTTTGGCCCTTGCAGGATTGGAAATAGCAGTAAATTCTTTGGCTTCTCTCCTAAAGAGAGGTGGGGTAAAATTCCCTCCCCTTGGGTCTGGGCTGGCCTTGGTGACTTACTTAAAACCAACAGCATATGATGGCAATATCACTGTATGACTTTTGAAGCTAGATCAGAAGAAACCTTGGAGCTTCTGCTTTGGTCTCTAAACACTGACACTCCAGGTGCTTCCTCCAGGACCCAGCCACCAAGCTGCGAGAAGTCCAAGCAACATCCAGAGGCCATGGGTGAGTACTTTCGTCAAGAGCTCCAGCTGAGCTCTTAGCCAATAGGGAGCATCCATTGCCAGCCTATGGGTAAGTCTCTTGGATGCCCAACCCACACTTCGGTTGATTCCTGTTCTAGTCAACATCTGACTGACACCTCATGAAAGACCTGAGGCAAGAATCACTCAGCTGAGTCCTTCCCAATTCCCAAACCACAAAATTGTGAGCAAATTTAAATGACTGTTTTAAGCTTCTGAATTTTGGTGTAATGTTTTATGCAGCAACGGAGAGTCAGAACATGGGATATATTTTGCACATTTTGAAGCTCAAAATCCAGACCTTTTGTAGCTCTAAAGTGTCAGCATTTTCATTTCTCGGACAGTCGATAAGTTGAGGATTAACTGGGAGAGACAATGGGTAGATGGAAATGTGATGAATAGCATGGGGCTACAGTGGATGGAATCCTTGGTTGTCTCTAGACATTACCCCACTGCAAGGGTATGACATGTTATATGTGAGTGAAGTGTTTTCTGTGTCTTTATAAAAAGGGATAGGTTTTTATCCTTTAAATAAAAAAAGGTGGGGTGCAGTGACTTACGCCTGTAATACTAGCACTTTAGGATGCCAAGGTAGGCAGATCACTTGAGGTTAGGAGTTTGAGACCAGCCTGGCCAAAATGGTGAAACCCTGTCTCTACTAAAAATACAAAAAATTAGCTGGGCGTGGTGGTGCATGCCTGTAACTCCAGCTACTCGGGAGGCTGAGGCATGAGAATTGTTCGAACCCGGGAGGCGAAGGTTGCAGTGAGCCGAGATCATAACACTGAATTCCAGCCTGGGTGACAGAGCAAAACTCTGTCTCAAAACAACAACAAAAAAAGATAATTATACGGCTGATATGAAAAGCAATGTACTATCATACGTTAGCTGTTCTCAGAGTTTGGAACATGCTGGGACTATAAGAACTCTGCAGTGGCAGGTGGCAAGGAGGGAATCAATTCAGATGGTGTGCACACCCACTTTTGTCAAACACTGTTTAGGGAGTAAGTACTATGCTTGGAGAGAAACCTTGGAGAAAGTAGCACAGCAATTCATGAATGAGCAGGTTCTACTCATTTCTCATATGTAGGTGCTGGAAGATAATGAACAACATGCTTTCCAGATCCAAGGAAGAGTTGACTCATAGGCTCTTCCCAGTTTAATGCAATGACATACTGAAATTATATTTCTGGGCGCCCTCTTGTGGTCTCCTCACCTCTCCTGTCCACTGGTTTTGTTTTGCTCTCTTTATAATTGTTCCTCTCTTCATGTGACACAGTATGTCTGTCCCACAATCCCTGAGTTCTTGTGCTTCAGCTCCAGTCACACGCAGCTGCTCAGTCTCAATGCTAACTTCCTAGGATGAAGATGGACTTGGTTTCGATTGGTGACTGGATGGACATGGCAAGCCCACCTTGGCTGGGGTATGGTTTATATATCACAATCATGGCCCATGGGAGCCCACCACCCCTATGCAGGAGGTAGGGGGAGGGGGAGCAGTTCTCAGAGAAGGGGCATCATTGTGGATAAGGCAAGGCTTCCAAAGTTGTCTACTTGGTCCAGTGTCTTCAACATAACAACTGCTTAATAAACCATAGCTGTTATGAGAGAAACATTAATAATATGTACTATGGATCTTAAACTAATGTCCTGAAAAGTCTCTCTCAAAGACATTCAATATGGGCAAAAATTAAGAACTTATTTCCTCAATGCCCAGATTGACTGACCACATGATCTCTCCAACCCAGGGTCTTTATTAAGAACGTCATCATCGAGGTTGATCCATTTTATAGAATGCTCATAAATGCAATCATCTGGGCCAGCATAATTATTAACCAGGCAAGGTAATCATTTTGGAACATAAACACCCCTGGAGAGAAGGCTTTGTCCCAGATCAGAACAACAGCTGTCCGATACTGGGTGCCCACTCTTTGCCTGTCACTTGATCAGTTCTTTGAGAATATTCTTTCTTTGAATGCTCACATTAATCCTGTGGGGATAAGTATAACCATTTGTATTTCCCAGTTGGAGAAAGTGAAGTTCAAAAGTGAAGCAACTTCTTAGCAAATAAAGAGTGAGGTAGGATTTAAACCCAGATCTATCTGTTGAACTTCTCAACACACTTGCCTAGAAGCACAAGGCCCTGCCTGCCCATGGTCCTCAAGAACCCTCAGGGCACAGTGCCTCACAGCCTTTCTTCCCCAGCTGACCCAGTGTGCCACTGCAGCCTACCCCACCACGCTTTTCTCTCCGTCTCTGCAGACGGCACTTGTTATTTTGTCTGTCCAGGATTATTCTTGCATCCACACCTCCCTGAAAAATAACTGGTAACTATGCCTCTTCCCTTGCCATCCTAGGAGTTCCTGCAGGAATTGCAATGTTCCACTTAACACTATTCCTCCCTTTCTTCACAGGCATTGGGTATCTAAGGAGTAGGCTCTAGATCCCAGCTGAGATGATCAGCTGCTTGTCCTGCATTTTTGGAATTGGTGTCAAGAGATGTACCCAGGTCTCTCTGCAGCTGCTGTAGCTCTAATATGTAAAACTTAGAAGCTTCCAATGTGCGTTTGCCACATGCAAGGAAATGAACAGTGAGAAGCAGAGATGAGGAACAGAGATAGGTAGAATTCTGTGGGGGGCCTGCCCATAGTCCTGATAATTATACAATTATGTGACTGCAGACTGACACATAGTAGGCCACCAGGCTGTCAACTTCATGACAGCAAGGATCACTCTGGTTTCAATTATTATTATACCTCTAATACCTAGCATTGGTTCCTGGTGGCACACAGCAAATTGTTGTTGAATGAGTGAATGACACATTCTATTAATGTCTCCTTTTTTTCTCCCTTCCTTCCTTACATAGGGAGACTCCTGGCTCAGGAAGTTTGGTGAACTCTTATCCAAACAGTCCTAGTTATTAATAACATTGTTCATTATTCATCCATCTACCCATCCACCTGAAAACACACCATTCAACCACAGAGAACCTCCAATGAGCCAGGCATTTCTGGGAACTGAAAAAAGCCCAAAGAACACGGTCATTGAGAGCTTCTGTTCTAGGTGCAAGAGGAGGTGGGAGGGATAGGCCTCTAACTTCTAATCAGTATTTTCCAGGCCATTCAGCATGGGCTACAACTGGTTGACAACAGCACAAACCCAATACTATTTCTCTAGTTGTAGCTCTACCTCACAGGGGTCCCATGTATTTGCCCCTCTTTCTGAGAGGTACCCCAAAAGCTCCCATTCTTGTCCTGGTGTAGCTACCCACATCTCCCAGAACTCCTCCCACAGAGGGGAAAAGCAGTTCCCAGCTCTGTATACCATCCAACGGTTTGGGTATTAGTCAGGGTTTTCCAGAGAAACAGAACAAACAGGATACATATCCACATATAACAGGAGATCTATTATAGGAATTGGCTCACACAGTTATGGAGGCTGAGAAGCTCCAAGATCCACCATCTGCAGACTAAAGAACAGGGAAGCTGGTGGTGTAATTCAGTTTAAGTACTAATGCCCGAGAATCTGGAGATTAATGGTGCAAGTCCCAAAGCCTGAGAAACAGAAGCACTGACGTCTGAAGTGAGAAGATGGATATTTTAGCTCAGGCAGGGAGAGCAAATTTATCCTTCTTCCACCATTTTATTCTATCTGGGTCCTCAACTGAGTGGATGGTGCTGGCCCAACTTGGTGGGGGTGATTTTCCTTACTTAGTCTTCTAATTCAAATGCTAATCTCTTCCAGAGACATCCTCACTGACACACCCAGAAATATTATCTTACCAGCTATCAGGGCATCTCTTAGCCTGGTTGAGTTAACATGTACAATTAGCCATCAAAGCTTTGCTGCTCTGCCTAGCCCCATCTGGTTGATAGGCCCCAATCTCAGATGTCTAGACTTTCTCTGTCAGAGGCATATCCTCCTCGCTGCTCTGAGCCTGGCAGCCTCTCAGCTACCTGTTCCTTAGATCCCAGGAGACCTCTGACAATGCTCACCTCTTTGCCGTGGACTCCTTCTCAGTGTGTCTCCTGCTCCATCTCTGCTCTATCTCCAGCTGTCCCACTGCTAAGACAATGTTTCCTGCTGTTTTCAGTCTCCTCCCTCTTTCAGAGTCTGCTTCCCTTCCCTCCACCCACAGATATGGGCCACTTACCATCACTCATAATTTACCGAGGGCTAAAGACATTACATCCTTCATCTCATTTAAAACTCTCAATAACCTATGAGACTGGTATTACATCCCCATTTTATAGATGAAGAAACTGAAGCTCAGAGAGGTTATTTTTGCAAGATCAAATGCAGACTAAAAAGTTTTTTTGTTTTTTTGTCTTTTTTTCTGAGACAGTGTTGCTCTTGTTGCCTAGGCTAGAGTTCAATGGTGCAATCTTGGGCCACTGCAACCTCCACTTCCTGGGTTCAAGTGATTCTCCTGCCTCAGCCTCCTGAGTAGCTGAGATTACAAGCATGAGCTACCATGCCTGGCTAATTTTTTATATTTTTAGTAGAGACGGGGTTTCACCATGTTGGCCAGGATAGTCTCAAACTCCTGACCTCAGGTGATCCACCCGCCTTAGCCTCCCAAAGTGCTGGGATTACAGGTGTGAGCTACTGCACCCAGCCTAAAAAAGTTTAGTTTCTTTGTTGAACTTCCTGTGTAAGGTCTGCAGAAGCAATGAAGGTTTATACAGTGATTCAGTTCAGACAGCATCTCTGTTCAGTGTCTACAGGCTTGGGGTCGATAAACCTGAGGAGACTCATCTGGGCAAGCATTCATCCCGCATGGTCATCTCTGAAGCTGTAATGAACACCATTGCAATGTCCTCATGATTCAGAAGCTACCTCGGGCCTTTTAAGCTTCAATCCATGATAAAGAGCATCAGTTTTTGCTGAGCAATTAAAAATACTTTTATAATGAAAAATTTCATACATTTATGAAAATAGAATGAATAGCATAAACAACTCCATGTACCCATTACTCAGCTGCTGCAATTAACAGCACAAAGTCACTCATGTTGTTTCTATACTTCCACACACTCCTCCTCACAACTGGATTAATATGAAGCAAATCTCATTATCATAGTATTTCACCCAGACATACTTTGGTAGGAGTTTCTAAAAGATAAGGTTCTGTTTTTTAAAACATACCATAATATCACCACTATAAATAAAAAATTAAGAGTAATTTCTTAGTATCAAGTGTTCAGTACTGTTTCAAATTCCTTCTACTGTATATAGACTGTGTCCAAATTATGATGGTTCAACTTACCATTTACTTTACGATGGTGTGAAAGCCAGACACAATTCAGGAGAAACCACACTTCAAGTTGAATTCTGTACTGAAAGTGATAAACAGAATGGTTGTATGGGTATACAATGGTTCTATACCCATACAGCCATTTTGTTTATCACTTTTAGTACAGAATTCAATAAGTTACACTGGTATTCAACATTTTATTATAAAACTGCCTTTGTGTTAATTTTGCCCAACCGTAGGCTAACATAAGTGTTCTAGGCACATTTAAGGTACTATGCTAAGCTATGATGATATTTGGTTGGTTAGGTGTATTAAATGCATTTTCAACTTATAATATTTTCAGCTTACAATGGGTTTATCAGGACATAAATGTCAGAGGTGTTCGAACCTGAGCAACTCCATCTTCCACAGAGGCTGGGTAAAATAAGGCTGAAACCTACTGGGCTGTTTTCCCAGATGATCAAGGTATTCTAAATCACGGGATGAGATAGGAGGTCAGCACAAGATACAGGTCAGAAAGACCTTGCTGATAAAACAGATTGCAGTAAAGTCAGCTAAAACCCACCAAAACCAAGATGGCGACAAGAGTGACCTCTGGTGGTCCTCACTGCTACACTCCCACCAGCACCACGACAGTTTACAAATGCCATGGCAACGTCAGGAAGTTACCCTATATGGTCTAAAAAGGGAAGATATGAATAATCCACCCCTTGTTTAGCATATCATCATGAAATAACCATAAAAATGAGCAACCAGCAATCCCTCTTCCTGAGAGGCACCCAAAAAGCTCCCGTTCTTTTCCTGGTATAGCTACCCACATCTCCATGAACTCCTCCCACAGAAGAGAAGAGCAGTTCCCAGCTCTGTATACCATTGGGTATTAGTCAGGTTTCTCCAAAGAAACAGAACAAACAGGATACGTATCCACACATAACAGGAGATCTATTACAGGAACTGGCTCACACAGTTATGGAGGCTAAGAAGTTCCAAGATCCACATCTGCAGGATAGAGAACCAGGATATATATATATATACACATATATATAAAATATATATGTATATATATATACATATATATATATATATATATATATGTATATATATGTATACATATCTCCTATTAGTCCTAGTTCCTATATATATAATAGGATGTGTGTGTGTGTGTGTATGTATGTACATAATAGGACATATATATATATATATATATATATATACACACACATATATCTTATTAGTTCTGTCCCTCTAAGAGAACCTTGACTAATACAAGGCACAACTTAGTAAAGTTAAAGTCTCTCCCAAACCAGCGTGGGTTAGAGGCCCCTCTTAATAAAAGGCAAGGATGCTTGACTGACCTTGGGTTACAGGTCCAACTTAGGGGGTTAGAGGGCCTACTAAGATTTAGGGGGTTAGGGGCCCATCTTGATAAAGTCCATTTAGGCTAAGAATGGGTTTGGCACCACAGGATGTTATTTGCTATTCTCTTTGGATTAGTCTGCCTTGCACTGTTTGCTGATGGCTGTGGGTGACAGAATAAGGCATGTACAGGATCGTGGGACATGGGGGGCATTTTCCTCCTTAAAAAGGGAAACTTGAATGCTGATGGGACTGTTGGAAAAAATTCCTTCACTACCGACAAGCAGCTGCCTGAAATTTTCGGCATCACTGCAATGGGTGGGTCTTTTCTCTGGCCTCCCTGAGCTCTTCATCTTCCCCACCCTACCTCAGGCAATGCTTCCTCTCTCTGTGTCTCTCCCTCTCTGTGCAAACTGAGTGATTAATGTAAAAATCACTGTTTATTTCCTCTGTAAAGTTTTAATTAACAATAATTTAAAAAGTTTTGTTAAGCTGTAGCAACTTTGGTGTGCTTTGTGTGTCTTTCTGTGTTCTATAATGGAGAGGGGTACCGTAGGATAGAACATGGTCTTAGGACCCCTGTAAGCCCGCTTTTCAAGATGGCCCAGCAAACTGGTCAGTTACAAACTTTGCTACAGGTCTCTGGAAAAAAAAAAAAAAAAAAAAAAAAAAACTGGATGAAGTTTCCTCTTGTCTTGTATGTCCTTGGGAGCCTGACCTTGTAACCATGTAGCCATGCTTTCTGTTTTCACAATGGCAATCATGGTTTAGGGTTCAATTCCTGGCTTAGGAAATGATTCCTTTATCTTCTGTCTGTGTATTTATATGTGTTGTGTGTGATGTTTATATCAAAAGAGCTTTAATTGATGGTTTAATAATAATAAGCACATAAATCAAATATTTGTCAGAAAAGTTAGAAGTGTAATGCTTTTCATTTAGTTCATGCAACTTAAGTAATCTTTGGAAAATAAAGACAGTTTTACAGATTATTGATAAAATAAAAATATCAGCCAGGTATGGTGGCTCATGCCTGTAATTCCGGCACTTTGGGAGGCCAAGGCAGGCAGATCACATGAGATCAGGAGTTCAAGACCAGCCTGACCAATATGGTGAATCCCCGTTTCTACTAATAATTAATACAAAACTTAGCCAGGCCTGGTGGCGCACACCCATAGTCCCAGTTACTCAGGAGGCTGAGGCAGGGATCGCTTAAACCCAGGAGGTGAAAGCTGCAGTTAGCTGAGATCGTGCCACCGCACTCCAGACTGGGTGACAGAGTGAGACTCCGTCTCAAAAATTAAATATATAAATAAATAATTTTTAAAAATAAATAAAAATATCTTTAAAATGTAAACATTTGGTCTAAATTATGCAGGTCAGATATTAAGTTTGCTAAATGCTTTAAGATCATAAACTGCTGCTTTGACTTCTGAAAATTGTTCACAGTTTACCTACTTGGAGCATTCGATTCTAGATAAGGCCTGGGGACATGTAAAAAAGATTAAATGGTAAATGTATTTTGAAGCCAAAGTATCCAGAAGTTAATTGTGACAATCTAACAATAACACTGAAAACTAAAGATGTAAAAACTCTTGTGAGCAGTAACAAAAGATAGTTTGATTATGTTTCCCTAAATAATGAAACAAAGGATATTTTAAGGATCTTTTAAGTTAATTTTGTTTTACTGTTAGATTGTTACCAAGTAACTTCTAAGATTTGCTGCAACTTAATTCCTATGCCTAAGCCTATTTGGCTTAAAGAGAAGATATGTAATGAGACAATCAAACACTTGCCTGTTCTTTAGCACTGGGAACAACGGGCAACAAACACCACCTAAGGGAAAGTTATGAGAAAAAAAAAATAACAATGGTCAAATACTGAGCCAAGATGGGAGTTAGTCTTTAGTATACATTATATCATTTAACCATCATGACGGCACCACAGGATAGGAACTGTAGATATTTAGAGTCGATCATTTAGTTCAATTCCTCCTTAAGGATGAGAAACTGAGTCAGAGGGAAAGAAAATGACCTTCCAAAGAGCATCAAGTGGGTGGAAGAACTGGGCTGGAATTCAGGTTTCGTGATGTTCAGTTCGGGCCCTAAAAGTGCCTTGGCCATTAAGTTATAACTATGCCTAAAAATAAAGTGGTAATTTGAGACAAAAGCAGTTTTGTTTCAGAACTATTACTCTTTCAGAGAGAGAAAGAAAATATCTACTCCTGAAGAAGTAGAGTGTTGGCTTTAATAAACCCTCCTTCCCAACCCTTTTCATTAATAATTGAGCATTTAAATGTCAAAGACGAATTGAATATACAGAGAAAAAACTAACATGTAACAAACAGGTTGGAACCAAAATGTCTTTTATTTGAATACTGAATACATTCTGTTAGGACATAAGAGTGTGCTAAAAATGAAATTTTTTAAAGAAAAAAATAGCACTGGCAGAAATACAATTAAAATGGAAAAAGTATAATTTCTAATTATTTCAAATATAACATAAATGACAGATACAGTAGCATTCTGTGAACTCCACTTAACAATTTGTTTATGTAATAAGTTATAGTTTAAGCTTCCTTGAGACATGAATATTTGGAATTTTCAAAAAATACCAACTATATAAAAAATAGGCACAGCAAATGGAAGAGCATATCATGATTATTAGCCACTTTTAATGAAAACAGGACTTGCCAATTAGAAAACAGTCAAAATTTTTGCTTTAGAAAAAAAACTACCTCAAACTCATGTTCATATTAGAAGTGACAGAGCTACTTGTGTTTCTAGCATTCCATATTGAATTTATCTTTTAAATACAAAGAATATGCTCTGTCCATTACAGCAGGATGACATGAACTTAATTTTCAGTTCCTCCAGATGCTCACAGCAGCAACAAGACAAGTCTTAGGATCATCATGAGGCTGGATTTAAAATAAAAGAAAGGCAAAGGGAGAGTCACTTTTATCTGGCATAAGACAGAAAGGGCCATGCGCTCGCCTACCCAGTAGTGTTACTAAGCTTTGGCTAGGGGGCTCACCCAGCTCAACCCCTTGGAGGATTATAATGTCCCAGACATAACTGAATTAGCCACTTAAAAATGTTCACTAAATAAATAAGGAGAAATCAGAACTTTCTGTCCTGAAAATCTTGAATGAGGGTTTATAAGAGAAAGGTTTGGGAAGAAACTAATTTTCAAAAGCTAGTAAAATAAAGCAACTTGAAAAAATAACTGAGGACTAATTTGAGGGAGTTACTAATTCTATTTCAGCTACTTTCTATTAACTGAGGCCATCTTCTGGTTCCATAAACCCTACTTCTTCTTTCTTTTTTTTTTTTTTTCTGATTGAGTCTCACTCTGTCATCCAGGCTGAAGTGTAGTGGCAGAATCTTGGCTCACTGCAACCTCTACCTCCTGAGCTCAAGCAATTCTCCTGCCTCAGCCTCCCAAGTAGCTGGAATTACAGGCACCTGCCACCACACTTGGCTAATTTTTGTATTTTTAGTAGAGATGGGGTTTTGCCATGTCAGCCAGGCTGGTGGTCTTGAACTCCTGACTCAAGTGATCCACCCACCTCAGCCTCCCAAAGTGCTCGGATTATAGGCATGAGCCACCACATCCAGCCCATAAACCCTACTTCTGATTCTTCCCACCACCAAGAATCACTTTTAGAACAGGGCTATAACTGGAGAGCCATCTTTTCTAATCACACTCCCCCCTCCCCTCCCTGAAACATAATACATAGTCACACTAGAAAATTCTACACAAAAGTAGGAAGAAGAACACTAAAATTATTCATCACACTACCACCCACAGAAAAACACTACTAACAGTTTGAAATATTTCCTCCTGTTTTTTACACACAAACATTTTAAAACACACTATATTTGGTTATTTTTTGCCCTGTTTTTATATCTTATTAAGTCACGAAGATTTTCCAACGCCACTAAATCATCTTTGAAAACATGAAATGTAATGCTCACTCAATATTCCATTAAATGGACAAAACATTTATTTAAACATCTCCTTACTGGTGAACTGTTAGGGTATTCCTAAGTTTTTCAACTGTTGAGTTTTCATTAGAAATAAAATTGCAATGAACCTCAGTCTTTGTGTATATCTCATCGCTTTGGAATAAACTCCAAAAAGTGAAAATGTGTATCAAAGGAAATAAACATGCTTATGGCTTTCAACATATAAAGTCAGCTTTCTGCAGAAATTTTTAAAATGTTATCTCTAAAATTTTATTCGGTAATACGGATAGAATTACTGGATCAAATTAAGAGAAACTTGAGGCTTTCTGTTTCTCTTTTAAAATATATTAAACTTCTCTCTTAAAAACTCTTAAAAATATTAAATTTCTCTCCCTTAAAAACTTGAAATAACTGCATCACACTGTCACTTTGTCAAACTCTCTAAAAGAGATTATTAGATTTAAATGAACACATTTACTGCTGCAGATGGGTGAATCTTGAGGAGAAATGAGGCTGAGTTTAGCTCTTTCTTCTGAAAAAGGCAAGTATGCCTCTATGACCAGATACTACAGCAACACTATGCGTATCCAACAAGAATGTTCATGGGTACGTCAATATCAAAGACCCACTGAATCCATGACGATATCTCAAGGTTTTTACTGTCATGCTTACTGTAACAAAAAAAGGACTTTGATCTTTCAAATTAAAATGGATTTTTCCAAAAAATGCAGCACTTCAAAGAATAGCAGAGGAAAGTATTGATCAAAATAGTTTTATTTACCTTAAACCTGCAACGAGACCAGCAGGCATTATTTTCTTGGACCTCTTAAATCTCACACCCATTATGGTGGCCAGGAAGAAAGCTGTAACTGAAAACCAAACTAATTCATGAACTAGAGTTTCAAACATGTTATCAATGCTTGCAGGAAAAAAAATGGGTATTGTTTAAAGCTTTCTAACATTACAACTATTATGGATAGGTACTGAGTTGCCATTGTCTTAAAAAGATAAGTGCTCTATTAAAACACTTCATAATCTACTTCATCAAAAATGTTTCTGGGTAAACAAACATGTTAAAATCTACTCCTGAAATGTCTTCAAAAGATAAAGACTTTTTCTCTCTCTCTCTCTCTTTTTTTTTTTTTTTGTTGAGACAGAGTCTTGCTCTGTCACCCAAGCTGGAGTGGTGTAGTGGCATATCTCAGCTCACTGTAAACTCCGCCTCCGGGCTCAAGGAAGTCTCCTGCCTTAGCCTCCCAAGTAGCTGGGATTACAGGTACGTATCACCATGCCCAGCTAATTTTTGTATTTTTAGTAGGGACAAGGTCTTGCTATGTTGGCCAGGCTGGTGTTGAACTCCTGGCCTCAAGTGATCTGCCAGCCTCGGCCTCCCAAAGTGTTGAGATTACAGGCATGAGCCACCACGCCTAAGAAATTCTTTTTCTAATCTAAATTTCTATTTAAAGAACACTCCTTAAAGACTAGCACTGAGCTTTATTCAACTTCTCTCAGAAACACAAAGCAGCACACTTGGACCCACAGGAGACACTCAATAAATGTTTAGTTAACCGAAGAAAATAGTTAATATATCTCTTACAAGTAAGATCTGATTAATTAAAAAAATACTAAAAAGAAGGCTGACTGGTTTGGTTTCGTAGCATTCCATTTTGGAGAATTTGATGCCTGGAGACTAAAAAATAGTCTAAGCAATCGTGTTTTATTCAGAAGCATCATGTCAGCCTTTGTGGAGCTGTACCAATATGAAGGGAGAGGTGGTTTTATGTAAGAGATTAGACAGCAATGCTTTCAAAGAAAAACTATTGATATAAAAAATAACTGACAATAAACACTTGTGAACTATTTAAATGCATATAAATAAAAATCCTAATATCACTATATCTGGCTGATACATCTAACACGACCTCATTACTAAAAATATCCCTAGCCCCTTTTAAAAATAACTAAAGAAAAAAAAAAACCCAAATCTCTCTCTCTCCTTCAAATGTAGAACAATTTTGTCTTTATTTACATATTCTTCCATACACAACCAAGGTACTTTGAATAATAAATCAACTAGAGACAATTTCCTTGGTATAGTTTTCTAAACCTTCCCTGTATATCTCTTTCAAGTGAGATGAAAGTCAAGTGTCCTGGTGAGTTTAAACACACAGGTTTCCATTTTTTTCTGTAGATATTCTTCCACTAAGCTTAACAAGGGAAGAAGCTAAAAAAGTGTCAGCCTTGCTTTTTTAGGTTAAGTCTTTAGGCAGTGCAGAATCTAAAAGCTGTTAGTGAACTAAATGAAACGATGCAAGGCTGTCTCTTTTTAGTTACTTTCACTGCAACGTAAAAACTATGCTAAATATCCATTTAGGAGAGTTCACAGAAAATCTGAAAACAAGTCCTTGCTTTTCCTAATTCAATTTTTCTATTAATAAGCTTTTATAGAAATATTGTTCTGAGTTGGAAGCCCTGGTAGCAGTGACATCATTTTTTATCAGGTCTTTCCAGAAAGGAGTAAGTGTCGCATTCTGCCTCATCACATGCATATGGCCATTTGCCATTTGACTAAATGTGTTCCTAGTATATCTAGCTTGGGGTATCAAAAAGATCACCTGCAATGTTTGAGTCTCTAACTTGGGAAAAATGCCGTACTTACACAGTGACACTTTTACATCTCGTTTGTCATTGGAGACACGGTAAGCTCCATAGCCAGCCAAACAGCCAACAAAAAGACCAGCAATCAAAGACAGAACACCACCTGGGAGGGGAAAAAAATAGGGGCTCACAAAGAGACTCCCCAAATGAAAGGAATTCATTCCATTTACTTCTAGCATGATACAGGCACCTTCAAATGTACTGCTACTTGGGCACAGTAACTGGACAAAGCCAAATTAAGAATAGGACTCTTCGTGGATACTTTCCAGGAGACGACTGTTTCATGCTGAACCCAAACGCAAGGCAGAGGAGCGCTGAAGGTGCAGCAATGCAGGGAGTTAGATGTCACTCAGGGGAATAAAAGAACCTGCCTTGTGCTGGCGGATTGGACACGGATTGCATGATCTTGGGCAATTATTTAACTTCCTTAAGCCCTTCTTTTTTAATTTTTCCTATTCTCCTTGCCTCCTTTTTACTATGAGGCTGTAATGATAAAACCTAAGACGCAAAAGCATTTTTAGTTCATAGAGGTAAAGACATAAGTTCTGTAGAAACCAAGCAATGGTTCCATCCTGAATAACTAACAACCTTCAAGCCTCAAGATGTCAGGTCTTAAGGACTAATGGAGACCCTACTGAGAAGGAGGAAAACCAAAGTACTGACTCCAGCTCCCCAGCTCCTATCCCATGCACCCACCCACCAGTACACTCCCGGCCCCCAACCCATACACCCACCCAAGAGCACTGTGACAAACACCAAGCTCTTTCTGCGCATTGGGCAGTGGGTTACATGCCAGTGACACTATGAACAAGACACACACAGTCCTTGCTTCATGGAACTCACCCTATTTAGAATCTATTGGATTAGAATTCCTGGAGGGTAGGGTCAAGGTATCTCTATTTTTTAAATATCCATTGGAAATTCAAATGTGCAGCCAGGGTTAAGAGCCACTGCAACACATGCATGCATATACACAACACACACACACACACACACCGCCCCCAAAGCAGCATCCTGAATGAGAAGACAAAACACGCAAGGTTCTAGTCCTAATTCTTTCATCTGCTGGCTAAAGGACTTTGGCTAAGTCACTTAGCCTCTCTTGTGTTGTAGCAGTTGTAAAACAGGGTTAACATCATCCATGCCACGTATATATATAAAGAGTTAGAATGTTAAGGTTGGAGATAGTGTTAAATTACACATTGTTTCCCCAAACCCTATTATTCAAACATAGTAAGATGATCTTTTAAAAACACACATCTGGACAGATCACTCTCCTAATTAAAAACCCTCAGTGCTTTCCAAAGCTCTCAGGAAAAAAAAAATCCAGTTTGCTATATTGTGGGAACCCTGGCTGCCTTTCAGTTCTCTGAATATACCAAACTCTATTCCTCATGGCTTTTAGACACACTGTTCCTGTGTGGACTGCTTGTCTCTACACCGTTCACTTGGCCAAGTGCAGCGCACCTTCGGATGTCTGCTTAAGTGTTACTTCCTCAGAGATGCCTTCTCTGACCTACCATTCTGAACAAAGGCCCCCCATCATAGACTTCCACTCTTCCTGATCATCCGTTTATATGACGTTCATGGACTGAATGTCAGTCTCCCCCTACTCAATTGTGCGCGCCATTCTTTTTGCTCATTGCTGTTTCCCCAGGGCGAGACACAGGGCCAGGTACATAGGAACACTTGAAAATATTGATTTAATGCATCCCCGTTATGGATCATGTTCAAGCAGAAGATAACAAATAAGGATATTGTTAAGGAGATTAAAGCATTTTCTCAAATGCACAACTAGGTAACCATTAAGGTGTCTTCTCATGTAGCGGTTCTATGATGCTCTTTTCTGTATATGCTGAAGATATCACCCCACTCCACCCTCCGCACCACCACCATACATGCACACTTAAGTATGTGGAGAAAGTAGCAGTGTCTACACTTCAGTCTTGATGGGATCAGAGAGCAAACAGCAGGGGCAGGCTCACCAGCAGCAAGAACCAGGGAGACTCTTGAGAGATTTCAGCTTGCACGAGGAAGGTGGCGGAACTGTGGGCTATTTTACAAGAAAGGCATGCTGGTGGAAGGAAGCAAAGATCCTAAGAACAAGCTCAGTGCCCAATAGTGGGGGCTACAAGAAAAGCAGCTCTAAGCTCTTTCCTTCCCACTTCCTGGGATGCCTGATCTGGGTGGCGCAGTCTTGGAAGGGGAGTTTTCAAGGGAGTTGAAAGATGCATCTGGGAGCTTCCGTGCAGGTGCTCTTGTGGTCCTCAGAATAGCAGCCTGTCCAGCAAGTGCACCTGCACCTCTCTGGAGGGATTGCTGTGTTGTGCCCTTCCCTTCAACTGAGGTAGGAAGGTGGAAGGTCTGGTTCAGCCCTAGTGTGGGAGAAGGCAGGGAATGCCTTATGGTCCTCTTTGGCCTTGGGCACTCAGTGTTACCTGGCCTAGGAGGAGCCTCCATATCATAGCGTCTTCCTGGTCATCTACCTCTCTGGAGACCTAGCTGGGAGGAGGGGAGGGCCCAGGGAAGCACAGTGCTCAGCACCCTGCGTTCCACCACTGTCCCCCACTTTCCTCCCACCAAAATAAAAATATATCCGTTTCTCCCTTTAACCCAATTTGAGTCTCACAGATGGTCTAGTTTAGGATTCGGATACATCTGTGTCTTCCCACCAAACATCATTTCGACATCACATCTTTCACCCACCCAAGATTATTCTCAATAACAGTCCCGTAGCAGGATCTCCTGGCCCAGCTACACAGGACTCATGCCTATGGAAGGTCTAAGTCAAAGAAGCGTTAACTCACTTTATACACACATTCGAAGACATTTGGGCTATAGGCAGCTTAGAACATACTACAAAATACAAAACTAGATACAAAACTAGAAAAAGATATTACACCTCACTGGCTCACAGACCTCCCAATGGCAGGGCAGTAGCAGCCAAAAATAAATAAATAAATAACAAGAATATTAAAAGTTTATTCTATGCCAAGCACCATGTGAAATGTGTACCATTCATCATCTTATTTAATCCTAACATTAATTTACGGGTGAGGAACTGAGGCCCAGATATTGAAGCACCTGACCTGAGTTTCAGTGCAGTAAGTGGTAGTGTCAAGACTAGAATTCAGGAATGCTTGATTCTGTGGCCTATGCTTTTAACCCACATTATACTACAGAGTGAGCTTCCCTGTGAACCCATTATACCCTTAGGGGCTTCCAGGATCATTCAGTTGGGGGCTCTTGCAGGAGGCCAAGGAACCATATTATGCAGGTGGACAACAAGCCCCTGAAATCAGAGACCTCACAGCTAATGTAATTCCATGTGTTCCCACCAGTTGGTAAACATTGAAAAGATCTGGGTTAGAATAATAAAGTGATCCCTTCCACCACAACACACACACACACACACACACACACACTCTCTCTCTCTCTCTCTCTCTCTCCCCCCCACCCCTCCCACTTTCTTCCCACCTCTCAAAAAGGCAGGCAAAAATGTCCAGACATTCTTTTCTATTCTGTAACAGAAGTTATTTAGACATTGTCTTTGACAATGAAATTTTTTTTTCAAAAACAGTTTTATTAGCATTTTAAACCAAGTCCTCTTTAAAGTAGATTATGAAACATCAACCTTTGAGTAGTTGGTTTATAGGTCTTACTTTGGTGCCATCATCTTTTTTTTTTTTTTCAAATACATATCTCTAATACATACATTATGACAGAAACAACAAACAAAAATACAAGGTGAATTACAGCCTTTAAGGAATCGCAGATGATGATCAATTCACCGTGCCAGCCCCCAAGCTACAAGAGCTATACTGTGCTTCTGGTCGTTGACTCCTAGCAGCCTTTAATGAAGGAAGCTAACTGGTAACCATGGTGACCTGGCTTTTTAACTCAAATGCAAGTCAACTACTGCCACAAATACAATACCCTTATTTTAAAATTTTCATTGAGACAGTTTGTCAGAAAGATGATTAAAGATTAAACGTTGTGTACACACACACACACACACACACACACACACACACACACCCCTAAGAAACAGAAATAGGAGACAGCATGACTATAAATGATTCTACAATAAAACAAAGTAAAATAAAAAAATCTTAACCTTTCCTTTTTCTCCATGAAAACCCTTTAGTTGATTACCTGAGTTTTTTTCTCCCCCCTTCTTTTGGATAAAGGTGAAGAGACAATTTTGGATATGATATCTGAGAATTTAACAATTTCTTCATTGAAATACACAGGATCAATATAACTCAGTTTTTGGTACCATGATTATGTAAAGCAAAAAAAAAAAAAAAAAAAATCTTATTTAATAATAAGCAGTGGTCCTGAAAGAGATCAAATCAATTAACTATGCAGCTGATAATGACAGATGAAGTTAAGAGTCTTGAGGTGAAAGAGAGGCCCAGAACCCCTAGGCTGGAACACTCTGTCATGCCCAGCCCTCTGCTTTTCATGTAAGCCTCTTCCTTTCATGAGTCCCTTCCATGACATGCTGGTCTTCAGCCATCTCTAAGGCATATTTAGCTTAGCTTCTCATCCTACTTACAGACCCTCATATGACCTAGCACAACCTCTAAACCCCAACTCATTCCCTTTGATGAAAGTTTGGGTTAGGCTTACCTCTCCGCTTATATCCAAAAATGCTTCCAAATGTCACGAGGGCTGCATAACCAAAACCGATCAGGTCCATTGGCAAGGTTGCAATTCTAAAGCAAGTGGGGAATGGACAAATTATATAAAATAAAAAGTCTGGGGGAGGGAATGTATCTAAAAATGATATGCTCATATGGTTTGGCTGTGTGTCCCCACCCAAATCTCATGTTGAACTGTGATCTTGAGTGTTGCAGGTGGGGCCTGGTGGGAAGTGATTGGATCATGGGGGTGGGTTTCTAATGGTTTAGCATCCTCCCCCTAGTGCTGTCTCATGATAAAGTTCTCACAAGATCTGGATGTTTGAAAGTGCATAGCACTTCCCCCTTCACGCTCTTTCTCACACCTGTCACCATGTGAAGATATCCTTGCTTTCCCTTTGCCTTCTACCATGACTGTAAGTTTCCTGAGGCTTCTCCAGCCATGCCTCCTGTACAGCTGGCATAAGTGAGTTGATTAAACATCTTTTCTTCATAAATTACCAAGTCTCAGGTAATTCTTCAGAGCAGTGTGAGAATGACTAATACAAAGGCACTCCACAGAATTAAGAGAAATTAATTTCTCTAGTCTACTGAAGAAAGGCAGGTTCGGTCATGCTGGTGCTCACACCTGTAATCCTAGTATTTTGGGAGGCCAAGGCAGGCAGATGGCTTGAGCCCAGGAGTTTGAGACCAACCTGGGCAACATGGCAAAACCCCATCTCTAGTAAAAATACAAAAAATTAGCTGGGTGTGGTGGCATGCGCCTGTGGTCCCAGCTACTTGGGATGTTGAGTTGGGAGGGCTGCTTGAGCCTGGGAGGTTGAGGCTGCAATGAGCCATGATTGTGCCACTGCACTCCAGCCTGGGTGACGGAGTGAGACCCTGTCTCAACAGGGCTCACAGGAAAAAAGAGATTCAAACTTCACCTCTCCTAACCCTCTACTGTCCCCTTCATCCTCACCACTGTTAAGCACACTCAGGGAGATACCTCAAGCTGATTCTCCTCTGCCTGTCTTCAAGATCTGCCATACTCTCAGCTGTTTAATTCTTTCTACTTCCCCAAATAAAACTTCCGCTCTCGTCAGCCAGGTCTCTTCACTGAACTGTGACCCTATAATCTTCACTTTTCACTTCCATGACTGAAACGTCCTCCCTCCCTGTCCACCTACAAAAGCCTGACCATCCTCTGCACCATTTCCCTTTAAGCCTTCTTCCCTGACTTCTACCCTTATTAACTACCTCCTAATTTCCTTAACCCTAGCCTGTACTACCAAAGTGATCTGAAGCAAATGGCTTCTTCCTCTTCTAAATTCCTTGACTTCCACAACTCCATCTTATAATTCTTTCATGTTTGTACAGATATTAGTACTCTCATCCTTTACAGATGTATGTCTTCTTGGAGATTGAATAATTCACTTTAAATGAATAAATTCACCATTTAAAGGATGGCTGTCATTAGTTTCCTTGCAAGACAGCTCTTCTGTGGTAGCAGAGACATCTACACTTAATCAATAGAGAATACAATACATACAATATAGCCCCTGACTGAAGTTAAATGGATGACAATAGCATCCTACTGTGCATCACAGCAGCAGCCGAAACACACCCAGTGGTGAGAAGTTCCATTGAAACCCTGCCCACAATTCTCTCAGATACAGTAGATTGTGTGCCAGCCACAGGCTAGAGACGTGGCTACTGGGCCTTGGACCATGCCCCTCCCTCACCCCCAACTCTCCCTGCAAGTGAGGAAAATAGATGAGATGAGCTCTGGAGTTCCGTGCAGCTTTTTAAGTTCTAAGATTTCTAGTGGTGCCTTTATTTTTGAATTTTATCATCTCTGTATTTCTTCCTTAGGGAAAATAATTAGCTTTGTAAATAAGAGAAATGGTACATGAGATCCCTTGCATATTTTTACAATTTTCTCCCTGCTTACCATTTAGGTTAATGGGCCTTTTATCTCCTATAGCAATTGGTAACAAATTAATTTAGAAGAACAGAAAAAGGGGCCGGGCGAGGTGGCTCATACCTGTAATCCTGGCACTTTGGAAGGCAGAGGCAGGTGGATCACTTGAGGTAAGGAGTACGGGACCAGCCTGGTCAACACAGTGAAACCCTGTCTCTATGAAAAATATAAAAAATTAGCCAGGTGTGGTGTGGTGGGTGCACATCTGTAATCCCAGCTACTTGGGAGGCTGAGACAGGACAATCCCTTGAACGTGGGTGGCAGAGGTTACAATGAGGTGAGATCGTGCCATTGCACTCCAGCCTGAGTGCACTGAGCCTGGGTATCTCAGAAGAAGGAGGAGGAGGAGAAAGGAGAAAGGAGGAAGGAGGAGAAAGAAGAAGAAGAAAGGAGGAGAAAGAAGAAGAAGAAAGGAGAAGAAAAAGAAAAAGAAGAAGAGGAGGAGGAGGAGGAGAAAAAGGGTTTTGAGCTGACCTCAGAGTCATCAACTAGCACTTACTATGAGGAAGGGTATGGGGGAGGGAATCTGAGGCACAGGATATGACAGCACCAAATAGGAGGCAACACTGAAAAATGCTTAGTGTCTACAGGAAGGAGAAGTCAGGAGAGTTCATCTGTGCCTGAGAAGTGGTACAGCAGGATATAACATGTAGGGAGAACCTGAGTCCAAAAACCATTCGATGACTGAATGATGGCTAAACAAATAATAATAATGAGGTTCATAATGTTTTTGAGCAATTACTATGTGCTAGGGGCCATTCTAAGGCATTCTAGGTGCCTTACACGTATCAACTCATGTAATCACAACCACACCCTATGGTATATACTATCATGATTATCCCCATTTTCCAGATGAGGAAACTGAAGCATAGAGAAGGCAAGCAATGCTTGAAGGTTATACAGCAAAACAAAGATTTCCGACCAGGGGAAGTCTCAGGCCTAACCTCTATGCAACATAACCTCTGATAATTGAGTTAGCTGCTGAAAAAAGTGAATACAGTATGTGAACCAAACATGTTCTTCAGAGTTTTCGAGTGAATCAAACATATTCTTCGGAGTTTTCAATTCTGGATCAATCACGTGCTCTTCATAGCTTAAAGTTGTGACCACAGGGCACTATGTCCCATCTGGTAACTTACAATGTTCAGCCCCATGAACTTCTCACGTTTGGTCCTGCTTACTAAAGGAGCTAACTGTATGCCATAAAGTATGCTTATCTTTAAACCTGATACCACCACTTACTAGCTGTGGGATCTCAATAACTCAGTTTCTCCATCTTTAAAATAGGGATAATAAAAAATATCTACATTATAGGAATGTTCTGAGCATTAAATGAGTTAATACTATAAAGCACTTAGAACAGTGCCTAGCACATACTGAGCACTCAACAATTGGCTGATCCAATAATAATGATTCTTTTCATTTACCCTTACACCTGTTTTGAGCTTGACGTGTGTAAGGCTATTACTATTTCAGCACACTGAGAAAACTGAGGTAGGGTGAATTTATGATTTAGTTAATGAATCATACCGTAATATTATAACATCTATTTGTACTCAGTTCAACTTAACAGCTATTTATTGAGCATTTTCTTTGTGCAAGGCAGAAGGAAGCAATGGTAAGCACTAAGACATGGTCTTGGTCCTCCAGGACCTACAGTACAACATAGCAGTAGGAGGCAGATGTGTAAATGAGCCTAAGAGGAGAGGCGTGGGTACCGTAACAAGTAGTGGCATCCAGCAAGGACTAGGAGCCTAAGGAAGGTTGCCCAGATAAGAGAGAGTCCTAGATGGGAACTTGGAGAGATGTTGTGCTGAACCCCTATTAACTTCAATAGGGAAGGCAACAGGTTCAAGAGGCCGAAAGAGACCCAGAGCCAGCAAATGAGACATGGGGTTTCATTAGGGGCTTACATACAGAGGAGGGAGTCCAGTGGCAGTGGGCTGGGCAGGAAAACAACCGCTTGCAAACACCATGCAATTTATGTGGCATTTTCACTTAAGCCCTCCCCTCAATGACCTCCACCTGGCAACCTTGATTTAACTCAAAATTCAGGGCCTCAATTCCCTGTGAGGCTCTTGTTCTACAGGACAGGCTGGGCAAGGGCTCAGATGTTCTTTTTTTTTTTTTTTTTTTTTTTTGAGACAGAGTTTCACTCTTGTTGCCCAGGCTGGAGTGCAATGGCGCGATCTCGGCTCACCGCAACCTCTGCCTCCTGGGTTCAGGCAATTCTCCTGCCTCAGCCTCCTGAGTAGATGGGATTACAGGCACGTGCCACTTGCCCAGTTAATTTTTTGTATTTTTAGTAGAGACGGGGTTTCACCATGTTAACCAGGATGGTCTCGATCTCTTGACCTCGTGATCCACCCGCCTCGGCCTCCCAAAGTGCTGGGATTACAGGCGTGAGCCACCGCGCCCGACCCTCAGGTGTTTTTTGTAGACAAGAAACAAATCTCTGGGTTGGACAGGCCTGGATTCCCTAGTTCAGAAAACACACTCAGGTCCATCTGTCACACAGGGTCATTGTAAGGGTATGCTTTAATTATTGCGGTCAGGTGCATTTACCCTACAGGGGAGCATGAGTAAGTCAAGTGAAGAAGGCGGCAGGGAAGGGTGTTCCTGGGGGGAACATGTGCAGGGCCCTAATGGCACAAGACAGCATGGCATGTTCTCAAAATGAAAATTGCAAGGGGTTTGTGAAAAGAGGGGGTTCTGGTGAGAAAGACAGGGCTGTACACCCACATAAGCCCCGTAAAGGGAGACTGGTTCTAAGGATCACTGAAGGAAGCCTCACAATCAGATTTAAATTCCAGCAAGCACTTCCCAGTTGAAGTAGTGAAGACAGGTTGTGAAGTGAAGCAGGAAGATAAATCGGGGAGCTGCGGCAGTAAAGTAAGCAAGGGCTTAGGTGATAATGGTAAGTTTATCTAGAGAAATGGCAATGAGAATGGAGAGAAAGTGAACAGATTTCAGAGGTGCAGGGGGTAGAATCAGCAGAATTGAATTCGAGGAGGGATGGGAAAGTCAGGGGTGAATCAGAGATGACTCACCCCTAGGTGTCTGGCTTAGACCATAAGAAGCAGGGAGTCAGGAAGCCTCATGCTACTCCCTGAGACAGAAAACATAGGAACAGCAGCAGGTATGTGGTGGGGGGGAAGAGGGAGGTGGCCAGGAATGATGGGACCTGTTTGGAATGTATTCAGTCTGAAACGCTGACCTCAGCCTGGAAAACACCCTTACATACAAATGTGAAGCTTTCAAGAAGTCTTTCATTATCAGGTGTAACTTTCAGACCTAATTTTCTCCCAAAGCCAAGTATCTGTTGTGAAAGACCGATTCCTCTCATCCTGAGCCCCCTAGCTCTTCCTGCGACCTTCTCTTGGGGACCCATACCTTTTTACTTGGTTTAGAGTTACTTATGTTGGGATTCTCTCACCTCTCAGCCAGGCAAGCTCCTTATAGGAAAACCCAGGTTCGATTTATCTTTGTCCTCCTCACAGCACCAAGAACCCTGCCCTGCACAAGGCAGGTACTTAAAATACTTGTTAAATGAATAAATGAGTGCGTGAACCAAAGAAACAGCTGCCTGAAGACATTGTGTAGCTGACCTACCCAATACAGCTTTTATCAGCAGGAAACGGGCAGCTCCTTAATCTCCTTAGTGAAATGACTGTAGTTCCAAGGAAGTAAAATAAATTTATTCCCAGTGCTTGCAAGAAGATTCTGTTCTTACAGAGAAAATTCAGACAAGAGCAATCACCTTTTCCATGACGGGGCGAGGTGGCCAGGCCAGAAGCACACATTAAAGCCAGAGGCTGTGTTAACGTGGAAGGGATAAGGTGGGCGAGGATGTCCTCAGCACATAACACGCTCTCATCACAAATGCGATGCTCAAGCCTTGGAAGGGCTAGAAAGCATCTCGGATGCAATACAGCAAAGCGATGTACCATACCACCTACAAAACAAGGTGACAGGGGCCAGCCTCGCTGCCAGCTCCAAGACCTCCAAAATTTGGAGAACTAAGAGATTTTCGGTAAACTATTATATAAAAAGCATTTTCACATGCTAAAGGTATAACAATTATCTACCCCTGAGCTCTCTGAGGACACAAAAGGCACATTTCGAGTAGGGTCCTGGTGGTGCTGAGGTTAAAATCCTGCCAAGCATTTTGTAATGGTCCATGAGCCCACCCCACCACCC
Source organism: Sapajus apella (assembly GCF_009761245.1). Taxonomy (NCBI): domain Eukaryota; kingdom Metazoa; phylum Chordata; class Mammalia; order Primates; family Cebidae; genus Sapajus; species Sapajus apella. The sequence continues at coordinate 10,337,334 of NW_022436981.1, read as the reverse complement.
CAGCTCCAGGAATAGGTGGCATATTTAGGGATACGAGAAGGCAGAAACTCGGGAAATTCCCAGGAGAAAAATGATACCGGGGAGGGAAGACCGAGGTCCTGCAAAATCCCCTCAAGGTCCTCCGCGTCGTTTGCTGTGCAGATTTGGGGCGGGAGAGGGGATACCTGCTAAGCAACGCGCCTTATATTTCTGCGGTTGTGTAAGAAAATTCAGAGCGGGAATGTCTCCACTGAGGGATGCACAGCTCACCTGCAGCCCCGAGCCCTCACTGCAGCTGAAAAGACAGACGTCCGGGACCAGCTGCCGGCAAGCACGATGCTTGGAGACCGGAAGCAGTCTCCGCGCCAGCGCGGCCCCACCCTCTGCCCCGCAGTCTCGCGCGGAGCGGAGGCCGCTCCCTCCCGGAGACGCCCTTCCCGCCGCGCATGCGCCGTGTCCTTTCTCGCCTTGCAGTGCTCTGCGCTGCCCAGCTCTTCGGCGGAATCGGGGCGGCTGGTAGGCTAGGCAGCCTGGAGCCCCCGTGCTGTAACGCTCCGGCGGCAGCCTGACCCATTGCTTCGTCTGTCCTGTCTTCGGCCCTGTCCTGGAGTCAGGACTGGGGTTTGCTGCCTCCCGCCTGACGAATTGGGACTGGCAGGAAGTGTGTCTGCATACAGCCAAGATGACAGAAGGCGAAGATATTTAAGTGACTCCATTCAAGGGACATTTCCAGGACCTCTAAAAGGCAACCTGAGGTCTTTTACATACCCTCCAGCAGATTGCTCCATTGTCAGTGGAGGGAGTTAAGACAGTGAGGTTAGGTGATTTAGTTGTCTACGGTCAGAATCCGAGTTTGCCTGGTTTCAGAGCCCGAGCACCCTTTATTACACTATGGGATCATCTAGATGTGGTTGGAAGATCAGGATCCTGTTTTAAACTTCAGGCCCAGGATTTGCCGGGCTTAGCTATCTACAAGGAAAGTATAGAATTCCAGAGTTGGAAAGCACTTAAAATCTTGTCTAGGCCAATGCAATCCGCTCAATCCCAGAAATGAACCTTAAATTGACTTTTTGATACAAGATCTCAGTTGGTCGTCCAGGCTGGAGTGCAGTGGTGCCATCTCAGCTCACTGCAACCTCTGCTTCCCAGGTTCAAGCGATTCTGCTGCCTCAACCTCTCAAGTAGCTGGGATTACAGATGTGTGCCACCTCACCTGGCTAATTTATTTTTATTTTTGTCGAGATGGGGTTTCGCAATGTTGCCCAGGCTGGTCTTGAACTCCTGAGCTTGAAGCAATCTGCCCGTCTCAGCCTCCCAAAGTGCTGGGATTACAGTTTAAATTGACTTTAAATTATGCCTCCCTGTAACAACTTATCTCATTCTTTTTGCCTTCTTGATTGAATGCATAACTCCAACCCTCTTCCTTATGTTACAGCTCTTCAGAGATATGAAGAACACTGTCATATCATACATAGGAGTGTAACAGCTCTAAAGATTCTGTCTCTAAGAATTAGAGCAGAATTCCTCAGGAAAAAAAAAAGAAGGAAACTCAAAGATTACATCTTGTGAAGTTTGTTTGCTACATCTATTCCTGTGCATAAAAGTGCTTCAAAGAAGTAATGTAACTACATCTAACTTATGAGAAGTGTGCGTGGGTCCTGGGGAATTAATAACATTCCTGAAGATTCACAGAAGAGTTGATGGCAAGGCACTGGAATGTGGCATGAACAAAGTGATAGCCTGAAGTTTGGTTCTGAGTTCTCCCAGCACTCCTTCCCATCCCCTTCTATGCCCATCCTTACCCCAGCCTCCTCCCCTTCTCTCCTCAAACTCTCAAAACACTGCCTATTTGGAATAAAACTAAAACCTTCTTGGAATGCTTCAGTATCTTTGCCTGCTGTGACCTGGGTAAATAATTCCCCCTGGACCTCAGTGCCCGGATTTAAGATATGGCCAAGACTAGATGCTCTGAGATCCCTTCCACCCTGCCACTAACACATTCGAAGCTGGAAACAGCCTCATGATGTTCCTACTCAAGGTGTATCTCCTAACCCTAAAGAAAAATCGCTCTAGGAGCGTATATTATGGGAGTTCCATTCCCTTGAATATGTGGGAACAGGATGATTCTTAGGCAAAGGGACCGCTGCCCTCTCAACTCAAAGGCACTAGCTGCTGCCTTCTCCAGCTAATGGAAAGGCTGCAGCCCAAGGTAAGGATGCAGGCAAGCCAATTCCCCATAACCATTTCACAGAGCTTTCTATGCATGATCCACAGCAGAGACTCCTAGCTTTCAATGTGACACTAACCCCTTTGGCAGCCTGGAAAAATGCACAAAATACATAGGATTGCAAAGGAAGTCAATTTTATTGAAATGCAGTTATCAAATTGTTGAACATTTAAATCTGTATGTGCTTCTTTATTAACATATTAAAGATTATAAGACCTAAGAGGTGGATCTAATTATTACTATAATTTCAAAGTAGTGTTGCACCTATTTTAAGGTATCCGTAACATGGATATTTGTGATTCCTAGTGATGAGAGAGACACAGGTACTAATACTGCTGTGGTTTGTTGCCTATTTTCCTAATGGAAAGAAATAAAAACTTCTTTTTCCCATAGAGGTTTTCAGATTTCCTGATTGCTATCCTCAGGCCCCTTTAGATTCACATATCCCCATTTAAGAACTCCCAGTCTATAGTAATGCAAGTTTTCCTAAGTTGTACATAGGTGGAATCAGAGAAGGGGAAGCAAACAGAAGAGCCTCACTGACTGACAGACTGGCTGGCTGCTCAGGCAGGGCCTCAAGGATGGTTACACCCTATGGATCCGGAGCCTGCTCCTCATTTTCAAATGTTCAGAAACTCAGTTTGTCTCAGTTCTTCCAGGAGCACCCTGGCTTTTGAAAGACAGATTCATAAAAATCAAAGTCACAAGGGACTTACTGATTTTCAGGTCCACTTCAGATTCTTGATTTTTCTCCTTTCAGATCCCAAACAATGTCAAATGACATTATTCTTATCCTTTGAAGATATGATCTTATGGCAGCCTAACATTTTAGCATCTTTTCTGTGGCTCACTGCAATGGCAGCATCTTGTAGGCACACGTCTAAAAATGTTATCACCTTCCATTTCTGTGAAGTCAAAAATCTCCTTAAGTGCTTCTGCACTTCTTGAGAAAACTGAAAAGTAACCAAAAGCTTTTCATTGTTTTATTATAAAAGTCTCAACATTGCATTTAAGCAACTCGCATCCCTTTGTAGCAGTGTTGTATGTAAGATGTATGAGGCATTGAATGGATAAGATCTTTTCATTTTCTTTGTAAGAAGTTTGTAGACTGAATGGAATTTGCCAACATTTACATATGTAAATCTATCATGAAGATAGACAGACTAATTCTAGTTTGTATTTAGATAAAATATCAACAGTAGTTTGTGATTTCAGCAGTTTCATTAAAATCCTCATAGAAATGAAGAGATGACTTGAAACTCCTGTTTTCAAGTCAAGTACCTAACAGAGGGAACATATTTTTGCTGCCATAATTCGGCTTATTACTTAAAACTGATATACTATAGAAAGCAGAATTGTTGGTGAGGTATGACAGGCTGGCCTTACACTGTAAGAGGCCAACACATCTGTTATCAAAATTTCTCCTAGTTTGCCCAGAGGCTATTTTAGCTGCAATCCCTGAATCAGGAAATGAAAGCTTACTCAGTTTCATAGAGCAGTCAAGGGAATGCTGCAACAAGGCATGCTTGTCCGCCTGGTATGCCCAAGCTAATTCAGCAGCTATTTTTGACTGAGCATTGGTATCTTTTGGAGAAACCAAAGTATTTTTGATTGGTTTAGAAGCATTCACTTGTCCCATCTTACTGGTGAGATTTGGCCTCCAGATGTGCTTTCACATCCCTTCTCCATCATGTCCAATCTCAAGTTTTTTTCTGTGTATTATGCAGTATGCTCCGTTTTGGTTATTTACCTTCCTAATAATTTGTGTCCTTCCATCCATCATTAAAAGGACATAGTCATTTAGTGTTCTTCAGTGATGGGGTCATGGTTGCATTGGTATTATAATCATTCTCATTATCTGACCTCTTAGAAAACATGGTCACAATATTCACAATGTTAAAAAATTAAACTGGCACTATCTTGTTACAAAGCACATCAATTAATCTGCAGGCAAAGTCAAAGATGAACTGTTAATATTCATTATATACACTTAAGCCACATCACTTTGAATGATGCAACATAGATGGATGACCATTCTGAACTACAAATTATGTGTGCCAGTATCAGTGGCCAAATGGGTGACAACAGTAAAGATGATGGACAATCTGTGCCATAACCCTTTGATACTAAAGACAATGTTGCTTTCAGCCCCTCTAAAACTTATGGATTTTGTACATTTCCTGCAGCCTTCCACACTTGTTGCCAAAACCAGGATTATTCACATTCCAGGGATGGGTTTCCCAGGACACAATGCTCTCAGAGCTAAAATTGGGATTGCTGCTTACCCTATTGGGTCGCCATGAACCCAAGGGCTACCTCTCCAGAGGTAGGAGAGGAGGCATATGGAGCTAGAGACTCCTCACCCCGCTTCCACTAATGGTGTTAAACTTCTCCAGAATATTTCTCACGGGTTCCTCTTCTTTAAGGGGTGATGAAAACAAGACGTTGTCTTTAGTTAGACTTCAGATTTACTGAAAGCTCAATGGCTTCCATCTGGAAACACAGGCAAAGTTCAGGGCCAATGCCTTCCCCTGGCTCAGGTCCTAAAGGAAACTCAGAAAAGAAAGCCATCCAAAGGCAAGAAAGGAGGAGAAAGCAGCTCCACTGACAACTCCACCAGCCAAGGAAGAAAGAAAAAAGCATCTACGGGTGGCCGGTTGGGAGCATAAACCACATCCTGGGGAGAAACTCACCTCCCAAACTCACCAAAGTGTTTCCTTACCTTCTCCTCAGTGGCTTTGGGGGTTCAGATGCCCTGTAAAGATTTTCTTCACAGCATATTTCTTCATGACAGTGGCTTTTTGGGGGTCCATGCTATGGCCACCCACCTGTGCTCCTGATCTAGGATCTGTTCCAACAGAAGGGTAGGTGGATCAATCATCCAGATTTGCCAGGGACTAAGGGGTTTGGGGACTTTCAGGGCTAAAACCAGAAATGAGGAGTTTCCTAGGAAGCAGGACTGTCAGAGCTATAACCACAACTAAGGGATTTCCCAGAATAAGAAACTTTTAGCATTAAAATGGGATGGTGCGGTTTCCCACAATGCAAGACTTTCAGTGCTAAAACGTGGACAATTTCTTCTGAGAAGGGGTTAGGTAGACTCTGGTTCTAATTCTCATTGGCACTTCTTAGTAACATCACTTGAGGCTGGTTCCTTATTTCTGAGCCACAAGATTCCATTACAGGTGGAATATACAAAATACAGGTACCCAAAATATTTCACCCCTCCAAACACACTACCCTCTACCGAAGCCAGACTTCCCAATTTCCTCCAAAACAGAAATCCACCTGGTTTACCTAAACACATAGAAATCAGTCCTCACTCCCTCGGAGCCCTTATCCATGCTTTGAGTTTTCTTCCTGGCCTGACAGGCCCAATCTAAGACTTGCTTCCTCCAGACGTAAAGCTGGGCTGCTGGGGTTGGAATCCTTGATGTTCCGCCCTCTACTATGTGGTCTCTTTTACTTACTTAATCCTCTCTGCATCGTAGTTTTTTCCTCTGTGAAATGGCACCGAAATGCCTATTTCCAGCATCTTTGGGTGGGTTTTTCTAATTCTTATATGCGAAGCATTTAGTGCAGGGGCCCAAACAGGCACAGAAACAGGTACTAAGCCTCCACTCTCCTCTTCCTGGACCACTCCAGCCCATAGATTTAATACTTTTCACTCCCCACTAATCATGAACACGTTCTTGAACTCTGCTTCCCCCAGCGCACTTGGCCACATGCAGCTCAGACATGATCAGGAATGCCTTCTCTTAGAAATCCAATCCCGCAGGCACAGAACTTTGATGGAATACACAGCTCACCTTCTCTGTAGGAGCTGCACCTCTTGGTCTTCCAGTGTTGGGATTCATTTTGGGGGGATGGCCAACGACCGCTTCAAATGTGGTAAAATAGTCTTTAGGGTCCTTTTTGCTGGTATCCCAGCTCTGGTTCATTAGTGAGAGGAATGGTAGAGTGAGACACATGGCCACGAGAAGTCTTACGAAGAAGCCATGGGCTTATAAAGTCTTACAAGAAGGCCAAGAGTTTAGGAGGACTGGATTTCCCAAAGCTTTCGCTGGAAGGATTACATATAAAGCCACCACCCACGGCAAAGTGTACACCCACCCACCCTGAGTCTGCAAAGATTCTACCTTCGACAGCTGTTCACAAATCTCTACCCCGCTACTGAGATCCACTTTGGCCCTAACAGAACTTACCCCCACCACAGATCCCCAGGCTGGGAGAGGAAAAGGAAAGGCGACCTCACGGGGCGCACGCCCCACGCAGTGGTCACAACTGTTGGTCTACATACTTTCTTATTAAAGGGCTGCCGTCTCTTCTATCCCGATCTTCCCCGGCGCCCAGGAGTCGCTCTCAAGGAACTCGGTTTTCTTGGGCAGAGCCCGCGGTCAGAGCATGACTCCGAGCCCAGGTGGAGGTTAGGGGAGATGAGGAAGCGAGGGGAAGCCTCGCCCGGGTCGGAGCGCACACCCTCCTCCGGAGTCTCCGCTCCCCCCGGGCGGCTCCCGGACGACGTCGATCCCACAGGTCCCGCCACCTCCACAGCACCTCCCCCGCGTCCTCCTAGTTCTTGCCGCCGTTCCTCTGTCCGCCCTGGCGCCGTTCTGGCCCCAGCCTGGCGACCCGCCGTCGGGGGCGGCCTCGTGTGCGTTCTCGGTGGCGCCTGTTGTCCGCAAGAGCTTCTTCCTCTCCCTTGCTTCTGACACACCCAGCAGGCCCACAAGAGTCCCAGCGTGAGACAGTCCCGGCTCCGCGGGAGCAGTGGGCGGATTTTATAGGGTCCGAGTTGGGGGGTGGACCCACCTTGCCCAAATTACATGCTCATTGGCTGATTTTGCCTGACACTCAGCCATGCACCGCTGTCCCATTGGCCGCGGTCTAAATCCCGGCGGGCTGGTCCTCTAGCGGTGTCTCGGAGCCAGGGCCCTGCGGAGGGTCCCAGTGATCCCGCGCGAGGACCGCAGGTGCAGGCCCGAGGCCAAGAGGCTCCCATGCGCCCTCCTCTCGCGGAGCCCGAAGCCTCTCGCCCCCGCGCGCCCGTGGCCAAAGTGAAAAATAGCCAAGACAAAACAAGTTCACATCCCAAAAGCAAAACAGCCAAAAAGAAATTCAAGGAAAGCAAATATAAATGAGAAAAATATATAATTAAGCAAAAATGAATGTCCACGAAGGCAAGACAAAAAACTAAGCAAAGGAGTAAGTTCAAAGAAAAGATAAAACGTGAGTATAATTTAGGATATTTATACAGATTCCTACTGAAATCTCGACAATTAAAATTTTACTATCAAACTTTCATCATTCTTGCCTTTCCTATGAAAGGGCAGCAGGGGGCACCAGATACTAGGGTTTCATTCAGCTAGCACAGGCGTTTTAGCAAGTTGGTTACAGTCACCAAATAGTGTTCTCTTAGAGTTCACAGATAGTTATAAAAGTTAACAGGAAACGGGGAAACCAGAGTGATGGTCTACAATCAGGGATGTTCAAGAGACAGAATACAGTCATGAGTTCTTAGTTTCTGTTTCTGGCTGGGCCAGTAAAGCCCCTTCCTCGTCCCTCTTTTTAGTTTGTCATTAGAGACAGATACTAAAAGCTGTAACTCAGGCTGCTAAAAGCCTAAAACAAAACAAAACAGAACAACGAAATAAGGTGGGTTGGACAAGCTTAGTACATAGAAGAATGTGCGAAAAAGGTATATGATTTCTGTACCCCCTGTTGGCTAAGGAGTACAATGTCCTGAAATATTGGGAGGGTGGCAATTACAAAACATAAGGGGACGTTTTTCAGAGGTGGGCTCAGAAAAAGATGCAGCACAGTGGAGAGTGACCACTAGGGCACCAGGCTGACTCTCTGACCTTAGCCTGCCATCTGGACCCATTTTGAACTTTTACCAAAGACATGGGACTTCCCAATTTAAAACCAGAACTGAGGCTTTCCCAGACAGGGGACTTTCCTATAAGCAATAATGGTTACAATGGCAACAACCAACAACTAATATTTAATGAGTGCCTATTGTGTGCCAGAAACTGTTCTAAGCATTTTACAAGTATCAACTCTCTTAATATTCACAACAACGCTTGAGGTAGACACTCTATTCTCCCTATCTTACAGAGGAGGAAGCTGAGGCAACTCACCAAAGGTCATGCAAACAGCTAAGAAGTGTCAGATCCAGGTTTTTGTTTGTTTGTTTTTGTTTTGAGATGGAGCCTCACTCTGCCGCCCAGGCTGGAGTGCAGTGGTGTGATCTCAGCTCACTGCAACCTTTGCCTCCCAGGTTCAAGTGATTCTTGTGTCCCAGCCCCCCGGGTAGCTGGGATTACAGGTGTGCACCACCATGCCTGGCTAATTTTTGTATTTTTAGTAGAGAAGGGGTTTCACCAGGTTGGCCGGGCTGGTCTCGAACTCCTGACCTCAAGTGATCTGCCCACCTTGGCCTCTCAAAGAGCCGGGATTACAGATGTAAGCCACAGTGCCCTGCCTAGATCCAGGTTTAAGAAAAGTGTATGTGTGCAGACTCTGCTGTCATTCTGTCCAGGTTTAAGTCATAGCTCCATCACATTAAGAATATCCACATTATTAATACGGGAAAACGCATAACTAGCACATAGGAGATATGTGCTATATGTAATAGCAGATACAATAATAATGTCAAAATAGTATTTGCCATTATTATTAAAAGAGTTGTTCCTGCTCTACAAATCTTAAAATTTAGTGAAAGAGGTTCATACATGTCACAAAGCAGTAGAGGTGCTTATTGGATGGGTTAATGGGATAGATAATAAATGCATAGAAGCATTCAAAAGAGGAAGAGTTGTGAACGAGCGCGGTCAGGTTGGGCCACAGGTATTCAATGTGGCACCCACTTAAAATTCTGCCTGAACATTCTGCATGTCACCATTAGAAGACAGCTTCTGTTTCTCAATGGCTTAAGCTAATTATTACAGACTTAGTATTTGATACTTAGTATTTGATACACCTGCAGGTGTATGTTTAACTAAAATATAATCTTTTTTGTTTTATTTTAAAAGACAGGGTCTCACTCTGTTGCCCAGGCTGGAATGCAGTGGCAAGATTACAACTCACTGTAGCCTCAAATTCCTGGGCTCAGGTAACCCTCTCAGCTTAGCCTCCCAAGTAGCTGTAACTGCCACACCCAGCTGAGATGATCAGGCATTTGTATCATTTACTAATTATTTTGGGACGGAGTTTCGCTCTTGTTACCCAGGCTGGAGTGCAATGGCACGATCTCGGCTCACCGCAACCTCCGCCTCCTGGGTTCAGGCAATTCTCCTGCCTCAGCCTCCTGAGTAGCTGGGATTACAGGCACGCACCACCATGCCCAGCTAATTTTTTTGTATTTTTAGTAGAGACGGGGTTTCACCATGTTGACCAGGATGGTCTCGATCTCTTGACCTCGTGATCCACCCGCCTCGGCCTCCCAAAGTGCTGGGATTACAGGCTTGAGCCACCGCGCCCGGCCTGAGATGATCAGTTTTTATTTGTAACTAATATTCTGTTAAGAAATGGTGTAATGTCTACTTTTTTAACTGGAGGAGGCATTTATTATTTTTTTTGAAGTTAACATTGATTAATTCAACAAATATCTATGAGATGTCAAGCCCTGGAATAGGACTCGGAAATCAACAGAGCGCCAAGTCGGAGACTAACTCTGGAGTAAGGGGAGTGGGAAGAGCTGTTATTTTAATTGAAACCTGAAGTCTGAGAGGGAGCCAGCAGGCAAGGAGCCAGGGGAGCCACAATGCGGGCCAGCAGGAATGGTCCGAGCAAAGGCCCTCGGTGGGGAAAGGGCTCTGTGCCTCATAAGGACCAAATGAGGCCACTTAGGGCTGAAGATTTGTGAATTAGAAGCAGAGTGAATTGGTTCACCAACATACTATGTTCACAAAGGGCTGAATATGGTTTCTGCCTCTGAGTCTTCTATTTAAATCAAATGAGCTGTGCAGTCTCCAGATGTTGCTGAATGAAAACTTTACATGATGGGGTGAGAGGTAATCTTTGTGTGCAGCTTGCCCTTAACTGAATTTAATGCTACATGTCTGTGTACATTGAAGGCCAGAAGAGCCTCTATCTTGAACAACATGACTACTGACTCTTCTATTTGGCTTTAATGGTAAAAGAATTGTGTTGTTCTCTATGGCAAATGGATTTACATGCATTTACAGGCATATATGGAAAAGACAACTTCATCTTTTCTAAAATAATTTTTTTTTGGAAATAAAAACCAAAGACAAAATATTAAAGATAGCTCAATCTTTCCTATTCTGTTTGTCCCCATGGAGCTGCTACTGTACTTGTGATTCTTGAAGTGTAAAAATCAAACAGAAAATTGGCTTGGTGAGAAAGAAGACTTGATGTGCAGGGTTAATCTATGTGTCTCCTTCAGGTCTCTGTGAGCAAACAACCCTTAATGCAATGAAAATGGCATCCTTCAGGGAAAACAGATTATCTTGTCTGATAGGTTACCTCTTCTCATTACATTAATGGTACTCTGATATCACATTTTAAACAATGTTTTTAATTTAAAAGAAAAAGTCCCAAGAGAAGGCTTAGACTGAAAAATAGAGCCTGATAATACTTGAAAATATGCAATCCAGGAACCTTCTAAAATCCTCTCAACAATGCAATGGGAGGTGCTCACTGTTAAGGTCAAATTGGGTACAAGTTTAATGAGAGGAACGATTCAGTCCCTTTCTCTTTCTTTTTTGTTCTAAAAGAGCTGCTTGTTTTAACAAGTTTAAGTGGGATCTCTAAGAAATTTCTTAGAAAGGGCTAGGCACGATGGTTCATGCCTGTAATCCCAGCACTTTGGAAGGCTGAGGCGTGCAGATGGTTTGAGCCCAAGAGTTTGAGACCAGCTTGGGCAGCATGGTGAAACCCTGTCTCTATAAAAAATGCCAAACATTTGCTGGGTGTGGTGGCATGCGCCTGTAGTCCCAGGTCCTTGGGAGGCTGAGGTGGGAGGATCACCTTAGCCCTGGAGGATGAGACTGCAGCGAGCCAGGATTGCACTCCACTGCACTCCAGCCTGGGTGACAGTGAGAGACCCTGCGTTTAAAAAAAAAAAAAGAAAAAAGAAAGGAAAAGAAAAAAATTTTCTTGGAAAGAAGGGGAGTGAATATTAAAGGGATCTGAAGTGCCACCCAGCTGTGGATAAAGTGTTTCTTTTAAAACAGAACAACACACCTGTAATACCTTACACAGACTGCGGGAAACCTAGGAGCGGCTTTCTAGCTCACCTCTCGGGCTAGATCGAATAAAGACTACAGCAGCCCTCTTATCCATGGGGAGTACATTCCAAGCTCCCCCGTGGATGCCCGAAACTGAATAGTACTGAACTGTATTACAGTCTACTAGGATTTTTTTATCTGATAACCAAGGGGGCTACTAAGTGACTAAACAAAGGGTGGTGTAGACAGCATGAATATGCTGAACGAAGGGATGATTTTCATCTCAAGTGGGCTGGAGCGGGATGGTATGAGATTTTATCATGCTACTCAGAATGATGCACAATTTAAAACATTAATTATTTCTGGAATTTTTCCACTTAATATTTTTGGACAGCCATTGGCTAACACCCCAGAAAGTGAAACTGTATATCTACTGTATTGGGATGAAGATGGAGGGGAAGAAATTGCATTATTCATCAAATGGCTTTTTAAAACATTTTTGGGGCCAGGCACGGTGGCTCATGCCTGTCATCCCAGCACTTTGGGAGGCCAAGGTGGGAGGATCATTTGAGGTCAGGAGTTTCAGACCAGCCAGGCCAACATAGTGAAACCCCATCTCTACTAAAAATTGTTTTAAAAAATTAAGTGGGTGTGGTGGCACATGCCTGTAATTCCAGCTACTGGAGTGGCTGAGGCAGGGGAATCGCTTGAGCCTGGGAGATGGAGGTTGCAGTGAGTGGAGATTGTACCAATGCACTCCAGCCTGGGCAACAGAGCTAGACTCCACCTCAATAAATAAATAAGTAAATAAATAAATAAAATATTTTTGGTAAATTATTCCAGTAGCAAGGTAGTTAGTAATGATGGCCTTTAGGCTTAAGTTTTCAATTAGTGAAGCCAGATGAATAAGAAATGTCCAAGCCCTCTCCCTCATACTGACTGAGGCTGTGGCCAAAATGTAATAGGATGCGTCTGAACTGTTCCTTTTTACAAAGACGTCTCTATAAAGAGAACTATAGGAAAACTTTTGTTTCTTTCTCTTAAACATCTCAGAGGCTTCTAAGATGCCTAATTCAGTGGTTCCCAAATTTGCTGCCCATTGGATCACCTGGAAATCTTTTAAAAATACCGATATCTGGCTCCTTCACCTGACATTGTAATTTAATTGGTATGAGCTGCAACCTAGGTATGGGAAGTGGTTTTGTTTTGTTTTGTTTTGAGACGGAGTTTCCCTCTTGTCTCCCAGGCTGGAGTGTAATGGCACAATCACAGCTCACTGCAACCTCCTTCTTCTGGTTTCAAGTGATTCTCCTGCCTCAGCCTCCTGAGTAGCTAGAATTACAGTTACCTGCCACACAACTGACTAATTTTTGTATTTTTAGTAGAGACAGGGTTTCACCATGTTGGCCAGGCTGGTCTCAAACTCCTGACATCAGGTGATCCACCTGCCTCGGCCTCCCAAAGTGCTGGGATTACAGATGTGAGCCACTGCACCTGGCAGAGGAGTGCTTTTAAAATTAATTGTTTTATATTGGGATAGTTGTAGATTCACATGCAATTGTAAGCAACTATACAGAGAGTTTCCCTCAATGATGTTTCCCCCAATGGTGACATCTTCCAAAATTATAATGCAATATCACAAACAGGACACTGACATTGATACAGTCAAGATACAGAACATTTCCATCGCCACAAAGATCCCTTCCTCCTGTGGGCCTTTTATAACCACACCCACTTCCCCACCCACTGCAACCTCCTCTTTATCCTCTGGTAAGCACCCATCCGTTATCCAGTTCTACAATTTTGTCATTTCAAGATTGTTATATAAATATAATCACACCATAGGCAACCTTTAGGGATTAGCTTTGTTCACTCAGCATAATTTTCTGGAAATTCATCCAGGTCATTGCATGTATCAGTAGTTCATTCCTTTTGATTGCTAAGCAGTATTCCACAGTACGGATATGCCACAGTTTGCTTAACCATCTGAATTGTTTCCAGGTTTGGGCTATTAAGAATAAACCTGCTATAAACATTGGTGTACAGGTATTTTTTGTGAAGATACATTTTTATTTCTCTGAGATAAATGCCTCTGAGTGGAATTATATGACAAGTACATGTTTAGTTTTTTAAGACACCGCCAAACTATTTTCCAGAGTAGCTGTACCATATTACATTCCTATCAGCAATGAATGAGTGATCTAGTTTCTCCACATCTTCGCCAGTGTTTGGTGGTGTCACTATTTTATATCTGAGCCCTTCTGCTAGGTGGGTAGTGATATTGCATCATGGTTTTCTCTTTTTTTGTTGTTTCTGCTTTTGTTTTTGTTTTTTTGTGGGGTTTTTTTTTTTTGCCAGTGTAACAGGACATTTAATTGTCCTTAGGGTCCTCTTGGGAGAAGGATTGTGGGGGCCTTTGGAAAAGCTCTGGCTGATGGAACCAACAGAGGTGCCCATCAACCAGTGCCAGGCAGGATGGCAGCCCCAATGCTTGGCTGGGGGCGGCCAGCATTTGGGGCTATTGCTTAAGACAATTTCTGAGACTAGTGGGTAAGGAATATTGCCTTTGAATGGAGAAGAGGAGACTATATTTAGAAAGGAGGCGAAGTGGTTTGCATTGTGGGAAGGGACTCTAAGGTCAGGTTAGGAATGACAGGGAGTTTTGGTCGCAAGGTCCTTCATGCCCAGGTGAGGGCTGTAGGGAGAGTGTGGTGATGGACACCGGCAGGGTAACTGTGGGCCAGCTTGACTCGGGCCAGTTTCAGAACTTCTGCATCGTGTTTTATTCCACAGCCTCCATGAACAGCTTAAAGTCCCCACAGTACTGGTCCCCATTGACAGTCTGGTGTGGGGCAGCCTTGGGATTGCCCGCCAAGACTCGCATCTCATCCCTCAGGGCGTTGTCCTGGGAGATGTCCACTAGCTCGTATTGGATGCGCTTTCCATCCAGGAATCAGGTCACCTCACTCTGCTGGGACTTGATTTTGTGGGAGCTAGTGACCGATGTGCTGTAGAGGTTCAGGCTGCAGGTAGACAGACTGGCCGGAGGACAGAGGGCGGCGGTTATGGCAGCTGCACTACCGGGAGACTTCATCGTGGTTTTAACTTGCATTTCTCTAATGGCTAATGATGTGATTTTCATGGATTTATTTGCCACTATTCAGTGAAATGTCTCTTTATGTCTGTTTTAGGCCATTCTTGCATTGCTTTAAAGAAACACCTGAGACTGGGTAATTTATATATATGTGTATATATATATATATATATACACATATATATATAATTTTTTTTTTAAAGAGGTTTAATTGGCTCACAGTTCTCAGGCTATACAGGAAGCATAGCTCTGACATTAGCTTCTGGGGAGGCCTCAGGAAGCTTATAATCACAGTGGAAGGCAAAGCAGGAGCAGCTGCTTCGCATAACAAAAGCAGGAGCAAGGTGGGAGAGGTGCCACACACATTTTAAATGACCACATCTTGTGGAAACTCACTTACTGTCATGAAGGCAGCACCAAGCCATGAGGGATGTGCCCCCATGATCCAAACACCTCCCAACAGACCCCACCTCCAGCATGGAGAATGACATTTCAACAAGGGATTTGGGTGGGAAAAAATATCCAAACTATATTAATGTCTTTTGTCCATTTTCTAACTGAATTTTTTCTCATACTTTTTAGTTTTGGGACTTCTTTATATATTCTAAACACTAGTCCTTTGTCATATGTGGTTTGCAAATGTTTTCTTCCAGTCTGTATTTTCATGCTCTCAGCAGTCTTTTTCAAGGTAAAAGTTTCAAAATGATCAATTTTTCCTTTTGTAATTTGTGTTTAATTATCCGGCATTATGAATTGAATAGCCTCTGCATCAGAGAGTCCCTCGCTACAAAACTCTTTCAAGTTAAAACTTTCCAGCCACATAAGGATATTCATTTTTGTTTTCTTCTTTCATTGTATTGACATTTTAAAGATGTTTGCGGTTCTAGAGATTCCCTGTGGACATATAGAGACTTAAAGATTCCAAAGATTTGAACTGTAGGACTGCTATGGCTCATCATCAGACTTTGTTCTTGACATTACACACAAGATCTTCTCAAAGAAGGAGCTCTCTGCTAGTGGGCACATGGAGTTGATGGACGTAAGGATAATTTCTGAACTCACACACAGGCCACACAAATTCATCAAAGTAAGAGTCATTGTGTAAAGAAAAAAAAAATCTCACCATAATGGGAAGAGGTCAGAAAAAGGCTCAGATGTCTCAAATGCAATTACTACTCATTCACTTAAATGGAGTCACTACTAATTCATTTGAAAAATAACATAGGGAGAACTTAGGCACAGTCCACAGGGATTAGCTATTATGGGCAGTGAAATGCACTTTTTAGAATGTAGAGAAAGAACTTTTGTATGGTCAAAGCAATGAGTTTAACGGTCCTGGAGGTTTTCAACCAGACCCTGAACCACCACTCGGCAAGGATGGTGTAGAGGTGACTTAGGTACTAGGAAGTAAGGTAGAGTAAGTGAGCTTTGAGAGCCTATCCATCCTGAGTGTCTCTGGGGTTGTGATCCTTCTCCAAGGTAAGATATAGAACTATCCTGGAGAGGAAGAACATAGGCAGGACAGATCCCAAAAAGCCTGAGCAAAGCACCAGGAAGGAGTCAGCTGACTGGAGGAGGGCCTCCTTAGAATAAGTTGAATTTATGGAGCTGGAAAAAACTCTGGAGGAAGGCTATTTATGCTCTTGATAAAGAGATGGAGAAACTGTTAGTCAAATAAGCTGGACTATAATGTATTAAAAAACAAAGTATGAAATCTCAGTGGCTTAACACAAGCATGGTTTATCGCACACTTCTGTAAACTGCTTCATAGATGTTCCTGGTCAGGCACTTTCTTCCAATTGATGACTCGGTGATCCAGGTTCTTTCCATTTTGTCTCAAGGTCCTTCAACACAAGGCCTCTCAGGTCAATATGAAAGGGAAACAGACTTCTAGAAAGGCACCCTGGATACATCCAAACCCAGAGCATAGC
Organism: Sapajus apella; assembly: GCF_009761245.1. Lineage (NCBI taxonomy): Eukaryota > Metazoa > Chordata > Mammalia > Primates > Cebidae > Sapajus > Sapajus apella. The sequence continues at coordinate 10,320,909 of NW_022436981.1, read as the reverse complement.
ATGTATCACTTTCCCTCACATCCATAGGCAGCACTGATCACATAGCCAACCTAATGGCAAGGGAAGCTGGAAAACAGAGAAGACCAAAGAGACACTGGTGCATACCAACAGTTTCTGCCACAAGAAATCAAGGCCCACAGGGGTGCCATGATTTTTCTTGACCATCATGTTAATGTTGACAAAACTAAGAACGTATTTCCATTAGGATCTTTCTTTCTTTCTCTTTCTTGCTTTCTTTTCTTTCTCCTTCTTTCTTTCCTTCCTTCCTTTCTTTCTTTTTCTTTCCTTCCTTCCTTCCTTCTTTTCTTTCTTTTTTCTTTCTTTCTTTCTCTTTCTTTCTTTCTCTTTCTTTCTTTCTTTCTTTCTCTATCTCTCTCTCTCTCTCTCTCTTTCTCTCTTTCCTTCTTTCTTTCTTGCTTTTGAGACAGAGTCTTGCTCTGTTGCACAGGCTGGAGTGCAGTGGCACAACCTCGGTTCACTGCAGCCTCCGTCCCCCAGGTTCCAGTGATTCTCCTGTGTCAGCCTCCTGGGTAGCTGGGATTACAGGCATACAGCACCATGCCTGGCTAATTTTTGTATTTTTAGTAGAGACGGGGGTTTCACCATATTTGCCAGCCTGATCTTAAACTCCTGACCTCAGGTGATCCGCCCACCTTGGCCTCCCAAACTGCTTGGATTACAGGCGTGAGCCACTGCGCCTGGCCCAGTAGGATTTCTAATAGGGTTAAATGTGGTATAAGATGGTATTTGAAGCCTTCCATGACCTGGTCCTGGGAAATCTACCATCTTTTCTGCCACTCCCTGCCTGTTAGCTAGTACCGCAATAAAATAGGGGTACTATTTTATTGTTTATACTTCCTGCCCCTACTTTTCCTGATATCTTTGCTCAAGCTGCCTCTTTTTTAGGTATGAATACTTTCTTCTACTTTACCTAACTTCTTCTACTTCTTCTTTCAGAATCAACTAAAGCATCTGTTCTTGTTGAAACCTGATCTCAATCTCCTGATCCCCACTCCCCAGAATGAGTTAGGTATCCCCCTGTGCTTCCACATTATCCTATCCATGTTTTGTCCCAGTTGTTTGAGATGGAGTCTTGCTCTGTTGCCAGACTGGAGTGCAGTGGCCCGACCTCGGCTCACTGCAACTTCTGCCTCCCTGGTCCAAGCGATTCTCCTACCTCAGTCTTCCGAGTAGGTAGGACTACAGGTGCGTGCCACCATGCCCAATTAATTTTTGCATTTTTAATAGAGACAGGGCTTCACCAAGTTGGCCAGGATGGTCTTGATCTCTTGACCTCATGATCTGCCCACCTCAGCCTCCCAAAGTGCTGGGATTACAGGCATGAGCCACTGCACCTGGCCTGTTTTTGTTTTTGTTTTAAATCATCGTAGGATATTAAATATTATGTCGTTATTCATTTATGATTCTATCTCTCTCACTAGATTGTGTAGTCCCTGCAAGCAAAGGGCATCATTTTTTAAATTAATATACGGTAAAACTGACTTTTTGGTGTACAGTTTGTGAATTTTAACACGTGTAAATTGATATTTTCTTGGTTCTTTGTATGCTGAATAACTTTGGATCATGTCCCGGACATTTTGAATATTATCTTATAAGACATATGAGTTATTTAAATCAGATGGAATGTTGACATTTTTGCTTTAGCCATCACTCAAACCAGCTGATTTCAAGCTCCAAGTTCTGACCAACCTTCTGTGGGTTGCAGCTTCAATGTCAGCTGTTTGCAAAGCTTTGCAGAGCCATGCAGATCCAGCTGATGAACGTGCCACCTAGTGGCCAGTCTGGCACATGGGTAATGGTCTCTCCCACAGTTCAGTTCTCAAAGTCTAAAGATAGACTTTTTATGGTCAGACCTATGCATGTACCGTTTGGGAATAAGCCCAAGTTGTTTCTTTCTCTTCTTTCTCTCTTTCTTTTCTTTTCTTTTCTTTTTTCTTTCTTTCTCTTTCTTTCTTTCTTTCTTTCTTTCTTTCTTTCTCTCTCTTTCTTT